>NC_135897.1:2884149-3445833 GCF_964194155.1 Cetorhinus maximus
AAAACTGAGTGACACAGACTGATAGTCAGAGAGAGCGCGACAGACACTTAGATACAGACAGTGAGACTGAGACTGACAGTCAGAGAGTGATAATGAGACCGAAACAGAGAGTGAGACAGAGACGGAGGGACAGAGTGTGCGAGACGGAAACAGAGAGAGAAAGAGAGAAGAGAGATAGAGAGGCAGAGAGAGTGATGCAGATATAGAGAGATAAATAGTTTGAGACAGAGGGTACGAGTCGAAGTGTGAGAGACAGAGATTGAGACAGACACTGTAAGACAGAGAGAGTTAGAGGCTGAGAGACAGAGAGAACGAAACAGGGAATCAGAGGCAGAGTTTGTGAGACAATGAAAGCGAGGCAGAGACTGAGTGTCAGAGAGTGATAGACAGAGAGAGGGACAGAGAGTAAGAGGCAGTGAGTGAGACAGAGACTGAGTCCGAGAGTGAGAAGGAGGCCAAGAGACATAGCCTGAGAGACAGAGAGTGTTCAATAGAGAATGAAACAGAGATTGACAGACAGAAAGTGAGACAGCGAATGGGAGACAGAGAGTGTGAGCGAGAGGTAGACAGAGTGTGAAAGACAGAGATTGAGACAGAGACGGAGAGACAGAGAGTGAGACAGGCTGAGGGACTGTGACAGCGAGACCGAGACTGAGAGACAGAGTGTGAGACAGAGACTGAGATACGGAGAGCGAGAGACAGTGAGTTAGAGATAGACAGTGATACAGAGACTGTGACAGAGAGTGAGAGAAGAGAACGAGACAGTGACTGAGAGACAGGGCGTGCGATACAGATAGTAAGAAACAAAAACTGGGAGACAGAGAATGAGAGGCAGAGAAACCGAGGCAGAGACTTGGAGACATAGTGAGACTAAGACTGACAGTGAGAGAGTGACGATAAGACTGAGACAGAGTGAGAAAGAGTGAAACAGAGACGGAGAGATAGAGAGAGCGAGAGGGAGCCAGAGAGAGTAAGAGCGAGAGAGAGAGAGAGAGAGATTGAGGTACAAGGAGCGAGATAGAGACTGAGAGGCAGCGAGAGTTAGACAGATATTGAGAGACAAAGTGTGAGAGACAGAGATTTAGGCCGAGACTGACCGACAGAAAGTGAGACCAAGTCGGAGACAGGGAGAGCGAGAGAGAAACAGTGAGAGAAATAAAGAGGGAGAGATTGTGGGAGACAGAGCGATGCAGAGACTGAGAGTCAGAGAGTGAGAGACAGAGATAGAGCGATTCAGAGACTGAAAGGCAGAGAGTGATAGACTGAGAGTGAGACAGAGTAAGAGACAGAGACTGTGAGACAGAGACTCAGAGACAGAGACTGTGAGACAGAGATTGTGAAACTGAGAATGAGACAGAATGAGAGACAGAGACTGTGAGAAAGAGAGTGTGAAACAAATAAAGATTACACAGACTGAGAGCAGAGAGTGAGACTGAGATTGAGAGACAGAGAGAGTGAGACATAGACGGAGACAGCGAGAGCGAGAGAGAAACAGTGAGAGAAAGAGAGAGAGAGAGGGATTGTGGCAGAGAGAGCGAGACAGAGAATGAGAGGCAGTGAGTGAGAGTCAGTGAGCGCGAGACAGAAACTGAGAGACAGAGACTGAGAGACAGAGAGTGAGACAATTGTAAGAGACAGAGAGAGATAATAGAGAGAGAGACAGAGAGTGAGATAGAGAATGAGATACAGAGAGTGAGAGACAGAGAGTGAGACGCAGACTGAGAGACAGAGAGTGAAACAGAGGCTGAGAAACAGAGAAAGGAAGGCAGAAGCTGAGGGACAGAGTGTGAGACAGAGACTTGGAGACAGAGAGTGAAAGACAATGAGTTAGAGATAGACAGTTATACTGTGAATGAGTGACAGAGAGTGAGAGAAGAGACCGAGACAGAGACTGAGAGACAGAGTGCGCGATACAGATAGTGAGAAACAAAAACTGGGAGACAGAGAATGAGAGGCAGAGAAACCGAGGCAGAGACTTGGAGACATAGTGAGACTAGGACTGACAGTCAGAGAGTGACAAAAAGACTGAGGCAGAGTGAGAAAGAGTGAAACAGAGACAGAGAGACAGAGAGGGCGAGAGGGAGACAGAGAGAGCAAGAGAGAGAGAGAGAGAGAGAGATTGAGGCACAAGGAGCGAGATATAGACTGAGAGGCAGCGAGACTGAGACAAATATTGGGAGACAAAGTGTGAGAGACAGAGTTTGAGACCGAGACTGACAGACAGAATGTGAGACATAGTCGGAGAAAGGGAGACCGAGAGAGGAACAGTGAGAGAAATAAATAGAGAGAGAGAGATTGTGGGAGAGAGAGCGATGCTGAGACTGAGAGGCAGAGAGTGAGAGACAGAGATAGAGCGATTCAGAGAGTGAGAGGCAGAAATTGAGAGACTGAGAGAGAGACAGAGTAACAGACAGAGAGAAAGGCAGAGAATCAGAGACAGAGACTGTGAGACAGAGATTGTGAAACTGAGAATGAGACAAACTGAGAGAAAGAGACTGTGAAACAGAGTGTATGGAACAAAATAAGATTACAAAGACTGAGGGACCGAGAATAAGACTGAGATTGAGAGAAAGAAAGTGTGACGGAGGCTTAGAGAAAGAGAAAGCCAAACAGAGACTGAGAGAGATAGTGTGAGATAGAGACAGAGAGAGTGAGGCATAGATGGAGAAAGGGAGAGCGAGAGATAAACAGTGAGAGAAAGAGAGAGAGAGAGAGAGAGAGTGGCAGAGAGAGCGAAAGAGAGAATGAGAGAGAGAGACTGAGAGACAGAGAGTGAGACAGAGTGTAAGAGATAGAGAGAGAGAATAGACTGAAAGAAAGAGAGTGAGATAGAGAATGAAATACAGAGAGTGAGAGACAGAAATTGTGACGCTGACTGAGATACAGAGAGTGAAACAGAGGCTGAGAAACAGAGAAAGGAAGGCAGAAGCTGATAGACAGAGTCTGAGACAGAGACTGAGAGGCAGAGGGAGTGAGACATAGACGGAGACAGAGAGAGAAACAGTGAGAGAAAGAGAGAGAGAGAGATTGTGGCAGAGAGAGCGAGACAGAGACTAAGAGACAGAGAGTGAGACAGAGAGAGAAAGAAAAAGACTGTGAGTCAGAGACTGTGAAACTGAGAATGAGAAAGAGATTGAGAGACAGAGAGTTAGACTGAGATTGAGGGACAGAAAGTGAGAGACAGAGAGTGAGACAGATACTGAGAGACAGAGAGTGAGACCAGCGACTGAGAGACAGAGAAAACGAGAGAGAGACTGAGACAGAGTGTGAGATAGAGACTGAGAGACAGAGTGAGAAACAAAGGCTGAGAGGCAGAGAGTGAGACACAGACTGAGAGACAGAGTCTAAGATCGAGAGTCAGAGACGAGTGAGAGACAGTGACTGAGAGGCAGAGAGAGCGAGACAGAGACTTAGAGACAAGGAGTGAGAGGGAAACTGACAGACAGTGAGAATGAGACTGAGACAGAGAGTGAGTCAGAGACGCAGAGACAGTGAGAGCGAGAGGGAAAGAGAGAAAGTAAGAGAGATAGAGTGTCAGAGAGAGTGCGGCAGAGATTGAGAGATAAAGATTATGAGACAGAGAGTATGAATCAGAGTGTTAGAGACAGAGATTGAGACAGAGACTCAGAGAGAGCGAGATTGAGAGTCAGAGACAAACACTGTGAGACAGAGACTGAGAGAGCGCGTGCAACACAAAGACTTAGAGAAAGAGTGAAACTGGGACTGAGAGACAGAGATTGAGAGACAGAGATTGAGAATGGGACTTAGACAGAGGTGTCACAGAGACTGAGAGGCAGAGCGTGTGACATAGAATGACAGACAGAGAGTGAGACATAGACAGAGACAGGCAGAGCGAGGGAGAAAGAATGTGTGAAAGAGAAAGAGAATGAGAGATTGTGGCAGAGAGAGCGAAAAATTGACTGAGAGGCAGAAGCTGAGAGACAAAGAGTGAGAGACAGAGATTGAGACCGAGACTGAGAAAAGAGAGTGAGACAGATGCTGAGAGAGACTACGAGAGAGAAACTGATAGACAGAGAGTGAGACATTGACTGAGAGACAGAGTGAGGCACAGACTTAGGGTCAGGGACTGACCGACAGAAAGTGTGAGGCAGAGAATGGGACAGCGACTGAGAGACAGTGAGTCAGAAATTGAGAGACATAAATTGAATGATAGAGAGTGAGTCACATAGTGTGAGAGACATAGATTGAGACAGACTGAGAGTAAGAGAGTGAGACAGTTATTAGAGACAGATAAAGCGAGGCAGAGACTGAGAGTCAGAGAGTGAGACAGGTACTGAGAGACAGATTGTGAGATCCAGAGAGTGAGAAACAGAGCTAGAGGCATGCAGTAAGACTGATCTGAGAGACACAGATTGAGTGAAAGATAGTTACAGATAGACTGAGGAAAAGAGAGTGCGAGACAGAGCGTGAGAGACAAGGACTAATAGACAGAGACTGATAGTTGGAGAGAGCGAAACAGTGACTTTGAGACAGAGAGTGAGTCTGAGACTGACTGTCAGAGAGTGAGAAGGAGTCTGAGACAGAGAGTGAGACAGAGATGGAGAGACAGAGTGAGCGAGACGGAAAAAGAGAGTAAAAGAGAGAGATAGTGAGGCAGAGAGAGTAAGGCAAAGATTGTGAGATAAAGAGTGTGAGACAGAGTGTATGAGTCAGATTATGAGAGACTGAGATTGAGACAGGGACTGAGATACGGACAGCGAGAGACTGAGAGTGAGGGACAAAGTCTGAGAGACAGAGACTGAGAGACAGAGTGTGCAAGACAAAGTGTTAGATACAGAGTGAGACTGGGAGCGAGAGGCAGAGATTGAGAGACAGAGAGTGAGAATTTGACGGAGACAGAGCGTGACACAGAGCCTGAAATGCAGAGAGTGTGACAGAGACGAAGACATTGAGGGCGAGAGAGAAACAGTGAGAGAAAGAGAGAGAGAGATTGTGGCAGACAGAGGGAGGCACAGACTGAGAGGCAGAGAGTGAGAGACAGAGTGCGCGAGTCGGACACTGACAGAGAGTGAGAGATGGAGATTGAGAAAGAGATTTAGAGGCAGAGAGAGAAAACATTGAGTGACAGGGGGTGAGTGAGACAGAGATTAAGAAAGATTGTGAGACAAATGCTGAGAGACAGAGACGGACCGACAGAGGTTATGAGACAAATAATGAGACATTGACTGAAAGAGAGAGATTGTGAGAAAATGGCTGAGAGAAAGTTAGATAGAGACAGAGACTGAGATACAGTGAGTGAGGTACAGAGATTGAGATACAGAGAGTGAGAGACAGAGCGTGAGACAGGCTGAGAGACTGTGACAGCGAAACAGAGACTGAGAGACAGATGTGAGACTGAGATACGTAGAGCGAGGGACAGTAAGTTAGAGACAGACAGTGATACTGTGAATGAGTGAAAGAGAGTGAGAGACGAGACCGAGACAGAGACTGAGAGACAGAACGCGCAATACAGAGAGTGAGAAAGAAAGACTGGGAGACAGAAAATGAGAGACAGAGAAAACGAGGCAGAGACTTCGAGACATAGTGAGACTGAGACTGACAGTCAGAGAGTGACAATAAGACTGAGACAGAGTGAGAAAGAGTGAAACAGAGACGGAGAGGAAGAGAGAGCAAGAGGGAGACAGAGAGAGAGCGAAAGGAAGACAGAGAGAGAGAGAGTGAGAGAGAGAGAGAGAGAGAGAGAGAGAGAGAGAGAAAGAGAGAGAGAGAGAGAGAGATTGAGGCAGAAGGAGCGAGTTAGTGACTGAAAGGCAGCGAGAGTGAGACAGATACTGAGAGACAAATGTTAGAGACAGAGATTGAGACCGAGACAGACAGAAAGTGAGACATAGTCGGAGACAGGGAGAGCGAGAGAGAAACAGTGAGAGAAAGAGAGAGAGGGAGAGATTGAGGCAGAGAGAGCGAGATAGAGAGAGGGAGATTGTGGGAGAGAGAACGATGCTGAGACTGAGAGGTGTGAGAGATTGACAGTGAGACAGAGTAAGAGACAGAGAGTGAGACATAGACTCAGAGACAGAGACTGTGAGACAGTGATTGTGAAACTGAGAATGAGACAGATGAGAGACAGACACTATGAGAGTGTGAAACAAAAAAGATTACATAGACAGAGAGACAGAGAGTGAGACTGAGATTGAGAGAAAGAAAGTGAGACGGAGGCTGGGAGACAGAAAAAGCAATACAGAGACTGAAAAATAGAGTGTGAGACAGAGACAGAGAGACATAGAGAATGAGACATAGACGGAGACAGGGAGAGCGAGAGAGAAACGGTGAGAGAAAGAGAGAGAGTGAGAGATTGAGGCAGAGAGAGCGAGACAGAGATTGAGAGACAGAGAGTGAGACAGAGTGTAAGAGACAGAGAGTGAGACAGAGAGCGAAAGACAGAGACTGTGAGACAAAGAGTGTGAAACTCTGAATGGGACAGAGAGTGAGAGACAGAGAGTTAGACTGAGATTGAGGGACGGATAGTGAGAGACAGAGTGTGAGACAGATACTGAGAGGCAGAGTGTGAGCCACAGACTGAGAGACAGAGTCTGAGATAGAGACTGAGAGACAAAGTGAGAGACAGTGAGTGAGAGGCAGAGAGTGAGGCAGAGTCTGAGAGAAAGAGAGAGCGAGACAGAAAGTGAGCGTCAAAGACAGAGACAGTGACGGATATTCAGAGAGAGTGAGACAGAGACTTAGAAACAGGGAGTGAGTGAGAGACTGACAGACAGTGAGAATGAGACTGAGACAGAGAGTGAGACAGAGACGCAGAGCCAGAGAGACGGAGTGGGAAATAGAGAAAGTGAGAGGGATGGAGAGTCATAGAGAGTGAGGCAGAGATTGAGAGAAAAGATTGTGAGACAGAGAGTATGAGTCAGAGTGTTTGAGATAGAGATTGAGACAGAGATTGAGAGACAGAGACAGCGAAATTGAGAGTGAGAGACACACAATGTGAGACAGAGACTGAGAGACAGAGCGTGCAACACAAAGACTTAGAGAAAGAGTGAAACTGGGACTGAGAGGCAGAGATTGAGAGACAGAGATTGGGAATGAGACTGATACGGGAGTGACACAGAGACTGAGAGGCAGAGAGTGTGACATAGAATGACAGACAGAGAGTGAGACATAGACAGAAACAGGCAGAGCGAGAGAGAAACAGTGAGTGAAATAGATTGAGAAAGAGAGATTGTGGCAGAGAGAGTGAAAAACTGAGTGAGAGGCAGAAGCTGAGAGACAAAGTGTGAGTGACATAGATTGAGACCGAGACCGAGAAAAGAGAGTGAGACAGAGGCTGAGAGAGACTACGAGAGAGAAACTGAGAGACAGGGAATGAGAAATTGACTGAGAGACAGAGTGAGTCGCAGACTTTGAGACAGGGACTGACCGACTGAAAGTGTGAGACAGAGAATGAGACAGCGACTTAGAGACAGTGACTCAGCGATTGGGAGACAGAAATTGAATGATAGAGAGTGACTCACATAGTGTGAGAGAGAGAGATTGAGACAGACTGAGAGCAAGAGAGTGAGACAGTCATTAGAGACAGATAAAGCGAGGCAGAGACTGAGAGACAGAGTGTGAGAGACAGAGAGTGAGAGGCAGAGCTAGAAGCATGCAGTAAGACCCATCTGAGAGACACAGAGTGAGAGAAGGAGAGTTAGAGAAAGACTGAGAGACAGAGAGAGCGAAACATGGAATTAGTGTGAAAGACAGAGAGTGATAATGAGACTGAGGCAGAGAGTGAGACAGAGACGGAGAGACATAGGAAGCGAGAGAGAAACGGGGAGAGAATGACTGAACGAGGTTGAGGCAGAGAAAGCTAGACAGAGCCGGAGAGGCAGAGCGAGAGATACAGAAATTGAGAGACAAAGAGTGAGAGACTGAGAGTGAGTCAGAGTGTGAGAGACAGAGATAACAGCAGACTTTGAGAGACAGAGAGAGAGTCAGTGGCTGAGAGACAGAGAGAACGAAGGAGAGAGACTGAGAGACAGAGAATGAGTCAGAGACTGAAGAAAGAGAGTGAGAGACGTTGAAATAGAGACAGACAGTGAGACCGAGAATGAGTGACAGAGAGTGAGTGCCACTGAGAAAGAGACTGAGAGAAAGGAAGAGCGAGACCGAGAGTGAGAGACAAAGAATTTCAGACAGAGGCAATGAGACAGAGAGAACCAGACAGAGAATGAGAGGCGGATAGTTAGAGAGAAAGAGAGTGAGGCAGAGACTGTGGGTCAGAGAGTTAGAGACAGTGTGGGGCAGAGGGAAAGAGGCAGAGAGTGAGACAGAGACTGAGTCACAGAGTGAGACAGAGTCCAAGAGACATAGCCTGAGATATAGAGTGGTGAAACATAAAATGAGACAGAGACTGAGAACTGAGCGAGCGAGACAGAGAGTAAGAGACAGAGTCTGAGTAACAGAGACTGAGAGACAGAGAGAGCGAGAAAGAGACTTAGAGAGAGAGAGTGAGACTGAAACTGACAGTCAGAGAGTGAGAAGGAGACTGAGACAGAGTGAGACAGAGACGGAGAGACAGAGAGAGTGAAAGGAAAACAGGGAGAGTAAGAGAGAGAGAGAGAGAGAGAGAGATTGAGACAAGGAGAGCGAGAAATTTACTTGGAGGCACATAGAATGAGACAGAATTTGAGAGACAAAGAGTGAGAGACAGAGATTGAGACAGAAACTGAGCGACAGAGAGTGAGACAGAGGCTGAGAGAGACAGTGATACAGAAACTGAGAGACAGGGAGTGAGAAACTGACTGAGAGACAGAGAGAGACACAGCCTTAGGGACTGGGTCTGAGCGACAGAAAGTGTGAGACAGAGATTGTGACCGAAATTGAGCGACAGAGAGTGAGACAGAGGCTGAGAGAGACAGTGATACAGAAACTGGGAGACAGGGAGTGAGAAACTTACTGAGAGAAAGAGAGAGGCACAGCCTTAGGGACAGTGTCTGAGCGACAGAAAGTGTGAGACAGAGAATGAGTCAGAGACTGAGAGACAGAGAGTGAGTCAGAGATTGAGAGACATAAATTTAATGATAGAAAGTGAGTCACATAGTGTGAGAGACAGAGATTGAGACAGAGTGAGAGCAAGAGAGTGGGACAGTTATTAGAGACAGATAGAGCGAGGCAGAGACTGAGAGTCAGCGAGTGAGCCAGCGACTGAGAGACAGAGGAGTGTGAGAGACAGAGAGTGAGAGACAGAGCTAGAGGCAGGTAGTAAGACCGATCTGAGAGACACAGATTGAGAGACAGAGAATTAGACAGAGACTGAGAGACATAGAGAGCGAGACAGAGAGTTAGAGACAAAGAATCAGAGACAGACACTTAGAGACAGAGTGATACAGACAGAGAGACAGATTATGAAAGACAGAGAGTGAAAATGAGACTGTGCCAGAGAGTGAGACAGAGACGGAGAGACAGAGGGACTGATAGATAAACAGAGAGAGAAAGAGTGAACAAGAGATTGTGACAGAGAATGAGAGACAGATAGAGCGAGACAGAGAGTGAGAGACAAAGACACAGAGACAGAGTCTGAGGAATAGAGAGATGGTGATAGAAAGGGAGACTGAGAATGAGTTACAGAGAGTCAGAGGCAGAGAGTGAGAATAAGACTGAGACAGAAAGTGAGATTGAGACGGAGAGACAGAGCAACATAGAAACAGAGAGAGAGAGAGAGGGACAGAGAGTGAAGCAAAAAGAGCGAGACAGAGACTGAGAGGCAGAGAGCGAGACCGAGATTGAGAGTGAGAGTGTGGGAGACATAGAGTGAGGCAGAGAGTGGGAGACCAAATGTGTAGACGAGACTGAGGGACAGAGAGAGAGTGAGACGGAGACTGAGAGACAGAGAGTGAGACAGAGGCTAGAGACAGAGACTGCACGACAGATTTTGTGGAACAGAAAATGAGACAGAGACTGAGAGAAAGAGATTGAGACAGAGATTGAGAGACAGATATTGAGACAAGGACTGAGAGACTGATTGAGAGTCAGAGAGTTAGAGACAGACAGTGAGACCGAGAATGAGTGACAGAGTTTGGGAGCCAGAGAGGCTCAGTCTGAGAGACAGAGACAATGAGACAGAGAGTGAGAGAAAAAGACTGGGAGACAGAGACTTAGAGAAAGAGAGAGCGTGACAGGGACTTAGAGACAGAAAGAGACGCAGCTAAGACAGATTATGAAAGACAGAGAGAGAGAATGAAACTGAAATAGAGAAGGAGAGACAGAGGAAGCGAGAGAGATAAAGAGAGAAAGAGTGAACGAGTGATAGAAGAAGACAGAGCGAGGCAGAGACTGAGAGGCAGAGAAAGAGAGAGTGAGAGATTGAGACAGAGACTGGGAAACAGAGAGTGAGAGACAGAGAGAGGGAGAGACAAAGTCTGTGAGATAGAGAGCGAGAGAGTGACTGGCAGAGAGTTTGACAGAGACTGAGAGACGGAAAGTGAGAGACAGAGAGTTAAGGACAGACAGGGGTACCGAGATTGTGTGACAGATTGTGAGGCAGACAGTGATATTAAGTCTGAGAGAGTGAGAGACAGACAGTGAGAATGAGACTGAGACAGACTGTGAGACTGAATCAGAGAGAGAGAGAGAGCGAGAGATACACCGGGAGAGAAAGAGAGAAACAGAGATTTAGGCAGAGAGAGCGAGACAGAGACTAAGAGGCAGAGAAAAGGAGACAGAGACTGACAGACAAGGAGCAAGACAGAGAATGGAAGACCAACTGTGAAACATAGACTGAGAGGCAGAGATTGAGAGACATAGTTTGGGGCAGACTGAGAGGCGGAAAGTGAAAGACAGAGTGAGAGGCAGAGTGTGAGAGACAGAGATTGAGACAGAGACTGAGAGACAGAGCGAGCGAGACAGAGACTGAGAGACCCAGAGTGAAAGACTGAGTGAGAATGAGACTGAGACACAGAGGGTAAGAGGTACAGAGTGAGACAGAGTCCGAGAGACATATAGTGAGAGACAGACAGTGTGAAACAGAGAATGAGAAAGAGACTGAGAGACAGAGTGAGGCACATACTTAGTGACTGAGTGGGAACTGAGCGACAGAAAGTGTGAGATGGAGAAAGAGAAAGAGATTGAGAGACAGAAATTGAATAGACAGAGAGACAGAGAGAGCGATAGAAAGAGTGAAAGGCAGAGAGAGCGCGAAAGAGAGTGAGAGACAAAGACTGAGAGACAGGCAGATCGAGACAAAGACTTAGACACGGAGAGTGAGACTGGGACTGAGAGACAGAGAGTGTGGGACAGAGAATGAGACAGAGAATGAGAGAAAGGGACTGAGGAATTGATTGAGAGACAGAGAGTGTAAGACACAGAGTGTGAGAGGCAGAGATTGGGACAGAGACTTGGAGACAGATAGTGAGAGAGAAGCTGAGAGACATAGGGTTTGAAGCAGAGACTGAGAGACAGAGTGAGAGGGAGACTGTGAGACAGAGACTGAGAGACAGAGACTGACACATGACAGACAGACAGTTTCTGAGAGGCAGACTATGAGACAGAGACTTAGAGACAGAGAGTTTTGCAGATTGAGAAACAGAGATTGAGAGACAGAGAGCGAGACACAGAGTGTGAGAGACAGAGATTTAGACAGAGACTGAGAGACAGAGAGTGAGAGATCCTGAGAGACAGAGCGGTGGAGACAGAGAGTGAGTAAGAGATTGAGAGACAATGATTGAGAGACAGAGGCTGAGACACTGACTGAGAGGCAGTTTCTGAGAGGTAGAGAGTGAGGCAGAGAGCTTTGCAGATTGAGAGACAGAGATTGAGAGGCAGAGCGAGACACAGAGTGTGAGAGACAGAGATTGGGGCAGAGGCTGAGAGACAGACAGATAGATAGAGGTCGAGAGACAGAGGGAGCGGGACAGAGAGTGGGAGACAGCGAGAAAGAGAGTGAGAGACCAATACTGAGAACAGAGACTGAGAGAAACAGAGAACGAACCAAAGACTTAGAGACGGAGACTGAGACTGGGTGGAGAGACAAAGAGTGAGGCAGAGGCTTGGATACATAAACTGAGTGACAGAGAGTGAGAGAGAGAGAGATTGAGAGACAGAGCGTGTAAGACACAGAGTGATAGACAAAGTGTGAGAGACAGTGATTGAGACAGAGCCTGAGAGAATGAAAGTGAGAGAGTCTGAGAGACAGAGAGGTGGAGAAGGAGAGTGAGTCAGAGATTGGGAGACAAGTGATTGAGAGATAGAGAGTGATAGACTGAGAGTTAAAAGAGACCGTAGACAGTTACTCAGTGATAGAGAGTGAGTGACAGAGAGTTATACGGAGAATGAGAGACAGGGAGAGCGAGAAAGTGAGTGAGAGACAAAGACTGAGAGACAGAGACTGAGAGGCAGAGAGATCGAGACAAAGACTTAGAGATGGAGAGTGAGACTGGGACTGAGAGACAGGGAGTGTGAGATAGGGAGTGAGACATAAGCTGAGAGACAGAGACTGAGAAGCAGAGAGTGAAAGAAAGAGAGTGAGAGACAGAGACTGAGGCAAAGACTGAGATACAGAGAGTGAGAGACAGAGAGTTAGAGACATTGAGACGGAGAATGAGTGACAGAGTGTGAGACAGTGAGTTAGACAGTGAGTATTAGACAGAGAGTGCAACAGAGATGAGAGGCAGATTCAGAGTGAGAAAGAGGCAGAGAGACTGAGAGCGAGACAGAGACAGGGAGACAGAGACTGATCAACAGACAGTGTGAGGCAGATAATGAGACAGATACTGAGTGACAGACACTGACAACAGAGTGTGAGAGACAGAGGTTGTGACAGAGAATGAGAGTCAAAGAGTGAGAGACTTTGAGAGGCAGAGATTGAGAGACACAGAGTGAGACATAGAGTGTGAGAGACAGACATTGACACATAAGGTGATAGACAGAAAGTGAAACAATGTTTGAGACACAGAGAGAGCGAGACAGAGACTGAGATTCAGAGAGAGAGACAGAGACTGAGAGACAGAGTGTGAAAGACAGAGACTTAGAGACAGGAAGCAAGCCAGAGTGAGAGCGAAGACTGAGAGACAGAGAGAGCGAGGCAGAGACTTGGAGACAGAGAGTGAGACTGAGGCTGACTTTCAGAGAGTGAGAATGAGACAGCGAGACCGAGAAAGTGTGACAGAGTGAGAGACAGAGAGTTAGACATAGACTGAGAGACATAGAGAGCGATACAGAGAGTGAGAGACAGAGGGAGCGAGAAAGAGAGTGAGAGACAAAGCCTGAGAGACAGAGACTGAGACACAGAGAGAGCGAGACAAAAACTTAGACATGGAGAGTGAAACTGGGACTGAGAGACAGAGTGAGACAGAGTCTTAGAGACAAAAACTGAGCGACAGAGAGTGTGGGACAGAGAATGAAAGAGAGACTGAGAGAAAGAGAGTGAGGCATATATTGAGAGACTGAGAGTGTACGACACAGAGTGAAAAACAGAGTGTGAGAGGCAGAGATTGAGACTGAGGCTGAGAGACAAAGAGCGCGACAGACTGAGAGACAGAGAGTCAGAGTGAGCGAGGCAGAGACTCAGCCAGAGAGAGAGAGACTGGGAGTGAGACAGAGAGTGAGAGAGAGAGTTAAAGTCAGTATGAAACTGATTAAGAGACAGAGAGGATGGCAGACACTGAGAGAGCGAGAGAGACGGACAAAGCGAGCGAGGCAGAGACTGCGAGAGACAGAGTGAGAGACAGAGCTTGAGAAAGAGACTGAGAGGCAGAGAGAGAGAGAGAGTGAGACAGTGACTGAGAGACAGAGATTGAGACAGAGACTGAGAGACAGAGACTTAGCAACAGAGAGTGTGAGACAGAGAATGAGACAGATGCTGAGAGACAGAGACTGAGAGAAAGGGAGTGAGATAGGCTGAGAGACAGAGAGGTGGAACCAAGATTGAGAGACAGAGAGTGAGTGAGAGACTGAGAGACAGTGATTGAGAGACAGAGAGTTTGAGACTGAGAGTTAAGAGAGACAGTAGATTGTTAATCAGTGAGAGAGAGTGAGTGACAGAGAGTGATAAGGAGACTGAGAGACAGCGAGGGCGAGACAGTGAGTGAGAGACAAAGACTGAGAGATAGAGACTGGGACTGAGAGGCAGGGAGTGTGAGACAGAGTGAGACATAGGCTGAGAGATAGAAACTGAGAAAGAGAGAGTGAAAGACAGAGAGTGAGAGACAGAGACTGGGGCAGAGACTGAGAGACAGAGAGTGAGAGGCAGAGTTAGAGACAGTGAGACAGTGAAAGAGTGACAGGGAGTGGGACAGTGAGTTAGACTGAGAGTAATAGACAGAGAGTGAGACAGAGATGAGAGAAAGATTCAGAGTGAAAAAAAGGCAGAGAGACAGAGAGCGAGGCAGAGACCGGGAGACATAGACTGAGAAACAGAAAGTGTGAGACAGAGAATGCGACAGAGACTGAGTGACAGACACTGAGAACAGAGTGTGAGAGACAAAGATTGGGACAGAGACTGAGAGCCAGAGAGTGAGACAGTTTTAGTGACAGAGATTGAGAGACACAGAGTGAGACACAGACTGTGAGGAACAGAGATGGACACATAAGCTGATGGACAGACAGTGAGACAAAGTTTGAGACACAGGGAGAGCGAGACAGAGACTGAGAGTCAGAGAGAGGGAGACAGGGACTGAGAGACAGAGATTGAGAGATAGATAGTGAGAGACAATAAGTTAGAGAAATATACTGAGACCGAGAATGAGTTGCAGAGAGTGAAAGGCAGAGACTAAGAGACAGAGAGCGAGACAGAGTGAGAGCAAAGAGACATAGATAACGAGAAAGTAACTTAAAGACCGAGACTGAGACTGTCAGAGAGTGAGAATGAGATTGAGACAGAGAGTGAGACAGACGGAGAGAGACAGATAGAGCGAGAGGGATGAAGAGAGAGAGAGAGAGTCACTGATGGAGAGAAGACGAGACAGAGACTGTTAGGCACAGAGAGTGAGGCACAATTTGAGAGACAAAGAGTGAGAGACAGATAGTGAGAGTCAGAGTTTGAGGGACAGAGATTGACACAGAGCCTGAGAGACAGACAGTCAGATAAAGGCTGAGAGGCTGAGAGAGCGGGACATAGAATGAGAGACAAAGAGTGAGACACTGAGTGAGAGAGAAAGGCTGAGGGACAGAGAGCGAGACAGAGGCTTAGAGACAGAGTGTGAGACAATTGAGTGACAGAGACTCAGAGACACAGAATGAGACACCGAGTGTGAGAGACAGAGATTGAGACATAGGCTGAGAGACAAAGGTTCAAATAAAGAGAGAGCGAGACAGAGACTGCGAGACAGAGAGAGAGAGAGAGAGACTGACAGACAGAGAGAGCGAGACATAGAATGAGAGAGAGGATTGAGAGACTTAAACTGACAGACAATGAGAGCGAGACAGACTTAGAGACAGAGAGTGGGAATGAGACTGAAAGTCAGAGAATTAGAATGAGACTGAGACAGAGAGTAAGACAGAGACAGAGATACTGAGAGAGTGAGAGGGAAGCAGAGGGAGAAATAGAGATTGAGGCAGAGAGAGTGAGATAGAGACTGAGATGCGTATAGACTTAGGCAGAGATTGAAAGGCAAAGATTGAGAGGCAGAGGGTGAGAGTCATAGTGTAAGAGATTGAGATCGAGACAGAGACTGAGAGACAGAGATTGAGATAGAGGCTAAGCGACAGAGAGAGAGAGCTAGACAGAGACTCCGATTCAGAGAATGAGAGAGAGATTGAGAGACAGAGAGTGAGACAGAGACTGAGAGACAGAGAGTGAAATACAGAGTGTGACACAGAGTGTGAGAGACAGAGATTCACACATAAGCTGATAGACAGACAGTGAGACAAAGTTTGATAAAGAGAGTAAGCGAGAGAGAAACTGAGAGTCAGAGAGATACAGAGACTGAGATACAGAGAGTGAGGGACAAGGAGTTAGAGAAAGAACCTGAGACCGAGTGGCAGAGGATGAAAGACAGAGACTGAGATACAGAGAGCGAGACAGAGTGAGAGCGAAGACTGAGAGACAGAGAGAGCGAGACAGAGACTTAGATACAGGCACTGAAACTGAGTCTGACTGTCAGAGAGTGAGAATGAGACTGAGACAGAAAGTGAGACAGACGGAGAGAGAGAGATAGAGCGAGAGGGATACAGAGAGATAAAGAGAGAGAGAGAGTCATTGAGGGAGAGAGTGCGAGGCAGAGACTGATAGGCACAGAGAGCTAGGCAGAGTTTGAGAGACAAAGAATGAGAGACAGACAGTGAGAGTCAGAGTTTCAGAGACAGAGATTGAGATAGAGGCTGAGAGACAGGGAGTGAGAGAGAGGCTGAGAGACAGAGAGAGCGAGATAGAGACTGAGAGACAAAGAGTGAGCCGCTGACTGGGAGACAAAGACTGAGAGACAGAGAGTGAGACAGAGGCTTAGAGACAGAGTGTGAGACAGATTGAGACACCGAGCGTGAGAGACAGAGATTGAGACATCGGCTGAGAGACAGAGGTTCAGGTAACGAGAGAGCGGGACAGAGAATGAAAGACAGAGAGAGAGAGAGACTGAGAGTCAGAGAGTGAGAGACAGAGAGCTGAGAAAGACAGTGAGACCAAGAATGAGTGGCAGAGAGTGAGAGACAGAGACTGAGAGGTAGAGAGAGCGAGACATAGAGTGAGAGAGAAGACTGAGAGACTGAGACTGACAGACAGAGAGAGCGAGACAGACTTAGAGAGAGAGAGTGTGACTTAGACTGAAAGTCAGAGAATGAGAATGAGACTGATACAGGGAGTAAGGCAGAGACAGAGAAACTGAGAGAGTGAGAGGGAAGCAGAGGGAGAAAGAGAGATTGAGGCAGAGAACGAGAGATAGAGACTGAGAGGCGTAGCGACTGAGGCAGAGATTGAAAGAAAAAGAGTGAGAGGCAGAGAGTGAGAGTCACAGTGTAAGAGATTGAGATTGAGACAGAGATTGATAGACAGAGAGTGAGATACAGGCTGAGAGACAGAGAGAGATCTAGACAGAGACTCTGAATAAGAGAATGAGAGAGAGAGTGAGAAACAGAGCGTGAGACAGAGACAGGGAGACAGAGAGTGAAATACAGAGTGAGAAACAGAGAGTTAGAGACAGACAATGAGACCGAGAGTGTGAGATACAGAGTGAGAAACAGAGTGTGAGAGGTAGAGATTGAGGCAGAGACAGAGAGTGAGACAGTGACTGAGAGACAGAGATTGACAGAAGGAGAGTTAGAGTCAGTAATAGACCTAGAATGAGTGACCGACAGCGAATGACAGAGAGTGAGGCAGAGACTGAGAGACAGAGAGAGCGAGACAAAGATTTAGAATCAGAGATTGAGATTGGACCGAGAGACAGAGAGTGAAATGCAGAGTGAGAATGAGACGGAAACAGATTGAGGCAGAGTTGGAGAGACAGAACGTGAGACAGAGGCTGAGAGACAGAGAGTGAGACAGGCTTAGAAACAAAGAGTCAGAGAGAGCGAGGCAGAGACTAAGACAGAGAGTGAGAGACAGGGAATGAGACAGAGAGTGCGAGACAGAGAGTTAGAGTGTGTGTGAAACAGACTGAGAGACAGAGATTGAGGCAGAGATTGAGAGAGCGAGAGAGAGAGAGACAAAGAGAGCGAGGCAGAGTCTGAGAGACACAAAGATTGAGACAGAGACTAAGCGGCAGAGAGAGAGTAAGACAGAGACTGAGAGACAGAGAGTGTGACAGAGAATGAGAGACAGAGACTTAGCGACAGTTAGTGTGAGACAGAAAATGAGACAGATGCTGAGAGACAGAGACTGAGAGCCAGAGAGTGAGAAAAAGACTGAGAGACAGAGGAAGCGAGACAGAGAGAGAGAAAAACAAATTCTGAGAGACAGGGGCTGAGAGGCAGACAGAGAGACAGAGTGTGATAATGATTGTTGATACTGAGTGAGAAAGAGACGGAGAGATTGAGAGAGTAAGAGAGAAACAGAGAGCGGAAGACAGAGTGCGATTGACAGAGAGTGAGAGACAGTGCGAGGCAGAAAATGAGAGGTAGAGTTGAGGCAGAGACTGAGAGAGAGTTTGAGACAGAGAAAGAGACTGAGACTGAGAGTCAGAAAGTGAGGCAGAGATTGAGAGACAGAGAGAGCGAGAAAGAGTGGGAGAGAAGACTGAGAGAAAGAGACTGAGAGGCAGAGATTGATGGACAGAGATTTAGAGACAGAAAGTTAGAGGCTGACAGTGAGACCGAAAATGAGTGACAAAGATAGTGAGAGTCAGAGTGTAAGAGACAGAGATTGATACAGAATCACAAACAAAGAGAGCGAGAGAGAAACAAAGAGAGAAATAGAGATTGAGGCAGAGAGAGTGAGACACAGAAAGCGAGGCTGAGTGAGCCAGAGACTGAGACAGAGACCTAATGTGCGAGACAGGGTGAGAGACAGAAAGTGGGAGACAGAAACTGAGACAGAGAGTGAGAGACAGAATGAGAATCAGAGATTGAGACAGATATCGAGAGACATGATGTTAGAAAAAGACAGAGAGACAGAGAGCGATACAGAGGCTGAGACAGAGAGTGAGACTGAGACTGAGAGACAGAGAGTGAGACAGAGATTGAAAAACAGAGATTGAGTGGCAGGTAGTGAGATACAGATTGTGAGAGGCAGAGTGTGAGAGATAGAGACTGAGAGCCAGCGAGTGAGACAGAGACTGAGAGACAGAGAGTGAGACAGAGAGTGAGGGACAGAGTGGGAATGATGTTCAGACAGAAAGTGCGACAGAGGCGGAGAGACAGAGAGAGCGAAAGAGAAACAGAGAGAGAAAGAGAGAGAAAGAGATTGATGCAAGAGAGAGCGAGACAGAGACTGAGAGGCAGAGAGTGAGAACAGAGGCTGAGACAGAGATTTAGAGACAGGGACTGAAAGGTAGAGTGATAGGCAGAAAGTAAGACAGAAACTCATAGACAGATTGAGAAATAGACTGAGAGACAGAGAGTGAGAGACACAGAGTGAGAGACAGAGTTAGTGATAGAAAATGAGACCTAGAATGAGGAACAGAGAGAGAGAGAGAGAGAGAGACAGGGAGTTAGACAGAGATTGAGAGACAGAGAGTGAGGCAGAGACTGAGAGACAAAGAGTGAACGACCGAGAGTGAGACAGAGATTGAGAGGCAGCAAGTGACAGATAGGTAGTGAGACAAAGATTGAGAGAAAGATGGAGTCAGTTACTGAGAGACAGAGCGCGAAAGAAAAAGAATGCGAGACAGAGACAAAGATACAGAGTAAGCGACAGGGAGGGAGACAAAGATTGAGAGTCAGGGAGTGAGAAAAAGATTGAGAGACAGAGAGAGAGTGAAACAGAGGCTGAGACAGAGATTGAGACATAGACTGAGAAACAGAGACTGAGCGACAGAAAGTGTGAGACAGAGAATAAGACAGATACTGAGAGACAGAGTGAGGCAGAGACTGAGACAGAGAGGGATACAGAGATTGAGAGAGAAAATGGGAGACAGGGAGTGAGAGACATAATGTGAGAGGCAGAGAGTGAGGGACAGAGACAGAGAGCCAGAGAGTGCGACAGAGGCTGAGAGCAAGAGACAGAGAGTTAGAGACAGTGAGGCCGAGATAGAGTGACAGAGAGTGAGGGACAGAGGGTGAAACAGAGAGACAGATAGAGCAGGGCAGAGAGTGAGTGACAAACGCTGAGAGACAGAGACTGAGAGACAGAGAGAGCGAGACAGTGACTTTGAGAAAGAGATTGACGCTGAGACTGAGAGACAGAGAGGGAGAGGGACAGAGAGTGAGAATGATGTTTAGACAGAGTGAGACAGAGACTGAGAGACAGAGTGAGAAAGAGACTGAGAGACAGCGAGTGAGAGACAAAAAGTGAGAGACACAGTTAGTGACAAAAAATGAGAACGAAAATATGGAACAGAGAGAGACAGGGAGTTAGACAGAGACTGAGAGACAGAGACAGTGAGACAGCGAGTCGGAGACAAAGTTTGAGACAGAGACTGCGTGACAGAGAGAGCATGACAGAGACTTAGTGACTGAGAGTGAGACTGGAACTGAGAGACAGATTGCGAGACAGTGTGTGAAAATTAGAATGAGACAGGGAGTGAGTCAGAGATTGGGAGAAAGATGGAGACAGGTACCGAGAGAAAGAGCGCGAGAGACAGAGAGCGCGAGACAGAGACAGAGATACAGAGTGAGAGACAGGGAGTGAGACAGAGGTTGAGAGTCAGGGAGTGAGAAAAATTCAGAGAGACAGAGAGAGAGAGTGAAACAGAGGCTGAGACTGAGAGTGAGAGTGAGATTGAGAGACAGAGACTTAACGGCAGAGGGTGTGAGAGAGAGATTAAGATAGAGACTGAGAGTCCGAGATTGGGAAAGAGAGTGCGACAGAGATTGACACAGAGAATGGGATACAGGGAGTGAGAGACAGAATGTGAGAGGCAGAGTGTGAGGGACATAAACTGAGAGCCAGAGAGTGAAACAGAGGCTGAGAGACTGAGAGTGAGAGACAGAGAGTTAGAGACAGTGAGACCGAGAATGAGTGACAGAGAGTGAGAGACAGAGTGAAACTGAGGCTGAAAGACAGATAGAGCGAGGAAGTAAGTGTGGACAAATGCTGAGAGACAGAGATTGAATGAATTCCATAGTTTCACCACTCTCTGACTAAAGAAGTTTGTCCTCATCTCTGTTCAAATCGTTCATTTCTTTATTCTGAGTCTGTTCCCTCGGGTCCTCGTCTCTCCTAATAATGTAAACATCTTCCCCATGCCCACATTATCTAGGCCTTTCAGTATTCTGTGTGTATCAATCAGATCCCCCCTCATCCTTCAAAACTCCATCGAGTATAGACCCAGAATCTTCAAACTTTCCTCATATGTTAAGCCTTTCATTCCTGGGATCGTTCTCGTGAACCTTTTCTGGACCCACTCCAGGGCCAGAACATCCTTCCTGAGATAGGTGGCCCAACAATGCTCACATTATTCTAAATGTGGTCATACCGGAGCCTTATTAATCCTCACCAGCACACCCCTGCTTTTATATTCTAGTTCTCTCTAAATAAATGCCAACATTGTATTTGCCTTCCTAACTACCGACTCAACCTGCAAGTTAACCTTGAGAGAATCCTGGATTGGTACTCCGAAGTCCCTTTGCACTCCAGATTTCTGAATTATCTCCCCATTTAGAAAATATTCTATGCCTCTATTCTTCCTAGCAAAGTGCAAGACCTCACACTTAACAACGTTGTATACCATCTGCCACTTCTTTGCCCATTCCCCTAAACTGTCCAAATTCTTCTTCAGCCTCCCCACCTCCTCAATACTACCTGTCCCTCCACCTATATTTGTATCATCTGCAAACTTAGCCAGGATGCCCTCAGTTTATTCAGCTAGATCATGAATGTACAAAGTGAAAAGTTGTGATTGAGGCAGAGACAGCGAGACAAAGACTGAGAGGCCGAGAGTGAGAAACAGAAATCGAAACAGAGACTGAGAGACAGATTGAGACAAAGACAAAGACAGATAGTGAGATTGAGACAGATAGAGAGTGTGAGCAACAGGTAGTGTGAGGCATAAAATGAGACTGAGACTGAGAAACAGACAGTGAGACAGAGGCTGAGAGAAAGCGAGAGGAAAGCAGAGAGAAAGAGAGAGAGAGAGAGAGAGAGAGAGAGAGAGAGAAAGAGAGAGAGAGAGAGAGATTGATGCAGAGGGAGCGAAACAGATACTGAGAGGCAGAGAGAGTGAGATCGAGATTGAGAGAAAGAGACTGAGAGACAGTGAGTTTGAGACAGAGAGTGCGACCGAGAATGAGTGAGAGAGATAGAAACAGAGTGAGACAGAGACTGAGAGACAGAGAGAGCTGGAGAAAGGCTTAGCGTCAGAGAGTGAGGCAAACTGAGAGACAGAGGGAGAATGAGAGAGAGAGTTTGAGGCAGAAAAAGCGAGACAGAGACTGAGAGGCAGAGAGAATGCGACAGAGATCGAGAGAAAAAGAGTGAGAGACAAAGAGTGTGAGTCAGAGAATGATACACAGAGATTGAGACAGAGAATAAGAGACAGTGAGTTTGGCAAAGGCTGTGAGATGGAAAGAGAGAGACAGAGACTGAGAGACAGAGAGTGAGACAGACAGCGAGAGACAAAGAGAGAGAGAGAGAGAGAGAGAGGGAGACAGAACAGAGATAGAAAGAGTGAGAGAGATCGAGGCAGAGAGAGAGCGAATCAGAAACTGAGAGACAGTGAAAGTGAGACAGAGATTGAAAGACAAAGAGTGAGAGACAGACAGTGAGAGTCAGCGTGTGAGCACAGAGACTGTGATACAGAGAGCGATACTGAGGCTGAGAGACAGAGAGTTAGAGACAGAGCGTGAGATGCAGAATGAGTGACAAAGAGGGAGAGGCAGATAGTGAGTGGCAGAGTTTGAGAGACATAAATTGGGGCAGAGACTGAGAGACAGAGAATGAGACAGAGTCTGAGAGAAAGAGAGAGTGTTACAGAGGCTGAGACAGAGTGAGGCTGTGCCTGAGAAAGTGAGAGTGAGAGACAGAGAGTGAGAATGAGACTGAGGCAGAGCGTGTGACAGAGATGAATAGGGAGAGCAAGCAAGAGAGAAACAGAGAGAGAAAGGGAAAGAGAGAGAGATTGAGGCAGAGAGAGCGAGACAGAAACTGAGAGGCAGAAAGTGAGAAACAGAGAGAGAGAGACAGAGAGTGAGAGATAGATAGTGAGATCCATAGGTTGAGACAGAGACTGAGGGACAGGGAGAGAGTGAGACAGAGAGTGAGACAGAGACTGAGAGACAGAGACAGAGCGTCAGGGAGCGTGAGACAGAGAATGAGACAGAGACTGAGAGAGAGTGGGCGACATAGTGTGAGAGACATAGATTGAGACAGATACTGAGAGACTACTAGTGAGACAGAGGCTGAGTGACAGAGAGATCGAGACAGAGACTGAGAGACATAGAGTGACACAGAGACTGAGAGACATGGTGTGAGAGCCCGAGAGTGAGAGATAGCGAGTTAGAGACAGACAATGAGACCGAGAATGAATGACAGAGAGTGAGAAACAGAGAGTGGGACAGAGAGAGCGAGACAGAGAGGGCGAGACAGAGAGGGAGAGGCAAAGACTGAGAGACAGAGACTGAGAGACAGAGAGAGCGAGACAGAGACCTTGTGACAGACAGTGAGACTGGGACTGAGAGACAGAGTGAGTGCGGAGAGCGCGAGGCAGATACTTTGTGACTGAGTGGGAATGAGACTGTGACAGAGAGTGAGACAGAGGCGGAGAACCAGAGAGTGTGAGTGAGAAAGAGAGAGACGGAGAAAGAGAGAGAGAGAGAGAGATGGATTGAGGCAGAGAGAGCGAGACAGAAACTGAGAGACATAGAGTGACACAGAGACTAAGAGTCAGGGTATGAGAGACAGAGTGAAATGCCGCGAGTAAGAAGCAGACAGTGAGAACGAGAATGAGTGACAGAGAGTGGGAAACAGAGAGTGAGGCAGAGAGAGCGAGACAGAGGATGCGAGGCACAGAGTGAGCGACAAAGACTGAGAGAGAGATAATGATAGACAGAGAGAGTGAGACAGAGATTTTGTGACAGACATTAAGGCTCGGACTGAGAGACAGAGAGTGTAGGATAGAGCGAGCGAGACAGAGACTTTGTGACTGACAGTGAGAATGAGACTGTGAATGAGTGTGAGACAGAGACAGAGAGAGTGAGAGAGAAACATAAAGAAAGAGAGAGAGCTTAAGGCAAGGAGAGCTAGACAGAGACTGAGAGGCATGGAAAGTAAGACAGAAAGTGAGAGACAGAGAGATAGAGGCAGAGTGAGAGTCAGAGAATTAGCACAGATAGATAGAGACAGAGAGTGAGAGACATAGAGTGAGACAGGGATTGAGATTCAGAGACAGTGAGACAGAGACTGAGAGATAAAGTGAGATTAAGAGACTGAGGGACAGAGACTGTGACACGGAGACTGGGAGACAGAGACTGGGAAGCAGGGTTTGAGAGACAGAGAGCGAGATACAGGTTGAGAGACAGAGAATGAGCTGGACTGACGGACAGCGACTGAGAGACAGAGAACGAATCACAGAGAGTGAGGAAAAGAGAGCGAGATGGAGAAAGCGATTCAGAGAGAGAGAGAGAGAGAGAGAGAGTCAGACACTGAGAGGAAGGGTAAGACAGAGACTGACAGACAGAGAGTGACACAAATAATCTACAGACAGAGAGTGGGAGACAGAGCGTGAGATGCAGAGTGTGAGAGACAGAGACTGTGAGATAGAGTGAGAAAGAGGCTTAGAGATAGAGAGAGCGTGACTGAGACTGAGACAGAGAGTGGGACAAAGACTGAGAAACAGATAGACGTTGACATAGATTGGGATACAGATGTTGAGACAGCGAATCATAGACAGAGAGAAAGGAATAGAGAGTATGAGACAGAGACTGAGAGACGGAGAGACTGAGACAGAAAGTGAGAGACAGAGAGTGAGACAGAGAGAGCGTGAGAGACAGAGAGAGCTAGACAGATTAAGCGAGAGAAAGTGAGAGTCAGAGAGAGGCAGAGGCTGAGAGACAGATAGAGCGAGACAGAGTGTGAGAGACAGATAGTGTAACAAAGAGTGAGTGACAAAGGCTGAGAGACAGAGACTGAGAGAGAAAAAGAGAGAGAAAGAGAGAGGGAGAGCGAGACAGTGACTTTGCGAAAGAGAGTGAGAAAAGCTGGTAGACAGAGAGTGAGAGACAAATTGAGAATGATATTGAGACAGAGTGAGACAGAGGCGGAGGGACAGAGAGAGGGAAAGAGAAAATAGATCGAAAATGAGACTGAGAGGTTGAGGCAGAGAGAGCGACTGAGAGAGAAAAAGAGATTGATACAGATAAAAAGACAGAGATTGAGACAGAGACTGAGAAACATAGAGTGTGAGACAGAGAGTGAGAGTGAGACTGAGGCAGAGAGTGAGACAGAGACGGAGAGACAGAGAGAGCGAGAAAGAAAGAACAAGAGAATGAGAGAGAGGCAATGAGGCAGAGACAGCGAGACAGAAACTGAGTGGCAGAGAGTGAGAGACAGAGAGAGTGAGGCAGAGACTGTGAGACAGAGAGTGAGAGCCATAAGTTGAGACAGGGACTGAGAGACAGGGCGACAGTGAGACAAACACTGACAGACAGAGAGTGAGACAGAGACTGAGAGACAGGGACTGAGCATCAGAGAGTGTGAGACCGAGAATGAGACTGAGACTGAGAGACAGACTGAGAGACAGATAGTGAGAGTCAGTGAGTGAGATAAACAGAGACGGCGCCAGAGACTGAGTGACAGACAGTGAGAGACACAGAGTGAGACAGATACTGAGAGACAGAGAGTGTGACAGAGGATAAGATACAGGGAGTGAGAGAGAGAGAGTGAGAGACAGCGAGTTAGAGAACAGAGAGTGAGACCAATAATGAGTGACAGGGAGTGAGAGACAGAGAGCAAGACAGAAAGAGCGGGAAAGAGATTGAGGGGCACAGTCTGAGAGGCAGATACTGGGAGACCGAGAGAGTGAGACAGAGACTTTGTGACAGAGAGTGAGACTGGGACTGAGAGACAGATAGTGAATGACAGAGTGAGAATGAGACTGAGACAAAAAGTGAGACAGAGACGGAGAGACAGATAGAGTGAGAAAGAAACATAGAGAGAAAGGGAGAGAAGGGTTGAGGCAGAGAGAGCGATACAGAGACTGAGAGGCAGAGAGTGACAGACAGAGCGATAGAGACAGTGTGAGAGACAGTGATTGAGACAGATATTGAGAGACAGAGAGTGAGATACAGAGAGAGTGACCCAGCGGCTGACTGACAGAGAGTGAGAGACAGAGAGTAAGACAAAGGCTGAGTCAGAGAGAGCGAGGCAGAGACTGAGAGGCAGATTGAGAGTAACAGACTGAGGGACAGAGTCTGAGACACGGAAAGTGAGAGACAGACACTGGGAATCAGGGAGTGAGAGCCAGAAAGCGAGACACAGATTGAGAGACAGAGAATGAGACCAACTGAGCGAAAGCGACTGAGAGACAGAGAATGAATGGCATAGAGTGAGAGAGAGAATGCGAAAAGGTGAGAGTGATACAGAGACTGAGAGTGAGAGTGAGTCAGAGACTGAGAGGCAAATTGAGACAGGGACTAAGAGACAGAGAGTGAGTCAGAGGCTGTACAAACAGAGAGTGAGAGACAGAGAGTGAGCGCAGAGTGTGAGAGGCCGGGATTGACACAGAGACTGAGAGAGAGAGAGTGTGAAAGATTTTGAGAGACAGAGAGAATGAGACAGAGGTTGAGATAAATTGAGTGGGACAGAGACTGAGAGACAGATAGGCAGTGACAGAGACAAAGACAGATGGTGAGGCAGAGAATGGTAGACAGAGAGAACGGGATAGAAAGTATGAGACAGAGAGTGAGACAGCGACTGAGAGACGGTGAGTGCGAGACATAAAGTGAGAGAGAGAGTGTGAGACAGAGAGAGCGAGAGAGATTGTGAGAGACAGGCTGTGAGAGTCAGAGAGTGTGACACAGCCTGAGAGGCAGAGACTGAGAGACAGACAGTAGACAGGGACTGAGAGACAGGTTGAGCAAGAAGGGGTGTGAGGGACAGATTGAAACGGTGATTGTACACACAGAGAGTGATAGACAGAGAGTGAGAGGCAGCGTAAGAGACAAGGAGTGAGACAGAGGCTGAGGGACAGAGTGAGCGAGGCAGAGACTTGGAGACAGAGTGAGTCAGAGTCTGAGAGAAAGAGTGAAGGGCAGAGAATGAGAAGCAGGGAGTTAGCGATAGACTTTGAGAGCGACTATTAGTGACAGAGAGTGAGAGACAGAGACTGAAACAGAGATTGAGGGACAGACAGAGCGAGACAGAGAGCGTGAGACAAGGACTGACAGACAGAGACTGGGAGATAGGGAGAGTGAGACAGAGATTAGAGAGAGAGAGCTTGGCTGAGACTGAGAGACAGTGCGAGCGAGACAGAGTGTGAAAGACAGAGTTAGAGACTGAGACTGGGAGACAGAGTTTGGGACAGATATTGAGAGACTGAGAGAGCGATACAGAGAGAGCGAGCCAGAGATGGAGAAACAGAGAGTGAGAGAAAGAAAGTGAAACAGAGACTGAGATAGAGAGAGCGCAACAAAGACTGAGAGACTGGTAGAGCGAAAGCGAGACTGAGAGAGAGAGTCTGAATGCGAGAGAGAGACTGAGAGACAGAGAAAGCAGAACAGACGCTGGGAAACAGTTATTGAATCAGAGACTGATAGACATAAACAGAGGGACAGAGAGTGAGAAACAGAGAGAGCTAGACTGAGAGTGAGAGACGGAGACTGAGAAACAAAGAGTGAGACAGAGACTGAGAGAGAGAAAGAGCGAGACAGAGGATGAGAGACAGAGATTGAGAGACAGAGAGTCAGAGGCAGAGACCGATAGAGAGAGAGTGAAACAGAGACTGAGAGACAGCGAGATTCAGTCAGAGACTGGGGATGATGAGTGAGATAGAGACTAAGAAACAGAGTGAGGCATAGAGAGAGGCTTAGAGCGAGATACATAGAGAGAGGATGGGAGTGAGAGACAGAGACTGAGAAAGAGAGACTTAGAAAGACACTGGGAGAGACTATGAGTGGCAGAGAGAGAATGAGAGACAGGAAGAGCGAGACAGAGAAATAGAGACAGATAGTGAAACAGAGACTGAGAGACAGATAGACCGAGACAGAGTCTGAGAGGCAGTGAGTGAGACGTAGAATGAGAGACAGAGAGAGCGTGACAGATTATGTGAGACTGACAGAGAGACAGAGAGTGAGAGACAGAGAGAGCTAGGCAGACAGTGAGAGACAGAGAGTGAGAGGGAGATTGGGACTCATATTGAGAGATAGTGAGTGAGATACAGAGAGAGCGAGCCAGAGATTGAAAGACGGAGTGTGAGGCACAGACTGAGAGATAGAGACTGAAGGCAGAGAGTGAGAAACAGAGAAGGAGACTGAGACTGTGAGGCAAAGAGTGAGATACAGTGAGTGAAAGACAGAGACTGATAGAGGGGGATTTAAACAAAGGCTGAGAGACAGAGAGAACACGATAGAGACTGAGACATAGAGAGTGAGACAGAGATTAAAACACTGGGAATGAAGACAGAGTGTGAGGCAGAGGGTGAATGAATGAGAGTGAGTGAAAGACAGAAAGACTGAGAGGCAGTGAAAGCATGGCAGAGCCTAAGAGTAAGAATGCAACAGGTACTGAGACACAGAGAGCGAGAGAGAGACAGAGTGAGAAAGAGACAGACCGACAGAGGGAGCGAGACAGACATTGAGACTAACAGACAGATAGACCGAGAGAGTGACTGAGAGACAGTGAGTGAAACAGAGACTTCGAAACAGGGTAAGAGTCTCAGAGAGCTACACTGAGAGTGAGAGACAGGGAGTGCGAGTCAGAGAGAAATACTGATGTTGAGAGGCAGAGACAGAGAGACAGAGAGTGAGACAGAGACTGAAACTCAGACAGTGAGATGGAGAATGGGCCAGAAAGTGGGAGACAGAGAGTGAGACAGATATTGAGTGACAGAGTGAAACCGAGACGGTACAAAAAGAAAGTGAGAGGCAGAGTGTGAAAGACAAAGAGTGAGGAACAGGCTGAAAGAAAGATAGAGCGAAACAGAGATTGAGAGACAGAGAATAAGAATGAGACTAAGAGACAGATAAGAGACAGAGAGTGAGAGGCAGAGAGATGGAGACACACTTTGAGTCTGAGAAAGAGGACAGGGAGTCAGGGAAATAGAGTGAAACGGTGACCAGAGACGGAGATACAGAGACTGAGAGACAGGGATATTGAGAAAGAGAATTAGAGACAGATAATTAGACTGTGACAGAGAGACAGAGGGTGAGAGACAGATAGTGTGAGTGAGACTGAGACAAAAAATGGGGCAGAGACGGAGAGACTGATAGACCGAGTCAGAGAGAAAGAATAATGTTGAGAGGCAGAGACAGAGAGACAGAGAGTGAGACAGAACCTTAGAGACAGGGAGTGAGATGCAGAGAGTGAGACGGAGAATGAGCCAGAGACTTAGAGACAGAGAGTGAGACAGACATTGAGAGACAGAGTGAAAACGACACTGTACAAACAGAGTGAGAAACAGAATGAGAGGCAGAGTGTGAGAGACAAAGAGTGAGACAATGACAAAGAGACAGCTGGAGCAAACCAGAGATTGAGAGACAGAGAGTGAGACAGAGACTGAGAGACATAATGAGAGACAGAGAGTAAGCGACAGAGAGTTAGAGAAACACTTTGAGCCCTATAAAGAAGGCAGAGTGAAAAAAAAAGTGACCAGAGACGGAGATACAGAGACTGTGAGGCAGGGATATTGAGAGAGAGATTTAGAGACAGAGAATTAGACTGAGACAGAGAGATGGAGGGCGAGAAATAGAGAGCGTGAGAGACACTGAGACAGCGAGTGAGGCAGAGACGTAGAAACAGAGAGAGCGAGCGAGAGAGAAACAGAGAGATAAATAGAGGGAGAGAGAGACAGCGATTGAGGCAAATAGAGGGAGACAAAGACTGAGAGGAAGAGAAAGCGAGACAGAGAGTGAGAGACAGAGATTTAGAGACAGAGAGTAAAACAGCGACCAGAGACTTAGAGACAGAAACACGGAGACATGGTTATTGAAACAGAGACTTAGAGGCAGAGATTTAGACTGAGACTGAGAGTTAGAGGGTGAGAGACAGAGAGTTTGAGTGAGACTGAGTCTGAGAGTGAGGCAGAGACGGAGAGGCAGAGAGAGCTAGAGAGAAAAAGAGAGAGAAATAGAGAGGGAGAGAGATTGAGGCAAATAGAGGGCGATAGAGACTGAGAGGCAGAGAGAGCGAGATAGAGACTGTGTATGATATAGATTTAGAGATAGAGAGTGAGAGACAGAGATTGGGGCAGATATTGAGAGATAGAGAACGAGATACAGAGAGACCGAGCCAGAGATTGAGAGAGAGAGTGTGGGACACAGACTGAGAGACAGACGGAGACACAGGGCCTGAGAGACAGAGAATGAGATGCAGAGAGTGTGATACTGAGAGCAATACACAGATTCAGAGATAGAGAGTGAGAGATACTGATGGACAGATAGATACAGTGAGTGTGAAGCAGAGAGTGAATCAGAGACTGAGAGACAGAGAGCGAAACAGAAACTGAGAGGCAGATAGAGTGAGAGCGAGACTGATAGAGAGAGGGAGAGAGAGAGAGACAAAGACCGAGACAGAGACTGTGAGTACGAGAGACAGAGAATGAGAGACAGTGAGAGCGAGACACAGACTGAGACACAGATAGTGAGACAGAGATTGAGACCCAGATAGAACGAGACAGAGACTGAGAGACCTAGAGTGAGAAAGAGACTGAGAGACAGAGACAGAGAGACAGAGAGTGAGAGCAAGTGTGAGCTAAACTGAGAGTGAGAGACAGAGAGTTAGCATCGGAGTGCGGGAGGTATAGTTTGAGACAGAGAGTGAGACACAGAACGAGACAGAGGTTGTTTTAAAGATAGAGTTAGACAGAGGCTCAGAGACAGAGTGAGTCTGAGACTGAGAAATAGAGAGTGTGAGACAGAGAGTGAGAATTAGACTGAGGCACAGAGTGAGACGGAGGCTGAGAGACAGATAGAGCGAGACAGAAACTGAGAGACAGAGAGTGGGCCAGAGACTGAGAGACGCAGTGAGAGACAGAGAGTGAGAGACAGAGAGTGAAACAGTGAGAAGAGACTGAGAGACAGAGACTATGAGGCAGGGATATTGAGACAGAGACTTAGAGACATAGATGTAGACAGGCCGAGAGACAGAGGGTGAGAGACAGAGAGTGTGTGAGACTTACACAGAGTGAGGCAGAGACGGAGAGACAGAGACAGCGAGAGAGAAACAGATAGAAAAATTTAGAGAGAGAGAGAGTGAGTGAGTCAAATAAGAGAGGCAGAGACTGAGAGGCAGAGAGAGCGAGACAGATAGGGAGAGACAGAAATTTAGAGACAGAAATTTAGAGACAGAGAGTGAGAGACAGAGATTGGGACAGCTATTGAGAGATAGAGGGTGAGATACAGAGAGAGCGAGCCAGAGATTGAGAGACAAAGTGTGAGCCACAGAATGAGAGGCAGAGAGCGTGATACTGAGAGCGAGACACAGACTCAGTGAAAGAGACTGAGACATTCTGAGGGACAGATACAGATGACGTGAGTGTGAGGCAGAGAGTGAATCAGAGAATGAGAGAGAGAGAGCGAAACAGAGTCTGTGAGGCAGATAGAGTGAGACAGTGACCGAGACACAGACTGTGAGAGCGAGACACAGACTGAGACACAGATAGTGAGACAGTGATTGAGAGACATATAGACCGAGACAGAGACAGAAAGACAGAGAGTGAGAGAAAGTGAGAGCTAGACTGAGAGTGAGAGACAGAGAGTGAACTTCAGAATGCGGGAGGCATAGATTGAGAAAGAGACTGAGACAGAGAAAGAGACAGAGGCTAAGGCAAAGAGAGAGTGAGACAGAGGCTTAGAGACAAATGGGACGAGGACGGAGAAACAGAGAGTGTGAGACAGAGAATGAGAATGAGACTGAGACAGAGAGTGAGACAGAGCCGGAGTGACAGAGAGAGCGAAAGAGAAACAGAAAGAGATTGAGAGAGAGCCATTGATGTAGAGAGAGCGAGACATAAAATGAGAGGCAGATAGTGAAAGACAGAGAGTGAGACAGAGAGTGCGACCCAGAGACTGAGCATCGGTGAGTGTGAGACCGAGAATGAGACAGAGACAGGGAGACAGAGAGAGACGCAGATAGTTAGAAACAGTGAGTGAGCGACAGATTTTGAGAGACAGAGATTCAGACAGAAACTGAGTGACAGACAGTTAGAAAGAGAGAGTGAGACAGAGGCTGAGAGACAGAGAGAGCGAGGCAGTGACATGAGAGACAGAGAGTAAGACAAAGACTGAGAGACAAGGAGTGAGAGACAGCGAGTTTGAGAACAGAGGGTCAGACCGCGAATGAGTGACAGAGAGTGTGAGACAGAGATTGAGACAGATAGGGCGAGACTGAGAAAGCGAGAAAGAGATTGAGAGACAAAGACTGAGAGGCAGAGAATGGCAGATTAAAGAGCGAGGCAGAGACTTTGTGACAGAGAGTGAGAAGCAGACTGAGACTGAGAGTGAGACATAGACGGAGAGACAGAGAGAGCGAAAAAGAAACAGAGAGAGAAAGAGAAAGAAAGATTGAGGCAACGATGCTAGAGAGAGACTGAGAGGCAGAGAGTGAGAGACAGAGCGATAGAGACACTGTGAACGATAGAGATAGAGAAAGATATTAAGAGGCAGAGAGTGAGATTCAGAGAGAGAGAGCAAGAGACTGGGTGACAGAGAGTGAGAAACAAAGATTGCGACAGAGATTGAGTGAGAGATAGCGAGGCAGAGACTGAGAGGATGAGTGAGAGTAAGAAACTGAGGGACAGAGAATGAGACACGGAGACTGAGATACAGAAAGTGGGAAGCAGGTAGTGAGAGTCAGAGAACGAGACACAGATTGAGAGACAGATAATGAGACCGACTGAGCGACAGCGACTGAGAGACAGAAAATGAATGAGAGAGAGTGTGACAGAGACTGTGAGACAGAGAGAGAGAGAGCGATTCATAGTCTGAGAGAGAGTGAATGAGTCAGACACTGGAAAGCAGATTGAGACAGAGTCTGAGGGACGGAGAGTGAGACAGAGGCTGTACAATCAGAGAGTGAGAGACAGAGAGAGCAAGACTGAGGCTGAGAACGAATAGTGAGGTAGAGTCTCAGAGACAGAAAAACCGAGACAAAGATTGAGAGACAGGGAGAGCGTGACAGAGAGGGCGATTCTCACAGAAAGACCGACAGTGAGAGACAGAGAGAGAGGCTCGAGTCTAAGACAGAGACTGAGAGAGAGAGAGAGAGAGAGGGAGAGAGAGAGAGGTACAGAGACTGAGACAGAGACTTTGATGCGAGAGAGGGAATGAGAGACAGAGAGAGCGTGGCAGAGTCTGTGAGACTGACAGAGAGACAGAGAGAGCTAGAAAGGGAGTGAGAGACAGAGAATGAGAGACAAACTGAGAGACATATTGAGCGAGGCAAAGGTTAAGAGACAGAGGATAAGACAGGGAATGAGAGGTAGATAGACCGAGAGAGAGACTGAGAGACAGGTAGACCGAGACAGAGACTGAGAGAGAGAGAGAGTGAGACAGATAACGCGATACAGAGAGAGCATTGAAGAGAGTGAAAGAGGGACAGTGAAACAGAGACTGAGAGACAGAGACAGAGAGTGAGAAACTGAGATAGATAGAGTGAGAGACAGAGAGTGAGAGACAGGGAGTGAAACAAAGACTGAGAGACAGAGACTGAGAGGCAGAAGCTGTGAGACAGAGACTGGGAGACTGAGAGAGCGAGACAGAGACATTGTGACAGAGAGTGAGAATGAGACTGAGGCAGAGAGTGAGACAGAGACGGAGAGACAGAGAGTGAAAGACAGAGCGATAGCGACAGTGTGAGAGACAGAGATTGAGACAGATATTGAGAGACAGAGACTGAGATACAGAGAGAGGGAGCCAGAGACTGAGTGACAGAGAGAGAGTGAGACAGAGACTGAGTCAGAGAGAGCGAGGCAGAGACTGACAGGCAGAGTGAGATCAAGAGACTGATGGACGGAGTCTGAGGCATGGAGACTGAGAGACAGAGACTGGGAAGCAGGGAGTGAGAGACAGAGAATGAGACCGACTGAGCGACAGCGACTGAGAGACAGAGAATGATTGACAGAGAGTGAGAGAGAGAGCGCAAGACGGAAAGAGCGATTTATTGTCTGAGAGAGAGAGAGAGTGAGAATGAGAGACAAATACTGAGAGACCATGAGTGTGGGACAGAGACTGATAGACAGGGAGTTAAACAAAAGCTGAGAGTCAGACAGACTGCGACAGAGTCTTAGACATAGAGTATGAGACAAAAAGATAGAGACTTGGGAATGAAGACAGTGTCAGAGAATGAGGTAGAGGGTGAGTGACGGAGAGTGAGACACAGAGAGTAAGAGACTGAGAGGTAGTGAAAGCGAGACAGAACCTAAGAGTTAGATTGCAACAGAGACCGAGACACAGAGAGAGGGAGACAGAGAGATGGAGGAAGCGAGACAGAGAGCGAGAGACTGAGAGAGCTAGGCAGACAGTGAGAGACAGAGGGAGAGAGAAAAAAAAAACAGAGAATGAGAGCGAGACTGAGAGACCGAGTCTGAGAAACAGAGAGTGCGATAGAGACTGAGAGAGAGAAAGACTGAGACAGAGTGTGAGAGACAGAGATTTCGAGACAGAGAGTGAGAGGGAGATTGGGGCAGATATTGAGAGATAGAGAGTGAGACACAGAGAGAGCGAACCAGAGATTGAAAGACAGAGTGTGAGGCACAGGCTGAGAGACAGACTGAGACACAGGGCCTGAGAGACAGAGACTGAAGGCAGAGAGTGAGAGACAGAGAAGGAGACTGAGACTGTGAGGCAAAGAGTGAGATACAGTGTGTGAGAGACAGAGACTGATAGACAGGGCTTTAAACAAAGGCTGGGAGACAAAGAGAACACGACAGAGACTGAGACATAGAGAGTGAGACATACATTGAAACACTGGGAATAAAGACAGAGTGTGAGAGGCAGGGTGTGAGGCAGAGGGTGAGTGAATAAGAGTGAGTGACAGAGTGAAAGACTGAGAGGCAGTGAAAGCGTGACAGAGCCTAAGAGTAAGAGTGCAACAGGTACTGTGACACAGAGAACGAAAGAGAGACAGAGTGAGAAAGAGAGAGAGAGACAGAGGGAGCGAGACAGAGAGTGAGACAAACAGACAGATAGACCGAGAGAGTGACTGAGAGACAGTGAGTGAAACAAAGACTTAGAGACAGGGTAAGAGTCTCAGAGAGCTACACTGAGAGTGAGAGAAAGAGAGTGCGAGTCAGAGAGAAACACTGTTGTTGAGAGGCAGAGGCAGAGAGTGAGTCAGAGACTGAGACACAGAGAGTGAGATGCAGAGAGTGAGACGGAGAATGAGCCAGAGAGTGGGAGACAGAGAGTGAGACAGATATTGAGTGACAGAGTGAAGCCGAGAATGTACACAAAGACAGTGAGAAACAGAGAGAGAGGCAGTGCGTGAGAGACAAAGAGTGAGGAACAGGCTGAGAGACAGATAGAGAGAAACAGAGATTGAGAGGCAGAGAATGAGAAAGAGACTGAGAGACAGATAAGAGATAGAGAGTGAGAGACAGAGAGCTGGAGACACACTTTGAGTCCGACAAAGTGGAGAGAGAGTGAAGGAAAGAGAGTAAAACAGTGACCAGAGACGGACATACAGAGACTGAGGGACAGGGATATTGAGACAGAGAATTGGAAACAGATAATTAGACAGGGTCAGAGAGACAGAGGGTGAGAGACAGAGAGTGTGAGTGAGACTGAGACAAAGAGTCGGGCAGAGACAGAGAGACTGATAGGCCGAGTCAAAGAGAAAGTCTGATGTTGTGAGGCAGAGACAGAGAGACAAAGAGTGAGACAGAGACTTAGAGACAGAGAGTGAGATGCAGAGAGTGAGACGGAGAATGAGCCAGAGCTTGGGAGACAGAGAGTGAGACAGACATTGAGTGACAGAGTGAAACCGAGACTGTACAAACAGAGAGTGAGAGACAGAGTGAGAGGCAGATTGTGAGAGACAAAGAGTGAGACAATGGCTGAGAGACAGATGGAGCAAAACAGAGATTGAGAGACAGAGAGTGATACAGAGACTGAGAGACATAGTGAGAGACATAGAGTAAGAGACAGATAGTTAGAGACACACTTTGCGCCCGACAAAGAGGGCAGAGAGTGTAAAAAAAGTGACTAGAGACAGAGATACAGAGACTGTGAGGCAGGGATATTGAGACAGTGATTTAGAGACAGAAAATTAGACTGAGACAGAGAGACAGAGGGTGAGTAACAGATAGTGTGAGAGAGACTGAGACTGCGTGTGAGGCAGAGACGGAGAGACAGAGAGAGCGAGAGAGAAACAGAGAGAAAAATAGAGAGAGAGAGAGAGATTGAGGCAAATAGAGGGAGACAGAGACTGAGAGGCAGAGAAAGCGAGACAGAGAGTGAGAGACGGAAATTTAGAGACAGAGAGTGAAACAGAGACCAGAGACTGAGAGACAGAAACACGGAGACAGGGATATGGAGAAAGAGACTTAGAGACAGAGATTTAGACTGAGACTGAGAGACAGAGAGTGAGAGACAGAGAGTGTGAGTGAGACTGAGAAAGAGAGTGAGGCAGAGACGGAGAGACAGAGAGCGAGAGAGAAACAGAGAGAGAAATAGAGAGAGAGATATTAATGCAAATATAGCGAGACAGAGACTGAGAGGTAGAGAGAGCGAAACAGAGTGTGAGAGGCAGAGATTTAGAGACAGAGAGTGAGAGACCGAGTTTGGGACAGATATTGAGAGATATAGAGTGAGAAACAGAGAGAGCGAGACAGATATTGAGAGATAGATTGTGAGACACAGACTGAGAGGCATACTGAGACTCATGCCTGAGAGGCAGAGACTGAGAGGCAGAGAGTGTGAACTCCGAGCGAGAAACAGACTCAGAGAAAGAGAGTGAGGCAGAGAGTGAGAATGAGACTGCGAATTAGAGTGAGAAAGAGACGGAGAGACAGAGAGAGCGAGGAAGAATCATAAAGAAAATGAGAGAGAGAGCCATCGAGGCAGTGAGAGCGAGACAGAAACTGAGATCATACAGTGAGAAATAGAAAGAGTAAGAGAGAGAGTGAGAGACAGATTGTGAGACAGACAGTGAAAGCTAAAGGTTGAGAAAGAGACTGAGAGAAAGGGAGACATTGAGACAGATACTGAGAGACAGAAAGTGAGACAGAGAGTGAGAGACAGAGACTGAGCATCAAACAGTGTGGGACCGAGAATGAGAAAGAGACTGAGAGACAGACTGAAAGACAGATAGTGCGAGACGGTGAGTGAGCGACAGAGTGTGAGAGGCAGAGATTCAGAAAGATACTGAGAGACAGAGAGTGAGATAAAGAGAGCAGGCACCAGAGCCTAAGTGAAAGAGAGTAACAGACAAAGAGTGAAAAATATGCTGAGAGACAAAGAGTGGGACCGAGGCTGAGAGACGGAGAAAGCAAGGTAGTGACTGAGAGACAGAGAGTAGGACATAGACTGAGAGACAGAGACTGAGCATCAAACAGTTTGAGACCGAGAATGAGAAAGAGACTGAGAGACAGACTGAGAGACAGGTAGTGCGAGACAGTGAGTGAGCGACAGACTGTGAGAGGCAGAGATTCAGACAGATACTGAGAGACAGAGAGTGAGATAAAGAGAGAGGGCGCCAGAGCCTTAGTGAAAGAGAGTTACAGACAGAGAGTGAGACAGATGCTGAGAGACAAAGAGTGAGACCGAGGCTGAGAGACAGAGAAATCAAGGTAGTGACTGAGAGACAGAGAGTAGGACATAGACTGAGAGACTGGGAGTGAGACACAGAGTGAGAGTCAGCTCACAGAGAAAGAGTGAGAGAGAGCGAGAAAGAGATTGAGAGACAAAGACTGAATGGCAGAGACTGGGAGACTGAGAGAGTGAAACTGACACTTTGTGACGGAGAGTGAGACTGGGACTGAGAGACAGAGAGTGAGTGGAAGAGTGAGAATGAGAGTGAGACAGAGACAGAGAGTGATACAGAGACGGAGAGATATATGAGCGAGACAGAAACAGAGAGAGAAAGAGAGAGAAGGATTGAGGCAGACAGCGAGACAGAGTCTGAAAGGCAGAGAGTGAGAGACAGAGAGACAGAGACAGTGTAAGAGCCAAATATTGAGACAGATACTGAGAGAGAGAGAGAGAGAGAGAGAGAGAGATACAGAGAGAGGGAGCCAGAGACTGAGAGACAGAGACTGAGAATCAGAGTGAGACAGAGACTGAAAGACAGACAGTGAGACAGAGACTGAGATGCAGATAGACCGAGACAGCGACTGAGAAACAGAATGATACAGAGACTGAGAGACAGATAGAGCGAAAGAAAGGGTGAGAGACAGATTGTGAGACAGAGAATGAGAGACAGAGAGAGCATGACAGAGTCTGTGAGAATGACAGAGAGACAGAGGGTGAGAGACAGAGAGAGCGAGCCAGAGAGTAAGAGACAGAGAATGAAAGACACAGAATCAGACGGAGACTTAAAATAGAGACTGAGAGACATAGAGTTTTAAAGAGAATGAGAGCCAGATAGAACGAGAAAGAGGTTGGGCGACAGAGAGTGAGACACAGAGAGTGAGACCTAGACTGAGAGACAGAGACTGAGAAACAGCGTGAGACAGAGACTGAGAGACAGAGAGTGATAAGCAGAGAGTGAAACAGGAACTAAGATAGATAGACTGAGAAAGTGACTGAGAGACAGGTAAACGGAGACAGAGACTGAGAGACAGAGAGTCTGAGAGTGAGAATCAGCGAGTGAGAGACAGAGAGTGAGGCAAAGACTGAGAGACAGAGGCTGAGTGACAGAGCGTGAGACAGAGACTGAGAGACAGATGCTGAGAAACAACGAATGATACAGAGACTGAGAGACAGATAGAGCGAGACAGAGGGTGAAAGACAGAGAGTGAGAGGCAGAGATTGAGACAGAAAATGAGAGACAGGGTTTGAGAGACAAGAGATTGAGGGACAGTGACTGATAGACAGTGAGTGAAACAGAGACTAAGAGCCAGGGAGAGTGAGACAGAGACTGGGGATCATAAGTGAGGTAGAGACTGAGAAACAGAGAGTGATACAGACTTAAAGGCAGAGACTGACAGACAGTGAGTGAGAGACAGAGACTGATAGACAACGAGTTAAACAAAGGCTGAGAGACAGATTTAGAGACTGGGAATGAAGGTATAGAGAGTGAGACAGAGAGATTGATTGGGAATTAAGACAGAGTGTGAAAGACAGAGAGTGAGGCACTGCTGAGTGACTGCTGGAGGGTTAGACACAAAGAGTGAGAGACGAGGTACAGAGAGAGCGAGAGAGAGCCTTAGACTCAGATTGTGACAGAGACTGAGGGACAGGGGGAGAGAGACAGAAGCAGAGAGTGAGACAGAGACTGAGAGTCAGAGGGAGCGGGAAACATACTGAGAGACAGAGAGTGAGACAGAGACTCAGAAACAGATAGAACGACAGAGGGCCTGAGAGACAGACAGAGCAAGGTACAGGGTGATAGACAGTGAATGAGAAAGAGACGGATATACAGTTAGAGCGAGACAGAGGGTGAGAGACAGATAGTAAGAGACAGAGAGTGAGACAGAGTCTGAGAGACAATTAGAGCGAGATAGAGGGTGAGAGAAAGAGAGTGAGACAGAAAATGAAAGACAGAGAGTGAGAGACAAGAGATTGATAGGCAGAGAAACAGACAGATACTGAAAGATGGAGACTGAGAGTCATAGAGAATGAGAGACAGATAGAACGAGACAGAGGTGGAGAAACAGAGAGTGAGAGACAGAGAGTCAGGCAGGGTCTGAGAGACAGAGATTGAGCATCAGAGTGAGACAAAGACTGAGAGACACATAGAGCGAGACAGAGGGTGAGAGACAGAGAGTGATAAACAGAGATGAAACAGAGACCAAGAGATAGATAGACCACGGCAGTGACTGAGAGACAGATAGACTGGGACAGAGACAGAGAGACAGAGAGTGAGACAGAGAATGAGATACAGAGAGAGCGTGGCAGACAGTTTAAAGAGGCAGTAAGACAGAGACTGAGAGACAGATTTACAGAGACTGAGAAAATGAGAGAGATAGTCTGAGAGTGATAAACAACGAGTGAGAGACAGAGAGTGAGACAACGACTGAGAGGCAGAGGATGAGAGACAAAGAGTGTGAGAGAGACTGGGGAACAGTTAGAGCGATACAGATGGTGAGAGACAGATAGTAAGAGACAAAGCGTGAGACAGTGACTGAGAAACAGAGACTGAGAGACATTGAATGAGACAGAAACTGAAAGACAGAAGCTGAGAAACAAAGAGTGATACAGAGACTGGGAGACACGTAGAGAGAGACAGAGGGTGAGAGACAGATTCTAAGAGGCAGAGCGTGAGACAGAAAATGAGAGACAGATGTTGAGACGCAGACATTGAGAGACAGAGACTGATTGACAGAGAATGAAACAGAGACTAAGAGACAGAGAGAGTGAGACTGAGACTGGGGATTATGAGTGAGGTAGAGACTGAGAAACAGAGAGTGACAAGACTTAAAAGCAGCGACTGAGAGACAGTGAGCGTAGGCAGAGACGGATAGACAGTGAGTTAAACAAAGGCTGAGAGACAGAGAGACCGCGACTGAGACTGAGACATAGAGAGTGAGAGAGGGAGATAGAGACTATGAATGAAGACAGAGTGTGAGAGACAGAGAGTAAGGCAAAATGTGAGTGATGGAGAGTGAGACACAGAGAATAAGGGACGGAGGTACAGAAAGAGCGAGACAGAGCCTAATGCTCAGATTGCAAAAGAGACCGAGAGACAGAGAGAGCGAGACAGAGACAGAGTGTGAGACAGAAACTGAGAGTCAGAGGGAGCGCGACAGAGACTGAGAGACAGAGACTGAGCATCAGAGTGCGTGAGACCGAGAATGAGACAGAAAATGACAGACAGAGTGAGAGACAGATGGTGAGAGACAGTGCGTGAGCGACAGAGTGTGAGAGACAGAGTTTCAGACAGATACTGAGAGACAGGGAGTGAGATAAAGAGAGAGGGCGCCACGGACTTAGTGACAGAAAGTGAGAGATAGACAGTGAGACAAATACTGAGAGACAGAGAGTGGGACAGAGGCTGAGAGTCTGAGAGAGCGAGGCAGTGACTGAGAGACAGAGAGTGAGACAAAGACTGTGAGACAGGGAGTGAGAGACAGAGTGAGAGTCAGCTAGTTACAGAACCGAGAGTGAGACCGAGAATGAGTGACAGAGAGTGAGAGACAAAGAGTGAGACAGAGACAGAGTGAACGAGAAAGAGTTTGAGATACAAAGACTGAGAGGCAGAGACGGGGAGACAGAGAATGTGAGCCAAAGACTTTGTGACAGAGAGTGAGACTGGGACTGAGAGAAAGAGAGTGACTGACAGAGTCAGAATGAGACTGAGACAGAGAGTGAGACAGAGTTGGAGAGACAAAAGACCGAGAAAGAAACAGAGTGAAAAAGAGAGAGAAGTATTGAGGCAGAGAGAGCGAGGCAGAGACCAAGATGCAGAGATTGGGAGACCGAGCGTTAGAGTCACTGTGAGAGACAGAGATTGGAAAATATATTGAGTGACAGAGAGTGAGATACAGAGAGAGTGAGCCAGAGACTGACTAACAGAGAGTGATAGACAGAGAGTTAGACAGAGACTGAGTCAGTGATATCGAGGCAGAGAATTAGAAGCAGAGTTAGAGTAAGATATTGAGGGACAGAGATTGAGAGACAGAGACTGGTAAGCACGTAGTGTGAGACAGAGAGCGAGACACAGATTTAGACACAGAGTATGAGACCGTCTGAGCGACAGCGACTGAAAAAAACAAAATGAATTACAGACACTGAGACAGATACTTAGAGACGGAGAGAGCGATTCAGAGACTGAGAAACAGATAGTGAGACAGAGAATGAGAGCCAGAGAGAGCGTGACAGAGTCTGTGAGACTGAAAGAGAGACAAAGAGTGAGAGAGAGAGAGAGCTAGAAAGTGAGTGAGAGACAGAGAATGAGACACAGACTGAGAGACAGATTGAGCAAGGCAGAAGTTAAGAGACATAAGATAAGACAGGGAATGAGAGACAGATAGACCGAGACAGAGACTGAGAGACAGAGAGTGAGACAGATAACGCGAAACAGAGAGAGCATGACTGAGAGTGAAAGAGGGACAGTGAAACAGAGACTGAGAGACAGAGACAGAGAGACAGAGAGTGAACAACTGAGAGAGATAGAGTGAGAGACAGAGAGAGAGAGATGGGGAGTGAAAAAAAATGACTGAAAGACAGAGACTAAGAGACAGATTGAGACAGAGACTGGGAGACCGATAGAGTGTGACAGAGACGTTGTCACAGAGACTGAGAATGAGACTGAGACAGAGAGTGAGACAGAGACGGAGAGACAGAGAGAGCGAGGAAGAAACGGAGAGAGAATGACAGAGATGGATTGAGGCAGAGAAACGAGACAGAGACTGAGAGGCAGAGAGTGAAAGAAAGAGCGATAGAGACATTGTGAGAGGCAGAGATTGAGACAGATATTGAGAGACAGACAGTGAGATAAAGAGAGAGGGAGCCAGATACTGAGTGACACAGAGTGAGATAGAGAGCGTGAGACAGAGACTGAGTCACAGTGAGTGAGGCAGAGACTCAGCAGCAGAGTGAGAGCAAGAGACTGAGGGACAGAGTCTGAGTCACGGAGACTGAGAGACAGAGACTGGGAAGGAGGGAGTGAGAGACAGAGAGCGAGACACAGATTTAGAGACAGAGAATGAGACCGACTGAGCGATAGCGACTGAGAGACAGAGAATGATTGACAGAGAGTGAGACAGAGACTGCGAGACGGAGAGAGCGATTCAGAGTCTGGGAGAGAGTGAGTGAGACTGAGAGGCAAACACTGAGAGACCGTGAGTGAGAGACTGAGACTGATAGACAGGGAATTAAACAAAGTCTGAGAGACAGAGAGACCGTGACATAGACTGAGATAGAGAGTGTGAGACAGGGAGATAGAGACTTGGGAATGAAGACTGTGTGAGAGACAGAGAGTGAGGTAGAGGGCGAGTGACAGAGAGTGAGACACAGAGAGTGAGAGACTGAGAAGCAGTGAAAGTGAGACAGAGTCTAAGAGTTAGATTGCAACAGAGACTGATGCACAGAGAGAGCGAGACAGAGACAGAGTGAGAACGAGACAGAGAGACGGAATAAGCGAGACAGGGAGTGAGAGACTGAGAGATAGATAGACCAAGAAAGCGACTGAGAGACAGAGCGAAACGGAGACCGAGATACAGAGTGATAGTCTTAGAGAGCCTCACTGAGAGTGAGAGGCAGAGTGTGAGAGTCAGAGAGTGAGACTGATGTTGAGAAGCAGAGACAGAGACAGATGGTGAGACAGAGACTGAGAGACAGAGAGTGAGATGCAGAGAGTGAGACGGAGAATGAGCCAGTGAGTGTTAGACAGAGAGAGAGAGATATTGAGAGACAGGGTGAAACCGAAACTGTACAAACATAGATTGAGAGAAAGAGTGAGAGGCAGAGTGTGAGAGACAAAGAGTGAGACCGAGGCTGAGAGACAGAGGTAGTTTTACAGAGATTGAGAGACAGAGAGTGAGGCAGAGACTGAGAGGCAGTGTGAGAGTAATAGACTGATGGCTGAGATTGAGTCACGGAGAACGAGAGACGGAGACTGGAAAGCAAGGAGTGAGAGACAGAGAGCGAGACACAGATTGAGAGACAGAGAATGAGACCGACTGCGTGATACCGACTGCGAGACAGAGAATGAATGACAGAGAGTGAGACAGAGACTGCGACATGGAGAGAGCGATTCAGAGAATGAGAGAGAGGGAGAGAGAGAGAGAGAGTCAGAGACTGAGACGCAGATTGAGAGAGAGGCAGACGGACCGAGAGAGACAGAGGCTGTACAGACAGAGAGTGAGGGACAGAGAGAGCGAGACAAAGACTGAGTGACAGATAGTGAGACAGAGACTGAGAGACAGATAGAACGAGACAGAGACTGAAAGACAGAGCGAGACAGAGATTGATAGAGTGAGAGAGCGTGACAGTGTGTGTGTGACTGATAAACAGACAGAGAGTGAGAGAAAGAGTGAAAGGCTGAGAGTCAGGGACAGTGGTTGAGAGAGAGAGAGAGAGAGAGAGAGAGAGAGACTGAGACAGAGACAATTAATGCGAGAGAGAGAACGAGAGACAGAGACAGGTAGACTGACATAGAGACAGAGAGTGAGAGCCAGAGAGAACTAGGCAGAGAGTGAGGAACAGAGAATGAAACAGAGACTGAGAGAGAGAGACTGAGCAACAGAGAGTGCAAATGAGACTGATAGACAGAAAGAGCGATACAGAGGGTGAGGGACAGAGAGTGAGGCAGGGAATGAGAGAGAGAGACTGAGAAACAGATGGAGCGAGACAGACACTTAGAGACAGATAGAGAAAGACAGAGAGTGAGACAGAGAATGAGATACAGAGAGAACTTGTCAGAGAGTGTAAGAGAGAGGGTGAGACAGAGATTGAGAGACACAGACAGAGACAGAGAGTGAGAAACTGAGAGAAGAAGGCTGAGAGTGAGAGACATTCGGTGAGAGACAGAGACTGAGACAGAGACTGAGAGACAGAGCTGAGAAACGAAGTGTGAGAAAGAGACAGATGGAGCGAGACAGAGGGTGAGAGACAGAGAGTGAGATGCAGCGAGTGAGACAGAGAATCAGAGACAGAGAATAAAAGAGACTGAAAGACAGAGATTGTGAGTCAGAGACTGGAGATTATGAGTGAGGTAGAAACAGAGAGTGACACAGATTAAAAGCAGAGACTGAGAGACAGTGAGTGAGAGACAGAGACTGATAGGCAGGGAGTTAAACAAAGGCTGAGAGACAGAGGGATCCCGACGGAGAATTAGACATACAGAGTGAGACAGAGAGTTAGAGACTGGGAATTAAGACAGAGTGTGAGAGACAGAAAGTGAGGCAGAGGGTGAGTGGTGGAGACACAGAAAGTGAGAGACTGAGGTATAGAGAGAGCGAGATAGTGCCTAAGACTCAGATTGCAAAAGCGACTGAGAAACAGAGAGAGCGAGACAGATACAGAGAGTGAGACAGAGACTGAGAGTCAGAGGGAGCGGGACAGATATTGAGAGACGCAGAGGGAGATAAAGACTCAGAGACAGATAGACAGGGAGAAGGACTGAGAGACAGAGTGAGAGAGAGAATGAGAGGCGGAGAGAGCGTGACAGAGAGTGTGTGATAGAGAGTGAGACAGAGACTGAGAGACAGAGAGAGCGAGTCAGAAATTGAGAGAGAGAACTCGGCTGAGAGTTAGAGAAAAAGACTGAGTGAGAGAGAGTAAGACAGAGTCTGAGACAGAGACAGCGAGTGCGAGAGAAAGAATGAGAGACAGAGAGAGCGAGACACAGACTGTGAGACAGATAGTGAGACAGAGACTGAGAGAGAGATAGACCGAGATAGAGTCTTAGAGACTGTGAGTGAGAGGTTGAGACTATAAGAAGGAGTTAAACAAAGGCTGAGAGACAGAGAGAGCGCGACAGAGACTGAGACATAGAGAGAGAGACAGAGAGATAGAGACTGGGAATAAAGACAGAGTGTGAGAGACAGAAAGTGATGCAGAGGGTGAGTGATGGAGAGTGAGACACAGAGAGTGAGAGACTGAGAGACAGTGAAAGCGCTACAGAGCCTAAGAGTCAGAGTACAACAGAGACTTAGACACAGAGAGAGCGAGACAGAGACAGAGTGAGAAAGAGACAGAGAGACAAAGGGAGCGATACACAGAATGTGAGACCGTGAGACAGATAGACCGAGGCAGGGTCTGAGACACAGAGAGTGAAAGAGAGATTGAGAGAGAGGATGGGGGTCTGAGAGAGCTACACTGAGAGTGAGAGACAGAGAGAGTCTGAGAGTGAGATTGATGTTCAGAAGCAGAGAGAGAGAGACAGAGAGTGAGACGGAGACTGAGAGACAAATTGTGACGGAGACTGTACAAACAGAGAGAGAAAGAAAGAGTGTGTGGCAGAGTGTGAAAGACAGAGATGGAGAAAGAGGATGAGAGACAGAGAGAGTGAGGCAGAGATTCAGATACAGAGAATGAGACAGAGACTGGGAGACAGAGAGTGAGAGACAGAGAGTTAGAGGCACATGTTGAGACCGACAATGAGGACAGAGAGTGAGAGACAGAGATTTAAACAGATACCAGGACTGAGAGACAGATACTGGGAGACAGGGGTACTGGGACAGAGACTTAGAGATGGAGATTTAGACTGAGACTGAGAGACAGGGGGTGAGAGACAGAGAATGTGAGTGAGACTGAGACAGAGAGTAGGGCAGAGACGGAGAGTCAGAGAGCGAGAGAGAAACAGAGAGAGAAATAGAGAGAGAGATATTAATGCAAATATACGGAGAAAGAGACTGAGAGGCAGAGAGCGAGACAGAGAGTGAGAGACAGATTTTGAGATATAGAGTGAAACAGAGACCAGAGACTGAGAGACAGAGTCTGAGCTACAGGGATATTGAGACAGAGGCTTAGATTTTGACACTGACTGAGAGACAGAGGGTGAGAGACAGTGAGTGTAAGTGAGACTGAGACAGAGATTGAGGCAGACTCGGAGAGAGAGGAAAAGAGAAATCGAGGCAGAGGCTTAGAGACATACTGAGAATGAGAATGAAAAACAGAGATTGTGAGACAGAGAGTGAGAATGAGACTGAGAATTAGAGTGAGAAAGAGACGGAGAGATGGAGAGACAGAGAGACAGAGAGAGAAACATAAAGAAAATGAGAGAGCAATCAAGGCAGTGAGAGCGAGATGGAAACTGAGGGGCAGAGGGTGAGAAACACGAACAGTGATAGAGAGAGTGAGAAACAGATTGTGAGACAGACAGTGAGAGCTAAAGGTTGAGACAGAGACTGAGAGAAAGGGAGACAGTAAGACAGTCACTGAGAGACAGAGACTGAGCATCAAACAGTGTGAGACCGAGAATGAGAAAGAGACTAAGAGACAGACTGAGAGACAGATAGTGAGAGACAGTTAGTAAGCGACAGAGTGTGAGAGACAGAGATTCAGACAGATACTGAGAGACAGAGATTGAGATAGAGAGAGAGGGAACCAGAGCCTAAGTGAAACAGAGTTAGAGAAAGAGAGTGAGACAGATACTGAGATACGGAGAGTGGAAAAGAGGCTGAAAGTCAGAGAAAGCAAGGTATTGAATGAGAGACAGAGAGTAAGACATAGACTGAGAGACTGGGGGTGAGAGACAGATTGAGAGTCAGCTCACAGAGACAAAGTGAAAGAGAGCGAGAAGGCGATTGAGAGACAAAGACTGAATGGCAGAGACTGGGAGGCCGAGAGAGCGAGACTGGGACTTTGTGACGGAGAGTGAGACTGGGACTGAGAGACAGAGAGTGACTGACAGAGTGAGAATGAGACTGAGAAGAGAGTGATACAGAGACGGAGAAATATATGAGCGAGACAGAAACAGAGAGAGAAAGAGAGAGAAGGATTGAGGCAAAGAGCGAGACAGAGACTGAAAGGCAGAAAGTGAGAGACAGACCTACTGAGACAGTGTGAGTGACAAAGATTGAGACAAATACTGAGAGAGAGAGAGTGGGATACAGAGACAGGGAGCCAGAGGCTGAGAGACAGAGACTGAGAAACAGAGTGAGATAAAAACTGAAAGACAGACAGTGAGACAGAGATTTTGAGAGATAGAGTGAAACAGAGACCAGAGACTGAGAGACAGAGACTGAGCTACAGGGATATTGAGACATAAACTGAGATTTTGACACTGACTGAGAGACAGAGGGTGAGAGACAGAGATTGTAAATGAGACTGAGACAGAGATCGAGGCAGACTCGGAGAGAGAGGAAAAGATTAATCGAGACAGAGGCTTAGAGACAGACTGAGAATGAGACTGAAAAACAGAGATTGTGAGACAGAGAGTGAGAATGAGGCTGAGAATTAGAGTGAGAAAGAGACGGAAAGACGGAGAGACAGAGAGACAGAGAGATAAACATAAAGAAAATGAGAGAGAGCCATCGAGGCATTGAGAGCGAGATGGAAACTGAGGGGCAGAGAGTGAGAAACATGAACAGTGATAGAGAGAGTGAGAAACAGATTGTGAGACAGACAGTGAGAGCTAAAGGTTGAGACAGAGACTGAAAGAAAGGGAGACAGTAAGACAGGCACTGAGAGACAGAGACTGAGCATCAAACAGTGTGAGACCGAGAATGAGAAAGAGACTAAGAGACAGACTGAGAGACAGATAGTGAGAGACAGCGAGTAAGCGACAGAGTGTGAGAGACAGAGATTCAGACAGATACTGAGAGACAGAGAGTGAGATAGAGAGAGAGGGAACCAGAGCCTAAGTGAAACAGAGTTAGAGACAGAGAGTGAGACAGATACTGAGATACGGAGAGTGGAAAAGAGGCTGAACGTCAGAGAAAGGAAGGTATTGAATGAGAGACAGAGAGTAAGACATAGACTGAGAGACTGGGAGTGAGAAACAGAGTGAGAGTCTGCTCACAGAGACAAAGTGAAAGAGAGCGAGAAGGAGATTGAGAGTCAAAGACTGAATGGCAGAGACTGGGAGACCGAGAGAGCGAGACTGGGACTTTGTGACGGAGAGTGAGACTGGGACTGAGAGACAGAGAGTGACTGACAGAGTGAGAATGAGACTGAGACAAAGAGTGATACAGAGACGGAGGAATATATGAGTGAGACAGAAACAGAGAGAGAAAGAGAGAGAAGGATTGAGGCAGAGAGCGAGACAGAGACTGAAAGGCAGAAAGTGGAGAGACAGACCGACTGAGACAGTGTGAGAGACAGAGATTGAGACAAATACTGAGAAAGAGAGTGGGATACAGACCGGGGGAGCCAGAGGCTGAGAGACAGAGGCTGAGAAACAGAGTGAGATAAAAACTGAGAGACAGATAGTGAGACAGATACTGAGATACAGATAGACCGAGACAACGACTGAGAAACAGAATGATACAAAGACTGAGAGACAGATAGAGCGAGAGAGAGAGAATGAGAGACAGAGAGTGATAAACAGAGAGTGAAACAAAGATTAACAGATAGATAGACCGAGACAGATAATGAGACAGAGAGTGAGACAGAGAATGAGACACAGAAAAAGCGTGACAGAGAGTGCAAGAGAGTTAGTGAGACAGAGACTGAGAGTTAGAGATAGATTGACAGGCAGAGATAAACTGAGATATGTAGTCTGCGAGTGAAAAAAAAATAATTTTAGAGACTTAGGGTGATACAGAAACTGATTCAGAGAGAGCGAGTCAAAGAATGAGAGGCAGAGTGAGAGTAAGATACTGAATGACTGAGACTGAGAGATGGAGACTGAGAGATAGAAACTGGGAAACAGAGAGTGAGAGACATAGAGCGAGACACAGATTGCGAGACAGAGAATGAGACCGACTGAGCGATAGCGATGGAGAGACAGAGAATGAATGACAGAGAGTGAGACAGAGACTACGAGACTGAGATAGCGATTCAGGGACTGAGACATGAGAGAGAGAGAGACAGAGGCTGAGAAGCAGATAGAGACAGAGACTGAGGGACTGATATTGAGACAGAGGCTGAACAAAAAAAGAGTGAGAGACAGGGAGAGCGAGACAGGGACTGAGAGACAGATAGCGAGAAAGAGACTGAGACACAGATAGACCGAGACAGAGACTGAGAGACAGTGTGAGGCAGAGAAGGAGAGACAGAGAGAGAGTGGCAGAGTGGGTGGGACTGACGGAGAGACAGAGAGCGAGGCTGAGAGTGTGAGACAGAAACTAGGAGAGAGAGAGAGAGAGAGAGAGAGAGAGAGAGAGAGAGAGAGAGAGAGACCGAGAATGATACAGAGACTGTGAGAGCGAGAGAGAATATTGGAGACAGAGAGAGCGAGACAGATTCTGAGAGACGGGTGGTGATACATAGTCTGAGAGACAGGTAGACGAAGAAAGAGACTCAGAGACAGAGACAGCGTCACAGAGTCTGTGAGAATGACAGAGTGACAATGGGTGAGAGAAAGAGAGAGCAAGACAGAGAGTAAGAGACAGAGATTATTAGACAGAGAATCAGACAGAGACTGAAAGACAGAGACTGAGAGAAATATACTGTTAAAGAGAATGAGAGACAGGTAGAACGAGATAGTGGTTGGGCGACAGAGAGTGAGATACAGAGACTGAGACCTAGACGGAGAGACCGAGACTGAGAAACAGAGTGAGATAGAGACTGAGAGACAGATAGACGGAGACAGAGACTGAGAGACAGAGAGTCTGCGAGTGAGAAACAGCGAGTGAGAGACAAATAGTGAGGCAAAGAATAAGAGACAGAGGCTGAGAGACAGAGAGTGAGACAGAGACTGAGGGACAGGTAGGGGGTGACAGAGAGTGAGAGGCAGATTGTAAGTGACAGAGAGTCTTAGAGTAAGAAACAGCAAGTGAGAGACAGAGCGTGAGACAAGGACTGAGAGACAGAGGCTGAGAGACAGTGCGTGAGACAGAGACTGAGTGACAGAGCCTGATAGTCAAAGATTGAGACAGAGACTGAGAGACAGAAGCTGAGAAACAAAATGTGATACAGAGACTGAGAGACAGATAGAGCAAGACAAAGGGTGAAAGACACAGATTGAGAGGCAGAGAGAGACACACTAAATGAGAGAAAGGGTTTGACAGACAAGAGATTGAGAGACAGTGACTGATAGACAGAGAGTGACACAGAGACTAAGAGACAGGGAGAGTGAGACATACACTGGGGATCATGAGTGAGGTAGAGACTGAGAAAAAGAGAGTGATACAGACTTAAAGGCAGAGACTGAGAGACAGTGACTGATAGACAGGGAGTTAAACAAAGGCTGGAAGACAGAGAGACCGTGACAGAGACTGAGACATAGAGAGTGAGATAGAGAGACAAATTGGGAATGAAGAGAGATTGTGAGAGACAGAGAGTGAGGCATAGTGTGACTAATGGAGCGTGAGACACAAAGAGTGAGAGACTGAGGTACAGGGAGAGCGAGACAGAGCCTTAGACTCAAATTGCGACATTGAGTGAGACAGAAAGTGAGAGGCCGAAGCTGAGAAACAAATAGTGATACAGAGACAGAGAGACAATTAGAGCGAGACGGAGGGTGAGAGACAGATACTAAGAGGCAGAACCAGAGACAGGAAATGAGAGACAGATGTTGAGAGACAGGCATTGAGAAACAGAGACTGATAGACAGAGAGGGAAACAGAGGCTAAGAGAGAGAGAGAGTGAGACTGAGACTGGGGATTATGAGTGGGGTAGAGACTGAGAAAAAGAGAGTGAAACAGACTTAAAAGCAGAGACTGAGAGACAGTGAGTGGGAGACAGAGACGGATAGACAGTGAGTTAAACAAAGGCTGAGAGACAGAGAAACCGCGACAGAGTCTGAGACATAGAGAGTGAGAGAGGGAGATATAGACTGTAAATGAAGACAGAGTGTGAGAGACAGAGAGTGAGGCAAAGTGTGAGTGACGGAGAGTGAGAAAAAAAGAGTGAGAGACTGAGGTACAGAAAGAGCGAGGCACAGCCTAATACTCAGATTGCGACAGAGACTGAGAGACAGAGAGAGCGAGACAGAGACAGAGAGTGAGACAGAGATTGAGAGTCAGAGGGAGCGGGGCAGATACTGAGAGACAGAGAGTGAAAACCAAAGGTTGAGACAGAGATGGAGAGACAGAGACTGAGCATCAGAGTGTGTGAGACCGAGAATGAGACAGAAACTGGCAGACAGTGTGAGAGACAGATACTGAGAGACAGGGAGTGAGATAAAGAGAGATTGCGCCAGAGACTGAGTGACAGAAAGTGAGAGATAGACAGTGAGACAAATACGGAGAGACAGAGAGTGGGACAGAGGCTGAGAGACTGAGAGAGCGAGGCAGTGACTCAGAGACAGAAAGTGAGATAGAGTCTGAGAGAGAGGGAGTGAGAGAGAGAGTGAGAGTCAGCTAGTTACAGAACTGAGAGTGAGACCGAGAATGAGTGACAGAGAGTGAAATACAAAGATTTAGACAGAGAGACCGAGACAGAGAGAGCGGGAAAGAGATTGAGAGACAAAGACTGAGAGGCAGAGAATGGGAGACAGAGAGTGCGAGCCAAAGATTTTGTGACAGACAGTGAGACTGGGACTGAGAGACAGAGAGTGACTGACAGAGTGAGAATGAGACTGAGACAGAGAGTGAGACAGAGTTGGAGAGACAGAAGAGCGAGAAAGAAACAGAGTGATGAAGAGAGAGAAGTATTGAGGCAGAGAGAGCGAGACAGAGACCAAGCGTTAGAGTCAGTGTGATAGACAGAGCTTGAGAAATGTATTGAGAGACAGAGATTGAGAAACAGAGAGTGGGAGCCAGAGACTGGGTGACCGAGAGTGAGAGACAGAGAGTGGGAAAGAGACTGAGTCAGAGAGATCGAGGCAGAGAATTAGAGGCAGAGTGAGAGTTAGATACTGAGGGAAAGAGATTGAGAGACAGAGACTGGGAAGCACGGAATGAGAGACAGAGAGCGAGACACAGATTGACACAGATTCTGAGACCGTCTGAGCGACAGTGACTGAGAAGAAGAAAATTAATTACAGAGAGTGAGACAGAGACTTTGAGATGGACAGAGCGGTTCAGAGACTGAGAGAGAGTGAATCAGAGACGGTGAAGAAGATTGAGACAGAGACTGAGTGACATATTTTAAGCGACAGAGAGTGAGACTGATACTGAGAGACAGAGAGTGGGACAGAGGCTGAGAGACAGAGAGAGCGAGGCAGTGACTGAGAGACAGTGAGTGAGACAGAGACTGCGAAATCGATAGTGAGAGACAGAGTAAGAGTCAGCGAATTATTGAACAGAGATTGAGACCGAGAATGATTGACAGAGAGTGAGAGACAGAAAGTGATACAGTGAGAGGGAGACAGAGAGAGCGAGAAAGGGTTTGAGAGACAAAGACTGAAAGGCAGAGACTGGGAGACCGAGAGTGCGAGACAGAGACTTTGTGATGGCGAGTGAGACTGGGACTGAGGGATTGAGAGTGCCAGAATGAGAATGAGACAGAGATTGAGACAGAGGCGGAGAGGCAGATGAGTGAGAAAGAAACAGAGAGAGTAATAGTGGGAAGGATTGATGCAGAGAGAGCGAGACAGAGACTGGGAGGCAGAGAATGAGAGGCAGAGCAATAGAGAATTTGTGAGAGACAGATATTGAGAGACAGAGAATGAACTACAGAGACAGGGAGCCAGAGCCCGAGTGACAGAGAGTGGGAGGCATAGAGTGATACAGAGACTGAGTCAGAGAGAGCGAGGCAGAGAATGAGAGTCAGAGTGAGAGTAAGAGATTGAGGGACAGAGACTGAGACACGGAGAATGAGAGACAGAGACTGGGACGCAGGGAGTGAGAGACATAGAGCGAGAAACACATTGAGAGACAGAGAATGAGACTGACTGAGCCACAGCGACTAAGAGACAGAGAATGAATGATAGAGATTGACACAGAGACAATGAGGCGGAGAGAGCGATTCAGAGACTGAGGGACAGAGATTGAGACAGAGGCTGAACTAACAGAGACTGAGAGACAGAGAGAGCGAGGCAGAGACTGAGAGACTGATAGACCGAGACAGACACTGAGTGACAGATTGCCACACAGAATGAGAGATAGAGAGAGCGTGACAGAATGGTTGAGACTGACAGAGAGACAGAGAGTGAGAGCCAGAGAGCGAGGCTGAGAGTGAGAGACAGAGACTGATGTGTGTGTCTGTGAACGAGAGAGAGAGAGAGAGAGAGAGAGAGAGAAAAAAACCAAACCTGAGGTAGAGACTGTGAGTGCGAGAGAGAGAATGAGAGACAGAGGCAGCGAGACAGCGACTTAGAAGATAGAGAGACATAGACTGAGACAGAGAGTGAGGCAGAGAATGAGACAAAGAGAGCGTGACAGAGTCTGTGAGAATCACAGAGAGACAGAGAGAAAGAGACAGAGATTTAAAGACAGAGAATCAGACAGAGACTGAAAGACAGAGACTGAGAGACATAGAGTGCGAAAGAGAATGAGAGAGAGAGATAGAACGAGTTAGATACTGAGAGACAGAGACTGAAAAACAGTTTGAGACAGAGACTGAGGGACAGATAGGGCGAGACAGATGATGAGAGTCACAGAGTTGTAAATGTAAGTGAAACAGAGACGAAGAGATACATAGACCGAGACAGTGACTTAGAGACGGAGAGACCGAGACAGAGACTGAGAGACAGAGCGTGAAACAGAGAATTAGATACGGAGAGAGCATGACAGAGAGTTCAGAGACAGTGAGACAGAGACTGAGAGACACAGACAGATTGACAGAGTGAAAAAATGACAGAGATAGTCTGAGAGTGAGAAACAGCGAGCGAGAGACTGAGAGATAGATAGAGCGAGTCAAAGCATGAGAGGCAGAGAATGAGACAGAAAATGAGAGACAGAATATGAGACAAGAGATTGAGAGACAGAGACTGATAGACAGAGAGTGAAACAGAGACTAAGAGACAGAGAGAGTGAGACAGAGACTGGGGATCATGAGTGAGGTAGAGACTAAAGAAACAGAGAGTGATACAGACATAAAGGCAGAGCCTGAGATACAGTGAGTGAGAGACAGAGGCTGATAGGCACGGAGTTAAACAAAGGCTGAGGGACAGAGAGACCATGACAGAGACTGGCACATAGAGAGTAAGACAGAGAGTTACAGACTGGGAATGAAGACAGAGTGTGAGAGACAGAGTGTGAGAGGCAGAGAGACAGAGAGTGAGGCAGAGTGAGGCAGAGTGTGAGTGATGGAGAGTGAGACAAAGAGAGTGAGAGACTGAGGTACGGAGAGAGAGAGACAGAGCCTAAGGCTCAGATTGCAACAGAGACTGAGAGACAGAGAGAGCGAGACAGAGACTGAGAGACTGATAGACCGAGACAGACACTGAGTGACAGATTGCCACACAGAATGAGAGATAGAGAGAGCGTGACAGAATGGTTGAGACTGACAGAGAGACAGAGAGTGAGAGCCAGAGAGCGAGGCTGAGAGTGAGAGACAGAGACTGATGTGTGTGTCTGTGAACGAGAGAGAGAGAGAGAGAGAGAGAGAGAGAAAAAAACCAAACCTGAGGTAGAGACTGTGAGTGCGAGAGAGAGAATGAGAGACAGAGGCAGCGAGACAGCGACTTAGAAGATAGAGAGACATAGACTGAGACAGAGAGTGAGGCAGAGAATGAGACAAAGAGAGCGTGACAGAGTCTGTGAGAATCACAGAGAGACAGAGAGAAAGAGACAGAGATTTAAAGACAGAGAATCAGACAGAGACTGAAAGACAGAGACTGAGAGACATAGAGTGCGAAAGAGAATGAGAGAGAGAGATAGAACGAGTTAGATACTGAGAGACAGAGACTGAAAAACAGTTTGAGACAGAGACTGAGGGACAGATAGGGCGAGACAGATGATGAGAGTCACAGAGTTGTAAATGTAAGTGAAACAGAGACGAAGAGATACATAGACCGAGACAGTGACTTAGAGACGGAGAGACCGAGACAGAGACTGAGAGACAGAGCGTGAAACAGAGAATTAGATACGGAGAGAGCATGACAGAGAGTTCAGAGACAGTGAGACAGAGACTGAGAGACACAGACAGATTGACAGAGTGAAAAAATGACAGAGATAGTCTGAGAGTGAGAAACAGCGAGCGAGAGACTGAGAGATAGATAGAGCGAGTCAAAGCATGAGAGGCAGAGAATGAGACAGAAAATGAGAGACAGAATATGAGACAAGAGATTGAGAGACAGAGACTGATAGACAGAGAGTGAAACAGAGACTAAGAGACAGAGAGAGTGAGACAGAGACTGGGGATCATGAGTGAGGTAGAGACTAAAGAAACAGAGAGTGATACAGACATAAAGGCAGAGCCTGAGATACAGTGAGTGAGAGACAGAGGCTGATAGGCACGGAGTTAAACAAAGGCTGAGGGACAGAGAGACCATGACAGAGACTGGCACATAGAGAGTAAGACAGAGAGTTACAGACTGGGAATGAAGACAGAGTGTGAGAGACAGAGTGTGAGAGGCAGAGAGACAGAGAGTGAGGCAGAGTGAGGCAGAGTGTGAGTGATGGAGAGTGAGACAAAGAGAGTGAGAGACTGAGGTACGGAGAGAGAGAGACAGAGCCTAAGGCTCAGATTGCAACAGAGACTGAGAGACAGAGAGAGCGAGACAGAGACAGAGATTGAAACAGAGACTGAGAGTCTGATGGAGCGGGAAACATACTGAGAGACAGAGAGTGAGATAGAGACTCAGAGACAGACATTCCGGGAGAGAAACTGAGAGAGAGATAAGCGAGACAGAGGGTGAGACACAGAGAGTAAAAGACAGAGAATGAGACAAAGACTGAGAGAGAGAGGCTGAGAGACAGAGAGTGAGACAGAGACTGAGAGACGAATCGAGCGTGACAGAGGGTTAGAGACAGATACTAAGAGGCAGATAATGAGACAGAAAATGAGAGACAGATGTTGAGAGACAGACATTGAGAGACAGAGTCTGATAGAGAGTGGAAACAGGGGCTAAGAGACAGAGAGTGTGAGACAGAGACTGGGGAACACGAGTGAGGTAGAGATTGAGAAACAGAGATTGATACAGACTTAAAGGCAGAGACTAAGAGACAGTGAGTGAGAGACAAAGACTGATTGGCAGGGAGTTATTCAAAGACTGAGAGACAGAGAGACAGCAACAGATACTGAGACATAGAGATTGAGACAGATTTAGAGACTGGGAATGAAGACAGAGTGTGAGAGACAGAGATTGAGGCAGAGTGTGAGTGATGGAGAGTGAGACACAGAGAATGAGAGACTGAGGTATAGAGAGAGCGAGACAAAGTCTAAGACTCAGATTGCGACAGAGACTGAGAGACAGAGGGAGCGAGAGAGAGTCAGAGAGTGAGACAGAGACTGAGTGTCAGAGGGCACGGGAAACATACTGAGAGACAGGGAGTGAGATAGAGACTCCGAGACAGATATTCCGAGTGAGAAACTGAGATCTAGATCGAGCGAGACAGAGCGTGAGACACAGAGGTTGAGAGACAGAGATTGATATAGAGCAACTGATAGACAGAGAGTGAAACAGAGACTAAGAGACAGAGAGCGTGAGACAGAGACTGGCGATCATGAGTGAGGTAGAGACTGAGAAACAGAGAGTGATAACGACTTAAAGGCATAGACTGAGATACAGTGAGTGAGAGACAGAGATGGATAGACAGGGAGTTAAACAAAGGCCGAGAGACAGAGAGGCTGCCACAGAGACTGAGACATAGAGAGTGAGACAGAGTGATAGAGACTGGGAGTGAAGAGAGAGTGTGAGAGACCGAGAGTGAGACACAGAGAATGAGAGACTGAGGTACAGAGAGAGCGAGACAAAGCCTAAGACTCAGATTGCGACAGAGACTGAGAGACAGAGAGAGCGAGACAGAGTCAGAGAGTGAGACAGAGTGATAGAGATTGGGAATGAAGACAGAGTGTGTGAGAGACCGAGAGTGAGGAAGAGTGAGAGTGACCGAGAGCGAGACACAGAGAATGAGAGACTGAGATACAGAGAGAGCAAGACAGTGCGTAAGACTCAAATTGCGACAGAGACTGAGAGACAGAGAGAGCGGGAAAGATACTAAGAGGCAGAGAGTGAGATAGAGACTCAGAGAGAGATAGACCGAAGGAGGGACAGAGAGAAAGAGTAAGACAGAGCATTTGAGAAAGGGAGATATTGACAGAGAGTGTGAGATATAGTGTAGAAATAGAGTGAGAGACGGAGAGACCAACTCAGAGAGTGAGACAGAGAACTTGGCTGAGAGTGAGAGAAAAAGACTGTGAGATAGAGAGTGAGACAGTCTGAGACAGAGGCTGTGATTGCGAGAGAGAGAATGAGAGACAGATAGAGCGAGACAGAGACTGAGAGACAGATAATGAGACAGAGCCTGAGAGACCAATATAACGAGAAAGAGACTGAGAGACAGAGGGAGACAGAGAATGAGAGACAGAGAGTGCGTGGCAGAGAGTGTGAGACTGACAGAGAGACAGAGCGAGACAGAGAGTGCGGCTGAGAGTGAAAGACAGAGACTGAGTGAAAGAGACTGAGACAGAGACAGTGATTGCGAGAGAGAGAATGAAAGACAGGGAGAGCGAGACAGAAACAGAGATACAGAGTGTGAGACAGAGAATGAGAGACAGAGAGAGCGTGACAGAGTCTGTGAGACTGACAGAGAGACAGAGGGTGAGAGGCAGACTTAGTTAGACAGAGAGTGAGAGACATAGCGTGAGAGACAGATAGAACGAGACAGAGGGTCAGAGGCAGAGAGTGAGATAGGGAATGAGAGACAGAGATTGAAAGACAGAGATTAACAAATAGACTGCGAGGCAGGTAGAGCGAAACGGAGTTTGAGAGACAGAGCCTGATAGACACAGAGTGAAACAGGAACTGGGAGACAGAGATTGAGTCAGAGACTTAGGATTATGAGTGAGACAGAGAATGAGAAACAGTGACTGTGTGATAGAGAGTGATATGCAGAGACTGAGACAGAGATTGAGAGACAGAGAGTGATACAGGCTTTGAGACAGAAACTGAAAAACAGAGAGTGAGAGACAGAGAAAGAGATTGAGACTGAGAGGCAAAGACTGAGAGACATTGTGTGAGAGAAAGAGACGGATAGACAGGGAGTTAAACAAAGGCTGAGATTCAGACAGAACACGACAGAGACTGAGACATAGAGGGTGAGACAGAGATTGAGACACTGGGAATAAAGACAGAGTGTTAGAGACAGAGTGTGAGGCAGAGGGTGAGTGACAGATAGTGAGAGACAGAGTGAGAGACTGAGAGGGAGTGAAAGCGAGACAGAGCCTAAGAGTCAGAGTGCAACAGAAACTGAGACACAGAGAGAGCGAGACAGAGGCATAGTGAGACAATGACTGAGAGACAGAGTGAGCGAGACAGAGAGTGAGAGACTGAGAGACAGATAGACCGAGCCAGGGACTGAGAGGCAGGGAGTGAAACAGAGACTGAGAGACAGGCTGAGAGTCTGAGAGAGGTACACTGAGAGTGAGAGACAGAGAGTGAGAGTCAGAGACTGAGACTGAGACTGATGTTGACAGGCAGAGACAGAGAGTGAGACAGAGTCTGAGAGACAGAGGGTGAAATGCAGATATTGAGATGGCGAATGAGCCAGAGAATGGGAGACAGAGAATGAGACAGATATTGATAGACAGAGTGAAACCGAGACTGTAGAAACAGAGTGAGAGACAGAGTGAGAGGCAGAGTGTGAGAGACAAAGAGTAACACGGAGGCTGAGAGACAGAGAGAGAGCGACAGAGATTGAGAGACAGAGTGAAGCAGAGACCAGTGAGTCAGAGAAATAAACTGGGAGAGAGGGATATTGAGACAGAGACTTACATACAGAGATTTAGACTGAGAATGAGAAACAGAGGGTGAGAGACAATGTGAGTGAGACTTTGACAGATACTGAGGCAGAGACGGAGAGTGAGAGAGAAACAGAGAGAGAGATAGAGAGAGAGAGATTGAGGCAAATAGAGGGAGGCGGAGACTGAGAGGCAGGAGAGTGAGACAGAGAGTGAAAGACAGATTTAGACAGACAGTGAAACAGAGGCCAGAGAATGAGAGACCGAGACTGGGAGACTGGGATAGTGAGTCAGAAACTTAGAGACAGAGATTTAGACTGAGACTGGGAGACTGAGGCTGAGAGACAGAGAGTGTGAGTGAGACTGAGACAGAGAGTGTGGCAGTGATGGAGAGACAGAGAGAGCGAGAGAGAAATAGAGAGAGAAATAGAGAGAGAGAAAGATTGAGGCAAATGGAGGGAGAGAGAGAGAGACGGAGATGCATAGAGAGCGAGAGAGAATGAGAGATGGAGATTTAGAGACAGAGAGTGAGAGACAGAGATTGGGACAGATATTGAGAGATAGAGAATGAGATACAGAAAGTGCGAGCCGGAATTTGAGAGACAGCGTTAGGCTGAGACACAGGGCCTGAGAGACAGAGACTGGGAGGCAGAGATTGTGATACTGAGAGCGAGGCACAGACTCAGAGAAAGAGAGCGAGACAGACTGAGGGACAGATACAGATACAGTGAGTGTAAAGCAGAGATTGAATCAGAGTCTGAGAGACAGATCGAGTGAGAGCCAGACTGAGTTAGAGAGAATGTGAAAGAGACCGAGATAGAGACTGTGATTGCGAGAGAGAGAGACTGATAGACAGTGAAAGCGAGACAGAGATTGAGACACAGATAGTGAGACAGAGATTGAGAGACAGATAGACCGAGACAGAGACTGAGAGACAGAAAGTGAGACAGAGTCTGCGAGACAGAGACAGAGGACAGAGAGTGAGAGAAAATGAGAGCTAGACTAAAAGTGAGAGACAGAGAGTGAAAGACAGAGAGTGACTGTCAGAGTGCGGGCAGGCACAGATTATTACAGAGCCTGAGACAGAGAAAGAGACAGAGGCTGAGAGAAAGAGTGAGGCTCAGAATGAGAAACAGATAGACTGAGACAGAGAGTGAGATAGAAACGGAGAGACAGAGAGAGCGAGAGAGAAACATAACTAGAATGAGAGAGCACCATTGAGGCAGAGAGAGTGAGACAGAAACTGAGAGGCAGAGATTGAGAGACAGAGAGACTGAGATAGAGAGTGAGAGACAGAGAGTGAGACAAAGTTAGAGCAAGTGGTTGAGACAGAGACTAAAATACGGAGAGACAGTGAGAAAGAGAGTGAGAGATAGAGAGTGAGATAGAGACTGAGAAACAGGGACTGAGCATCAAAGAGTGTGAGACCAAGAATGAGACAGACTGAGAGACAGAGTGAGATACAGATAGTGTGAGACAGTGGCTGAGCGACAGAGTGTGAGAGACAGAGATTGAGACAGATGCTGAGAGACAGATAGTGAGACAGAGGCTGAGAGATAAGGAGTGAGAGACAGCGAGTTAGAGAACAGAGAGTGAGACCGAGAATGATTGACAGGGTTAGACACAAAGATTGAGACAGAGAGAGCGAGAAGGAAAGAGAGAAAGAGATAGAGAGAGATAGAGAGAGAGATTGAGAGACAATGACTGAGAGGCAGAGATTGAGTGACAGACTGAGAATGAGGCCGAGACATAGAGTGAGCCAGAGACGGAGAGACAGAGAGAGCGAGAAAGAAACAGATAGAGAAAGAGAGAGAAGGATTTATGCAGATAGAGCGATACAGAGACTGAGAGGCAGAGAGTGAGAGACAGAGCCATAGAGACAGTGTGAGAGAAACAGATTGAGACATATATTGAGAGGCAGAGAGTGAAATACAGAGAGAGGGAGCCAGTGACTGAGTGACAGTGAGTGAGAGATAGAGAGTGCGACAGAGACTGAGTCAGTGAGAGTGAGGCAGGGATGAGAGGCAGAGTGAGGGTAAGAGACTGAGGGACAGTAACAGAGAGTCGGAGACTGAGAGACAGAAACTGGGAAGCAGGGAGTGAGAGACAGAGAACGAGACACAGATTGAGTGACAGAGAATGAGACCAACTGAGTGACAGTGACTGAAAGACAGAAAATGTATGACAGAGAGTGAGACAGAGACTGCGAGATGGCAAGAGCGATTTAGAGGATGAGTGAGAGCGATAGTGAGTCAGAGACTGAGAAGCAGATTGAGACAGAGACTTGGGGAAAGACAGTGAGACAGAGGTTGTACAAACAGAGAGTGAGAGACAGAGAATAAGTGGCGGAATGTGAGAGGCACAGATTGTGACAGAGACTGAGAGGGAGAGAGTGAGAAAGATCCTGAGAGACAGAGAGGGTGAGACAGAGCCTGAGAGAGAGACAGTGACAGAGACAGAGACAGATGGTGAGACAGAGAATGATAGTCAGAGAGATCGGGATAGAGAGTATCAGAGAGAGAGTGAGACAGAGACGGTGAGAACGAGACAGAAAGTGAGAGACAGTGAGTGAGACAGAGAGAGCGAGACAGATTGTGAGAGACAGAGACAGACAGTAAGAGTCATGGAACGGGATAGAGGCTGAGAGGCAGAGACTGAGAGACAGATTGTGTGGGATTTAGAGTTAGAGGCAGATATTGAGACAAAGAATGAGCCGCACTGTGGGAGACAGTGAGAGCAACAGAAAGTGAGAGACAGAGAGTGATAGAGAGATTGTACAGACAGAGAATGAGAGACAGCGAGTGAGAGGCAGAGTGTGAGGGACAAAGAGTGAGTCGGAGGCTGAGAGACAGAGAGAGCGAGGCAGAGACTTAGCGACAGAGGCTGATAGACAGAGTGAGAGGCAAAGAGTGAGAGACAGAGAGTTAGAGACAGACTTTGAGGCTGACAATGAGAGACAGAGACTGAATCGGAGATTGAAAGACAGAGAGAGCGAGATAGAGATTGAGAGACAAAGACTGAGAGACAGAGGCTGTGAGATAGGCAGACTGAGACAGAGATTAGAGAGAGAGAGTTAGACTGAGACTGAGAGACAGATAGAGCGAGACAGAGGGTGAGAGACAGAGATTGAGAGACAGAGTATGAGTGGCAGAGAGTGATAGACAGAGAGTGAAATAGAGGCTGAGAGGCAGAGATAGTCAGTCAGAGACAGAGTGTCATGAATGAGACAGAGACAGAGAAACAGAGACTCTTTGATAGAGAGTGATTAACTGAGAGAGAGACAGAGACTCAGAGACTGAGAGTAATACAGAATTTGACACAGGGACTGAGAGACAGAGAGTGAGAAACAGAGAGTGAGGCTGAGACTGAGAGGTAAATACTGAGAGGTAGTGAGGAAGAGACAGAAATTGATAGACAGGGAGTTAAACAAAGGTTGAGAGACAGAGAGAGCGCAGCAGTGACTGAGACACAGAGGTTGAGATGGAGAGTGAGAGACTGGGAATGAAGACAGAGTTTGAGAGACAAGAGTGAGGCAGAGGGTGAGTGACAGAGTGAGAGACAGAGAGTGAGAGACTGATGACAGAGAGAGAGAGAGAGCATAAGAGTCAGAGTGCGACAGAGATTGAAAGACACAGAGAGCGAGACAGAGACAGATAGCGAGACAGAGACTGAGAGACAGAGGGAGCGAGACAGTGACTGAGAGGCAGAGAGTGAGATAGATATTGAGAGACAGATAGACCAAGGCAGGGAAGGAGAGAAAGAGAGTGAGACAGAGAATGAGAGGCAATGAGAGACTGACAGTGAATTGTGATATATAGAGTGAGACAGAGGCTGAGAGATGGAGAGAGCGAGACAGAGATTGAGAGGCAGAGACAGAAAAAAATAGAGAGAGACAACGGGTGAGAGACATTGAGTGATAGACAGAGAGTAAGATAGAGACTGAGAGTCAGAGACAGAGAATCATGAGTGAGATGGAGACTGACAAGCAGAGACTGTGTGATAGAGAATGATAGGAATAGAGTGAGACAGAGACAGAGACATAGAGACAGCTTGCGGCTGAGACTAAGAGACAGAGAGTGCGAGAGAGTGTCAAAGAGGTGGGTAGTGGGACAAAGACATAGACAGTGGGAGGGAGACAGAGACTGATTGACATAGACTGAGAGAATGATGCAGCGATTGTGACAGGGACATAAATAGAGACACAGTCAGAGAATGAGTGGGAGATAGAGAAATGTAGAATTCATTCAGAGAGAAAGAGACAGAAACTGAGACACAGAGAGTGAGACGGCTACTGAAAGACAGAATGAATGAGAGAGAGAGTGAGAGACAGAGAATGAGAGAGAGAGACATAGAGACAGAGTGTGAGACAGAGCCAGAGTGGCAGAGAGAACGAGAAAGAGATTGATAGACTGAGTCAGACAGGGATTGAGAAACAGAGAGAGAGAGACAGAGAAAGAGACATAGAGGGAGACAGAGACATAGAGACAGAGACAGCGATTGGGCAGAGGCAGAAACAGAGACATAGATAGAGAAAGGGTTAGAAATAGAGATAGGTAGAAGACAGACACAAAATCAAGGATTGAGGCCATTGAGATAGAGCGACTAACAATGAGAGTTTGCGAGAGACAGACATAAAGAGTGGCGGATAAAGATATGGAGGGAGAGAGAAAGAACGATAAAGCTAGAAAGACAGATAGACAGAGAGCGCCAGAGACAGAGGGCGAAAGTGAGTGAGATATATATATATAAATATATATATATATTATATATATATATATATATATATATATACACATATATATATATAGAGAGAGAGAGAGAGAGGGAGAGAGAGAATGAGGGAGGCAGATAAATGGAGGGACAGAGAGGGAGACAGAGAGTAAGAGAGAGAGAGTAAGAGACAGACAAAGAGACAGTCAGAGAGAGAAAGAGAGACAGACACGGAGAGGGAGACAAAGGGAGAGAGGGGCAGACATACAGAGAGTGAGAGACAGAGATATAGGGCGAGAGAGACTGAGAGAAAGTGGGTTATGGAGACAAAAACTGAGAAAGACGGACAGAGAGAGAGACTAAGAAAGAGGAAGACTTAGAGGCAAAGAGAGAGAAATGGAAAGACGAAGAGCGGGAGAGGCAAAGAGAGGGGATACGAAGAGAGGGAGAATGGGAGAATGAAGGAGAAAGAGTCAAAGGGAAAGAGTTTGAGAGTGACACAGAGGGAGAGACAGAGGGAGAAACAGAGAGGGAGATAGAAGAATTGAGAGAGAGAGAGGGAGAGAGAGAAAGCAAAAGATAGAGTGAGACAGAGGGAGAGTGAGAGAGAGAGATAAAGGGAAAGAGAGAATGTGAGACACAGAGAGAGGGAATGAGAGACAGAGATAGTGAGAGATAGGGAGAGCGCTGCAGACGGAGACAGAGATTGCGGGACAGAGACAGAGATTGAGAGACGGAGAGTGAGACAGAGACAGAGAGACAGTGAGAGCGAGACAGAGACTAAGGGACAGTGAGACAGAGACTGAGAGACAGAGCAATTGAGAGAGAGACGGAGGGAGAGAGCCAGAGAGACACACGGAGAGGGAGACGGTGAGAGAGAGAGACAGGTAGATGTGTCGAGATAGAGATAGTCAGAGGCAGATATATATATATATATATATATATAGGGAGAATGAGTGACAGAGAGAAAGAGATAAAGATAGATAGAAAGAGTGAGACACAGAGAGAGGGACAAACAGAGACAGGGAGTGAGAGACAGAAGGACAGAGTGAGGTACAGAGTGTGTGTGTGAGAGAGAGAGAGGAAGAAAGTGAGTGACAGAGAGTGAGAAGCGGGGAAGTAGAGAGGAATAGATAGAGGAGTGACACTGAGAGTGAGAGACAGAGATAAATAAAGAGAAAGATTGTGTGAGACAAAGGGACAACAAGAGGCACAGAGAGAGAGAGAATGATAACTAAAGATAGAGATAGTTAATTGCAGAAGGAAATTGGGAGACAAAGAGTGAGAGAGACAGAGGGGGTGAGACAAAGTTTGAGAGAAAGACAGAGCGAGACTGAGGGGGTGGAGGATAGAGTGGGTGACAGAGATTGAAAGCGGAGGCGGGAGAGAGGGAGAGGGTGAGAGACAAGTCAGGAGAGAGGGATAGAACAGATAGAGGCACAGACAGAGGCACAGAGTAAAAGCGGCAAAGCGAGAGAGAGAGAGATGTACATCTGGACAGAGAGCAGAAGGCAGAGGAAGACAGGTAGTGAGAGAGAGTGGGAGAGATTTAGACAGAAGAAGAGACAGAGAGATACAGAGAGATAGTGAAAGACAGGTAGAGTTAGTGAAAGACAGAGAGATCGTGACAGAGGGTGACAGAGAGTGAGAGACAGAGGAAGACAGAAAGAAATACAGGGATAGAGAGAGAAGCAGAGTCAGATAGTGAGAGTGAAAAATGGACTCGGAAAAACAGAGTGTGGAAGCAGAAAAAGATTGCGAGATTGATAGGGAGGGAGGGATAGGCACACAGAGAGGCACAGAGACAAAGGCACAGAGAGAGAGGCAAAGTGATAGAGGCAGAGAGGAAGGCAGAGAGGGAGAGAGATAGAGACAGAGAGTGAGATACACAGCGCGTCTGAGAGAAAGAGAGAAATAGACAGACAGAGAGTGAGACGGAGAGAGAGGGAAACTGAGTGAGAGGGAGATAGGGTGAAAGGGAGGGAGACATTGTGTGAATGACAGAATCACAGTGCAGAAGAGGCCCTTCTTCCCATCGAGTCTGTACCGGCACGTGTGAAACACCCGACCTACCAATCTATTCCCATTTACCAGCACCTGGCCCATAGCTTTGAATGTTATGACATGGCAAGCGCTCATCCAGCTTCTTTTTAAAGTGTTTGAGGCAATCCACCTCCAACACCCTCACAGGCAGTGCATTCCAGAACATCACCACTCTGTGAATAAAAATGTTTTTCCTCATATCCCCCTCCCGCCACACCCTCGAAACCTATTTTTCCTCACCTTAACCCTATGTCTCTTTGTGACTGATACTTCAACTAAGGGGAACAGCTGCTCCCTATCCACCCTGTCCATGCCCCTCATACTCTTGTGCGCCTCGATCAGGTTGCCCCGCAGTTGCTCCAACGATAACAACCCACGTCTATCTAACCTCTGTTCATAACGTTACTGTTTCTTCCCAGGGAACATCCTGCTGAATCTCCTTTCCCAACACCCCACCCCGCCCCACCCCGCACCCCCTCCAGTTCAATCACACCCTTCCTATAATCTGGCGACAACAACTGCACACAGTACTCCAGCTTTGGCCTCACTAAGTTCTATACAACTTCAACATGAATTCCCTACTTTTGTAATCTATGCCTCGATTTATAAAGGCACGTGTCCCATATGCCTTTTTCACCACCCCACTAAGATGCCCCTCTGCCTTCAGAGATCTATGGATTTACACGCCAATGTCCCTTTGTTCCTCTGAACGTCCTAGCGTCATGCCGCTCATTGAATACTTCCTTGTCAAATTACACCTTCAAAAGTGCATCACCTCACACTTTTCAGTGTTAAATTCCATCTGCCACTTCTCTGTTAATTTGACCATCCCGTCCATATCTTCCTATAGCCCAAGGCAATCAACCTCACTGTTAGCCACCCGGTCATTTTTGGTGCCATCCACAAATTACAAATACTACCCCCCACAAATTCATCTAAGTCATTTATACAAATGACAAATAATATGGGAAGCGAGCACAGATCCCTCGGTACGCCACTGGACACTGGCTTCCACTCACAAAAGCAGCCTTCTGTCTCACACTCTGCCTCCTGCAACTAAGCCAATTTTGAATCCATCTTATCAATTCACCTTGTGTTCCATGTGCATTTGCCTTATTAATAATTCCCCCATGCGGGACTTGTCAAATTATTTGATGAAATCCATACAAACTACATCAACTGCATTACCCTCATCCACACAGCTGTTCACCTCCCCAAAAAATCATTCAAATTTGTCAGGCATGACCTCCCTCGGACAAAGCCAATGTAACTATCAGTGAAGAAACCTCGCCTATCCATTTGGAGATAAACATTTTCATCAGCCCTTTCTCCAATATTTTCCCTACTGCTGACGTGAGAAACATTGGACTGTAGTTCCCTAGCTTATCTCTACAATCCTTTTTAAATAGCGGAGTTACGTTAGTGGTTCTCCAGTCTCTGGAGCCTCCACAGTGGCCAGAGAGGAATTAAAACAATGGGTCAGAGCGCCTTCGATCTCCCCCCTTGCATGCCTCAGAGGACTGGACACAATCATCTGGACCTGGCGATTTGTTAGTTTTTAATCCTGCCAAAACCTCCAATACCTTGTGACTCCCTATAAAAATTAGATTAAGAACCTCGCAGTCTCTCTTCCCGAGTTCGATGCCTTCAACCTCGTTCTCTTTAGTGAAGGCAGATGTGACGTGTTCATTCAACACTCTACCGATGTCCTCTGGCTCCTCCCATAGATTTCCCCCTTGGTCCCTTATGGGCCGTACTCTTTCGCTGGTTTTTCTTTTCCCATTGAAATCCTGAAACAATATCTTTGGATTTTCCCTACTTTTACTAGCTAGATCTTTCTCAATCCCCTCTTTGCTCTGCAAATGTTTTCTGAAGTTACACCCTGCACTAACACTGCTCCACTAATGCCTCCACTGATTTGATTCCCTTTACCTGATAAAAAACATTATTTTCCTTCTCATCGCAACCTGAATATTTATGATCATCCATGGTTATCTGGGCTTGCTAATCCTTCCTATCACCATAGGGGGAACATGTTGAGCCTGTACCCTCCCCATTTCCTTTTAGAACACCCCGCACTGTTCCTCTGTATATTTCCCATCAAGTAACTCTTCCCATTCTAAAGTGGCCAGATCCTGCCTACTTATTTACCAAAATCTACTCTTCCCCAATCCAAAACTTTTCTTTGCAACTTGTTGATTTATTTGTCCGTAACAAACTTAAACTGTATCATGATTTGTTCGCTATCGCTGAAATGCTCGCCGACACCCACCTCAGGCACCTGTCCGGCTTCAGTCCCCAGAATTAGTTCGAGCACTGCGCCGTCCCTTGCCGGACCCTCTACACATGGACGTAAAAATATATGCTGTGCACATTTCAAGAAATCCACTACATCCAAGCCATTAACGCTCTGTTTATGCGAATTAATGTTGGGAAAGTTGAAATCACCTAGTTTAAGTATGGTATCGTTATTGTTTGTACACATCTGCAAAAATTGTGCACATATTTGCTCCTCAATTTCCTGCTGACTATCTGGGGGTCAATAATAAACACCTAACAATTTGGCTTCTCATATTTGATTCACAAGCTACCCACAAATATTCATTTGAGGCACCGTCCAAGATATCATCTCTCCTTAATGCGTTAAATGATTCCTTAACTAACAATGCAACGCCTCTTCCTCTTTTACCCCCTCTGAGATAGACATAGAGATTAAAGGGACAAAGGAAGAGAGAGAGCGATAGAGAGAAAGGGAGCGAAAATGAGGGAGAGCCAGAGAGGGAGAGAGGGACAGATAGAGAGATAAACAAAGAGAGGGAGACAAAGGAGGGTGACAGATGGAAAAGATAGAAAGAGAGACTGAGAGAGACAGCGAGTGAGAGTGTGTGAGAGAGAGAGATAGACAGAGAGTGAGAGAACGATAGATAGAGAGAGGCAGAGGGAGGTGAAAGTCAGAGAGGGATTTCGAGAGAGATGGACAGAGGGACAGAGAGAGAGTGAGTCAGGCAGAGAGAAAAAGGTAGAGGGAGATGGGAAACAAGGAGAGGCAGAGATTGATAGACAGATATTGAGAGACAGAGGATGAGAGACAGTGAGCGATATCTAGAGAGTTACAGAGAGAGAGAGAAAGAGAGAGAGAAAGAGAGGGAGGTAGAGAGAGAGAGAGACAGACAGGAAGTGAGAGACAGAGAGTGAGAGAGTGAGGGACAGAGATAGATGTAAGACAGAGAGGGAGCTGGAGATAGAGAGAGTGAGAGACAGTGACAGTGTAATAGTGATTGATTGAGAGGAATGGGAATGCGAGAGAAAGAGAAAGAGTGGGAGGCTGATGGTGAGATAGAGTTAGAGACATAAATAGTGCTGAGGGATAGAGACAGTGATATAGATAAACACAGAGAGGCAGAGCGACAAGCAGAGATAGATTCAGTGAGAAAGAGCGACTACTCAGAGAGAGAGTGAGAGTGAGTGAGAGGCAGAAACGGGCGTAGAAAGATAAAGCGAGAGACACAGGGAGAGAGACAGGGAGAGTGAGAGGCATGGAGTGAAAGGCAGAGATTGAGAGACAGGGATTGAGAGAGCCAGTGATAGAGACAGAGATAGAGACACGGATAGAGAAATGAAGAAAGAGAGAGATAGATAGATTAATGGAGAGAGAGGAAGACAGGGGGAACGAGAGAGACAGAGAGGTAGAGAGAAAGTCAACGATTGAGAGAGAGTGTGAGAGAGCGACTAACGCATAGAGAGAGAGACAGCGAGTTACAGAGAGTCGTAGAGGGAGAGGCAGAGAGAGAGGGACATGCAGATAAAGTGTGACAGAGAGAAAGATACATAGAGAGACAGAGGCAGAGAGAGAGAGAGAGAGCTAGAGACAGAATAACAGGGAGTGACACAGAGAGGGAGACAGACAGAGTGAGAGACAGAGAAGGGCGTAGAAAGATAAAGCGAGAGTCAAAGGGAGAGAGACAGGGAGAGTGAGAGGCAGAGAGTGAGAGAAAGGGAGCGAGAGAGACAGTGATAGAGACAGAGATAGAGACAGAAAGAAGGAGAGAGATAGAGAGAGAAATGGAGAGAGAGAAAGGGAGGGTAACTGGGAGAGACAGAGAGGTAGAGAGAAATGTAAAGATTGAGAAAGAGTGTGAGATGGCGTCTAAGACAGAGAGTGAGAGAGAAAGAGAGAGAGAGACAGAGACAGAGAAAGACAGAGAGAGAGAGTCGTAGATGGAGAGGAGAAGAGAGAGTGCAGCTTGCAGATAAAGTTTGGCAGAGAGAGAGATAAATAGATAGAGAGAGACAGAGATAGAGAAAGAGAGGAGGAGAGAGACAGATGCAGAGGGAGTGAGACAGAGAGCGACAGAGGGAGAAAGTGAGAGTCAGTAAAACAGAGTGATAGAGAGAGAAAGAGAGAAAATAAGAGAGATAAAAATGAGACATTGAGAGAGAGGTAGAAACAGAGATAGAGAAATTAAAAGTGAATAAGGGGAACAGAGAGAGTGAGAGAGACAGGGAGATTGAGAGAGACAGAGAGAGAGAGAGATAAAGAGGGAGAGAGTGAGAGACAAAATTTGAGAGCCAGGGGTTCAGAGACAGAGATAGAAGAGAGAGAGAGAGAATGAGAGAGATAGATGGAGAGAGAGAAAGAGAGAGGGTAAGAGAGAGATGGAGAGAGCGAAAGTGATAGAGACATTTTGAGAGAGAGTCAAGCAGAGAGGGTGAGAGAGAGAGCGAGAGAAAGGGGACTGAGAGAGACAGAGGAACAGAGACGGAGGGAGAGTAAGACAAAGAATTAGGGAGAGACAGAAAGACAGCGTGAGACAGAGGGAGACACATAGACATAGAGAGATAGAGAGAGATACATAGGGAGGCATGAACACAGTGAGATGCGGAGATAGAGATTGAGAGGAAGAGAGACAGAGAAAAAGAGGGAGAGGGAGGGAGACGAACGTGTAATGAGTCGGAGAGGGAGAGAGATGGAGAGAGAGATGGAGAGAGAGAGAGGCAGAGAATGAGAGACAGAGAGCCAGAGAAACACAGGTAGAAACTGAGAGATAGAGGGACAGCGAGTGAGCAGAAGACAGAAAATGAGAGACACGGTAATAGACAGAGACAGAGAGGTAGGGAAAGGCAGGCAGACAGAGAGACAGAGCGTGAAAGAAAGACAGAGAGCGAGACGTAGAGGGGGAGAGAGAGATAAAGACAGAGAGAGACACAAAGTGAGAGGCAGAAAGAGAGAAACGGAAGGATGGAGGCTGAGAGGGATAGAAGTAGAGAGAGATGGAGACGGAGAATGATGGAGACAGAGAGAGACGGAGACAGAGAGGGAGATACAGAATTGGAGGCAGAGAGGAACAGAAATTGTGAGACGGACATAGAGATAGAGAGAGAGACAGAGAAAGGCAGAGCGTGAGAGGGATAGAGATGGGGAGATGAATAGAGAGAGAGCTGCACAGAAAGTCAGAGACAGAGAGATAGAGATATTTAGATCAGACAGAATGACAGAGAGAGAGAGAGAGAGAGACGGAGACAGAGACAGGGAGTGAGACAGAGCGTGAGTGAGAGGCAGCGAGGGAGATACAGAGACGGATAGATGGATAGAGAGACAGAGAGTGAGGGGCAGACAGTGACAGAAAGCGAGAAGCAGGGAGAGAAGGGGGAGAGATATACAGAGAGAGAGAGAGAGAGAGAGATAGAGAGAGGCAATGGGAGAATGAGATAAAGAGAGAGGGAGTGAGTGGGAGACAGAGATGGAGAAACAGAGAGTGTGAGAGACAGAGACAGTGAGAGACAGAGAGTGAGAGAGAGAGAACGAGTGAATGATAGCGAAATGACGGAGAAGAGAGGCTGAGAGAGAGATAAGGAGAGATAGACAGATAAATAATAAGAGAAAAGGATAGAGAGAGAGCGAATGAGAGAGAGAGAGAGAGAGAGAGAGAGAGAGAGAGAGAGATTGAGAGATACAGATGAAGGAAGACGGAGAGAGAGTCAGAGGCAGAGAGACGGAAGGAGAGAGCGACAGAGAGAGGAAGAGAGCCGGAGAGAGGGACAGACCGAAAGGGAGTCAGTCTCAGGAAGAGTGATAGACAGAGAGAGAAAAAGGGGGAGACAGAGATAGGGACAGAAAGAAAGAGAGGCTAACACAGAGAGAATGACAGAGAGAGAAAAGCAGAGAGAGGGAGGGAGTGAGAGAGTCGGAGTTAGAGAGAGAGAGAGATAGAAAGAGAGAGAGGCTGAGAGACAGAGGGAGAGTACGATATATAGACTGAGAGAGGGACAGATAAAGAGACTCAGAGGGAGAGACTCAGAATAAGTTAAAGAGGGAGAAAATGACATGGAGAGGGGAAGAGAGGAGAGCCGATAGAAGGGTGTAAGGGAGAGACAGAGGGAGAATGAGATAGAGGGAGAGCGAGAGACAGAAGTAGATTGAGGTAGAGAGACTGAGAGAGAGGAGACAGAGTGAGTGAGAGAGAGAGAGTGAGAGGGAGAGAGAAAGAGAGAGATAGAAAGAGAGTTGGATAGACAGAGGGAGATAGACTGGAGAGTGAGAGACAGAGTGTGAGAGACAGAGGTAGACAGAGAGAGATGGAGGGGGAGACATAGAGAAGAAGACGGAAAGTGAGGGTCAGAGGGGGAGCGAGGGTCATCGAGAATGAGAGAGAGAGAAAGAGTGAGAGACAGATAGGGAGTGAGAGAGAAAGAGAGTGAGAAAGAGAGGCAGAAAGAGGGTGTGAAAGAAAGAGAGAAAGTGAGAGGGATACCGAGGGGCAGAGAGACAGGGAAATAGTCTGAGCGTGAGAGACTGAGAGTTAGAGAGAGAGTGACATAGAATGAGGGGCAGATAGAGAGAGAGAGAACAGTGAGATAAATAGTGAGAGGGAGACAGAGAGTGAGAAAAAAATAGAGATTGACAGAGAGACGTCCCGAAGTGACAGCCAGAGGGAAACATAGGGAGAGACAGAGTAGGAGAGACGAATACAGCGAGATTGAAAGAGATACATAGAGCGAGACAGAGGTTGAAAAAGAGAGAGATAGAGAGAGAGCGAAAAAGAAGAAGAGAGCGAGGGTGGGCAGAGAGACAGACAGACACTTGCAGAGAGTTAGGCGCAAGAAGGTGAGAGGAAAGAGAGAGATGAGAGACAGAGTAAGAGACTGAGGGAGTCAGAGACGGAGGGAGGGACAGAGCTTGACAGATAGACATGGAGTGAAATCCAGAGTGAGATACAGAGAGGGAGAGAGACAGACAGAGAGTGAGACAGAGAGAGAAGCAGATCGTGAATGTTTGAGAGATAAAGAGTGAGAGAGGGAGAGAGAGAGAGGGGGGAAGATAGAGCGTGTGGAAGAGAGAGAGAGGGGGAGGAGAGAGAGAGAGAGAGAGAGAGGGTGAAAGACAGAGAGAGAGAGAGAGAGAGTGAAAGACAAAGAGAGAGAGAGCGAGAGAGGGAGAGAGTCAGCGAGGGAGAAATATATGGAGACAGACAGAGAGAGAGAGACACAGAGAGAGAGAGGGAGAGTCATATGGAATCAGGGAGGGAGAGAGAGACAGAGTGAGACAGAGAGAGAGAGAGAGAGTCAGAGACAGAGATAGAGTTAGTAAAGAGAGTGTGGGACAGAAAGTGAGAGACAGAGAGTGAGAGAGGGACCCATATACAGAGATAGAGGCAGAGATAATGAGTTGGATAGAGGGATGGTTAGAGAATAGGAAAAAAGAGTGAAATAGAGAGGGACAAAGAGGAAGCGAGAGAAGCAGAGATAGAGTGCAAGTGAGAGAGAGATCAACTAACATTGAGAGAGGGAGAGGTAGAGAGAGACGGGGAGAGACAGAGGGAGTTAGACTGAGGGAGATAGACAGGGATAGAGGCACAAGGAGAGAGGCACAGTGAGAGAGGCACAGAGAAAGAAAGGCATAGTGAGAGAGGCATAGATAGAGAGAAACAGAGGGATATAGAGAGAGGGACAGAGGGAGAGGCGGACAGGAAATGAGAGAGAGTGGCAGAGAGGGAGAGACATGAGTTTAGAGACAGAAAATATGAGAGACAGAGCGTGAGAGATATAGAGTTAGAGATGGACACAGGGACTGCGATAGAGAAAGAGATAAAGAGATGGATAGAAGGATGGTTAGAGAATGAGAGAAAGAGAATTCGAGTGGGACTGAGAGAGACAGAGATGGAGAGAGACAGAGAGAGAGGGTGATGAGTGTCAGCAAGGGGGAGCGAGTTGGATAGACAGACAGCGAGAGTCACAGAGAGAGAGAGAGAGATATGGTAACAGGGAGAGAGAGGGAGAGAGAGAGAGGAACAGAGAGAGATGAGATTGAGAGAGATAGAGAGAGTGAGAGACAGAGAGAGGGACAGCGAGAGAGAGAGACAGATAGAGGGACAGAGAGAGATGAGATTCAGCGAGGGAGAGAGAAATAGAGAGACAGACAGAGAGAGAGAGAGAGATAGGGAAGCAGGGAGAGAGAGACAGACGGAGGCAGTGAGAGAGAGGGAGAGACAGAGAGTGAGAGACAGTGATAGAGTGAGAGACAGGGATAGAGTGAGAGAAAGACAGTGAGTGAAAGAGTCAGAGACAGAGAGTGCGAGAGGCAGAGGGATAGAGTCAGATATAAAGAGATGGATAGAGGGATGGATAGAGAGGGGGGAGAGAAAAAAAACAGAGAGGGACAGAGAGTCAGCGAGAGAGACAGAGAAAGAGAGCAAGTTTCAGATAGCGACTAACACAAAAAGATTGAGAGAGGGAGAGGCAGAGAGAGACGGAGAGATTAAGAGGGAGAGAGAGACAGAGGGACAGTGGGAGAGAGACGGGGGAGAGAGTGACAGAGAGAGGAAGAGAGATGAAGAGAGGGGGAGTCGGAAAGAGAATGAGACACAGGAAAGGGAGAGAAAGAAACATAAACTGAGAGACAGAAAAATAGACAGAAAGAAAAAGAGGCTAACACAGAGAGAATGACAGAGAGAGAAACGGAGATAGAGGTGAGAGAGACGGAGAGAAAGACAGAGCGAGAGAAAAAGACAGAGAGTGAGAGAAAGAGAGGGACAGAGGGACACAGAGTTAGACGGAGAATGAGGGAGAGACAGAGAGAGAGATGGAGACAGAGAGGGAGAGAGACAGACAGAGAGATAGAGAGGCTAACACACAGAGAATGACGAGGATAGAAATGGAGAGAAAGGGAGCGAGAGAGACAGAGAGAGGGAGAGATATAGAGAGAAAGAGAGTGGGGAAGGGAGTGACAGAGGGACAGAGAGTGAGACAGAGAATGTGGATCAGAGAGAGATGGATTTAGGGTGAGAGAATGTGAGTGAAAAACAAAAATGGTGGGGCGAAGAGAGGAGCAAAGATGAAAGGGTGAAAGAGAGACAGAGAGAGATTGAGAGACAGAAGGAGAGTGAGATTCAGAGGTAGAGTGAGAAACAGAGTGAGAGACAGAGAGAGAGATAGAGAGAGAGAGAGAGAGAGAGAGAGGTGGACAGTGAGAGAAATAGGGAGAGGGAGACAGAGAGTCAGAGACAGAGAGAGATTGACAGAGGGAGAGACCGAAGTCTGAGACACAGGGAGACATAGGAAGAGACGAATAGAGGGAGTTTGAGAGAGAGAAATAGAGCGAGAGAGAGGAAGAGAAAGAGAGAGAGACAGAGGGAGAGTAGGAACAGAGAGGGAGGGTGGGCAGAAAGACACAGGGAGAGAGAGAGAGAGATAAATAGAGTGAGGGGCGGAAAGGGAGGGATGGACAGAGATAGAGAGAGAGAAAGAGAGAGAAAGAGAGAGAGAGAGAGAGATTCACAGAGTGAGAGACTGAAGGAGAGAGATTCTGAGGGAGTGACAGACTTTAACAGGCTGCCAGTGAGACACAGAGCGAGAGACAGAGAGGAAGAGAGACAGACAGATCGTGAGACAGAGAGACAGAGATAGTGAGATGAGAGTCAACAAAGGAAATATAGATAGAGAGACAGGCAGAACGTGTGACAGAGAGAGATAGAGAGAGACATAGGGACACAGGGAGGGAGAGAGAGAAAGAGGGAGACTGAGAATGACAGACAGAGGCGTAGAGTGAGAGTGGTACAGAGGGAGAAAGGCACAGAGAGAGAGGCACAGAGAGAAGCACAGAGAGGCACAGTGAGAGAGAAACAGAGGGAGAGAGAGAGGGAACGATAGACAGAGGGACAGGAAATGAGAGAGAAGGAAAGATTGAGAGAGACACAGATTGAGAAAAATACAGAGAGTGAGAGAGAGACATAGTGAGAGAGAGAGCGAGAGACAGAGTGTGAGAGAGGGACACAGAGACGGTGATAGAAACAGAGAGAAAGAGATGGATTGATGGATGAATAGAGAAGGGAAGAGAGATAAATAGAGTGTCACAGAGAGGTACAGGGAGTGTGATAGAGACAGAAGGTGAGAGAGTGAGATAGAGGGGACACCGCGTGTCAGAGTGAGACTGAGAGATTTGCAGAGAGTGAGAGAGACAGAGAGTGGGAGACAGAGAGAGATAGCGACAGAGAGAGATACCGAGAGAGAGAGAGATATCAGTCAATGAGGGAGAGAGAGATAGATATACAGACAGAGAGAAAAAAGGAGAGAGAGAGAGAGAGAGAGAGGGAGAGAGAGAGAGAGAGAGACAGGGTGTGCAAGGCAGAGACAGAGAGTTGCAGAGAGAAATTATGAGATTGAGCGAGGGAGAGAGGGATAGAAGGACAGACAGAGAAAGACACGGAGAGATAGTTAGACATAGGGAAACAGGGAGAAAGGAACACAGAAAGAGAGAGAGAGACCGAGAGTGAGATAAAGAGAGGGACAGGGGGATACAGAGTGAGAAGGAGACTGAGTGGGAGACAGAGAGAGAGTGAAGGAGACAGAGTGAGAGACTGAGAGGGGCAGAGAGAAAATAGAGAGAGAGAGAGAGTGATGGAGAGAGACAGAGAGAGATGGGCAGAGAGACAGCTCGATAAGAGAGACAGAGTGAGACAGAGAGAGAGACAGAAAGGGAGAGAATAATATAGAGAGATTGAGAGAGAGAAATAGAGCGAGAGAGAAAAAGAGAGAGATAGAGAAAGAGAGAGAGTAGAAACAAAGAGACAGGGTGCAGAGAGAAAAAGGGAGAGGGAGTGAGACAGACAGGTACACAAAGTGAGTGGCGGAGAGGGAGAGGGGAATGGAGAGGGAGAGAGACTGGGTGAAGGACTGAGGGAGAGAGAGACTGACGGAGGGACAGAGTGTGACAGAGTGACAGGGAGTGAGACAAAGACTGGAAGACAGAGTAGGAGAAAGACAGACACAAACTGAGACAAAGAGAGAAGCAGATACTAAAAGTTTGAGAGATACAGAATGAATGAGAGAGAGGGAGAAATAGAGAGATAGAGAGACAGAATGAGGGACAGAGAGAGCGATTGAGAGATGAAAGACAGAGGGAGAGCGAAGTCGTCATACAGACAGAGAGTGAGACACAGAGACAGAGAGTTAGGTAAACAGGGAGACAGAGACAGAGGGAGACGGGGAGAGAGAGAGAGTGAGAGTCATATAGTGAAAATAAAGAGTGAGAGCGAGAGTGAGTGAAAGAGAGTCAGAGAGGGACACAGATAGTGAGATAGAGGCAGAGATGAAGAGATTGACAGAGGGATGGATACAGAGGGGAAGACAGAGAAATAGAGAGGGACAAAGAGGCAGCGAGAGATACAAAGAGAGAGACCAAGTGACAGAGAGAGAGAGAGAGAGAGAGAGAGGAACTTAGATAGACAGAGAGATACACAGAGAGAGATAGAGAGAGAGTGTGAGAGACAGAGAGAGTGAGAGAAAGAGAGTGAGAGAAAGAGAGTTTGAGACAGAGAGAGAGACATAAAGAGACACAGAGAGAGAGAGACAGAGAGAGAGAGAGACATAGGGAGGGAGACATAGGGCACAGGGAGAGGGAACGAGAAAGAGAGACAAACGCACAGACAGACAGAGAGCGACAGTCAGTGAAGGAGTGAGAGAATAAAGAGTGAACGACAGAGAGTGAAAGACAGAGAGCGAGAGAGGGATCCCAATACAGATATAGAGGCAGAGAAATAGAGAAGAATAGACGGATGGATAGAGAGGGGGAGAGTGAGAAACAGAAGGACAGAGAGGCAGCGAGAGAAAAAGAGATAGAGACCAAGTGAGAGAGAGCGACTAACACAAAGAGATTGAGAGTGGGATAGACATATAAAGGGAGAGAGAGTGAGACAGAGGGGCAGAATGAGAGACAGATAGAGAGGAACAGAGGGAGAGAAACGGAGAGAGAATGACAGAGATATAAAGAGAGTAGAAGAGAGGGAGAGACGGAAAGAGGGTGAGACACAGGAAGAGGGAGAGTCGGAGAGTGAAACAGATAGATAGGCATAGATAGAAACGGAGAGAAAGACAGGTTAACACAGAGATAATGACAGAGAGGGAAACAGAAAGAAAGGCAGTGAGAGAAGCGGGAGATAGACAGAAAGAGAGAGAGAGAAAGATAGACAGAGACTGAGACAAAGAGAGTGAGAGAGGGACTCATAGTGAGAGGGGGACAGAATGAGATACAAAGAGAGAGAGTGACAGAGAGGCAGAGAGACAGAGAGAGAGAGAGAGAGAGAGAGAGAGAGAGAGAGAGAGAAATAGAGAGACGAACACAAAGAGAAAGACAGAAAGAAAATGAGAGAGAGGGAGTGACGGAGACGGAGAGAGAGCCGGAGAGATAGAGAGACAGAAACAGATACAGAGAGTGAGAGAAAGAGAGGGACAAAGGGGCACAGAGTGAGACAGAGAGTGAGAGACAGAGAGAGAGATAGAGAGGGACAGAGTGAAAGACTGAGAGGGACAGAGTGAGAGTGAGAGAGAGAGAGAGTCAGACAGAGGCTGAGCGACAGAAGGACAGTGCGAGACAGGGACTGAGAGAGGAATGGAGTGAGAGAATCAGATGTAGAGACTCAGAGGGAGAGACAAAGAGGGAAAAACATAGATGGATAGTCGAAGAGAGGAGAAAACAAAAGTGTGAAAGATAGAGACAGAGGGAGAGTGAGAGACAGAGGGAGAGTCAGGCTGAGAGAGAGACAGGGAGAGACATTGTGTGAGAGACAGAGGGAGAAAGGTTGAGATAGACGGGCAGACATAGAGAAACAGAAGCAGAGAGTGAGACAGAGGGGGGAGAGGTACACCGATAGTGCGAGACAGAGAGAGTGAGCGAGAAAGTTTGAGAGACAGGTAGGGAGAGAGGGTTAGAGAGAGAGAGAGGGAAAGAGAGCGAGGCACAGAGAGAAAGGGAGGAACTTTCGGAGCAAAACAGAGGGAGAGAGAGAGAGCGGACAGAGAGTGAGATAGAGAGAGACAGAGGGTGAGAGAGAGACAGAGAGTGAGGGAGAGAGAGAGGGGGATAGCAAGACGTAGCGAGACAGGGAGATAGACAGAGCCTGAGAGCCAGAGAGGTAGAGAGAAATAGAGAGAGAGCAGTGAAACAGAGTGACATAAAGAGAGAGAGTGAGAGAGAAAGCAAGAGAGAGACGCAGAGAGAAAATGAGAGAGAGGAAGAGTAAGAGAAATCGAGAGAGGGAGACAGAGAGTGAGAGATAGTAAGTGATGGACAGAGAACGAGCCCGAAGTGAGAGACAGAGAGAGACATAGAGAGAGAAATAGAGGGAGCAACGAATATAGAGAGGTGGAGAGAGAGAAAGAGAGCGAGAGAGTGGCAGAAAAATAGAGAGACAGGGAGCAGAGGGAGAGCTGAAACAAAGAGGGAGGGGTCAGAGAGAGATAGGGAGAGAGAGAGAGAAAGACAGATACAGAGATTGGGTGTCGGAGAGGGAGGGAGGGACAGAAAGGTTGGGGTGGGGGAAGTGAGAGAGAGTGAAAGGGGCAGTGAGAGACCGTATGAGGGACAGAATGTGACAGAGAGACAGAGATAGATGTGCAGAGTGAGAGACAGAGAGGGAGACAGACAGACAGACAGAGAGTGAGACAGAGAGGGAAGCAGATAGTGAAAGTTTGAGTGATAAAGAGTGAGAGAGAGAGATAGGGTTGGAGTGAGAGAGAGAGAGAGACTGACTGACAGTCAGAAGACAGAGTGACAGAGAGTGAGACAGAGTTAGAGAGATGAGAATGAGGGAGGGAGAGAGAGTTAGAGAGACTGAAAGAGAGGGACATAGAGAGAAGCATACAGAGGGGAACAGAGAGAAGGTGGGAGAGAGAGCGAGACAGAGAGAGACATAGACACAGAGTGTGAGACGGAGATAGGGTGAGAAAAGAAATTGAGAGTCAGAGAATGAGAGAAAGAGAGTGAGAGAGGGACACTGATACAGAGATAGAGGCACAGATAAAGAGATAGATAGAGGGATGGATAGAGAGGTTGAGCGAATGACATAGAGTGGGACAGATAAGCCGCGAGACAATCGGTGATTCAGACCAAGTGAGACAGCGAGAGAGAGAGAGAATGACACAAAAAAGTGAGTGATAGATGAGAGACAGAGTGAGGCAGAGGGAGAGAGACAAAACAAGAGAGACAGAGGGTGAGAGACAGAGGTACAGAGAGAGAAGGACAGAGGGATTGAGGCACAGAAGGAGAGGCACAGAGAGAGGCACAGTGAGAGAGGCACAGATAGAGAAACAGCGGGAGAGAGAGAGAATGACTGAGGTGGACATAGGGACATATAGTGAGAGAGGTGGACTGAGAGTGAGGGAGGCAGAGAGTGAGAGAGACATGAATGAGAAAAAGTTAGTGAGTTAGTGAGAGACAGAGTAAGATGAAGAGAGAGTGAGATACAGAGAGTGAGACACAGAGAGTGAGAGAAGGAGACAGATACAGCGATAGAGACAGAGATAAAGAGATTGATAGAGGGCTGGATAGAGATGAGGGTGAGATGAATAGATTTGGGACAGGGAGAGACAGAGCTCGAGATAGAGACAGAGAGAGGGAGAAGAGAGTCAGCGAGGGAGTGATAGATAGCTAGACAGGCAGATAGAAAAACAGAGAGACAGAGAGATAGTTTACCATGAAGAGAGAAAGACAGAGGGAGACAGAGAGAGAGAGAGAGAGGGAGAGAGAGGGAGAGAGTGAGAGAGAGAGAGAAGGAATGAGACGGGGGACAACGAGAGGGAGAGAGAAAAAGAGAGACAGGCAGAGCATGAGGGAGACAGAGAGCGAGAGAGACAACTGAGAATAGGACTGAGAGGAGCAGATAGTGAAAGTTTGAGAGATACCGAGTTAGACTGAGTTGGAGAGAGAGAGGGCGAGAGAGAGAGAGACAACGAGAGATACAGAGACAGAAAGCTGAAAATCAGCGAGAAAGAGAGAGATAGATAGACAGACAGAGAGAGAGAGAGACGCAGAGAGAGAGAGAGAGAGAGCGATAGGGTAACAAGGAGAGAGAGGGAGGCAGAGGGAGACAGAGGGAGAGAGAGAGAGAGATAGAGAGAGAGAGAGAGAGATAAATATACAGATAGGGAGAGAAACATATGCCGAGCGTGAGAGAAAGATAGGCGGGGAGGGACTCAGAATGAGACAGAGAGTAAGGGCCAGAGAGAGCGAGGGAGACAGAGTGAGAGACTGAAATGGATACAGAGAGAGAGAGAGAGAGAGACTGATAGTCAGAGGGAGGGTGCGACACAGATTCTGAGAGAGGGTCAGAGAGAGTTTTTCAAGTGTACAGACTCAGAGGGAGTGACAGAGAGGGAGAAACTGAGATGGAGAGGCAAAGAGACTATAGAAGAAGAAAGGGTGAAAGAGAGAGAAATTGGAGAGTGAGAGGCATAGGGAGCGTGAGGCTGAGAAACTGAGTGGCAGAGCGAGACAGAATGTGAGAGACAGATGGAAACAGAGTGAGATAGAGGGAGTGACATAGAGAAACAGAGACAGAGAGTGAGAGATAGAGGGCGAGAGAGGGTCACCGAAAGTACGAGAGAGAGAAAGAATGAGACAGAGACATTTAGGGAGAGAGGGTACAGAGAGAGAGAGAGAGAGGCACAATGGGAAGGCACAGAGCGAGAGGGAAAGAGAGAGAGAGTGTCTGAGAGAGAGAGAGAGTGTGTGTGTGTGTGTGTGAGAGAGAGAGAGAGAGAGAGAGAGAGAGGAATATTGAGAGTGAGACAGAGAGTGAGGGACAGGGAGAGATTGACAGAGAGAGAGCCCGAAATGAGAGACAGAAGAAGGCATAGAGAGAGAGAGAGAAAGCGAGAGGCGAATATAGATAGATTGAGAGAGAGAAATAGAGCGAACGAGATGTAAAGAAAGAGAGGCAGAGAGAGACAGAGGGAGTAAAGAAACAGAGAGTGAGGGTGTAAGAGAGAGGGAGGGAGAGTGAGTGAGAGAGACAGATATGGAGAGTGGGGCGGAGACGGAAAGAGGGACAAAGAGAGAGAAAGAGTGAGATACTCAGGGATAGAGAGACCGAGGGAGGGATAGAATGTGACAGATAGAGTGGCAGTGAGGCACAGAGTGAGACACGGAGAGGGAGAGAGACAGATAGAGTGAGGTAGAGGGAGAAGCATGTAGTGACAGTTTGAGATTTAAAGTGTGAGAGAGTCGGTGAGATATATAGAGAGAGGGCCAGAGAGATGGAAATAGAGAGAGAGAGAGAGAGAGAGACAGAGAGGGAGAGAGAGACAGGGAAACAGGGAGAGAAAGAGAGACAGAGGGAGACAGATAGAGACAGAGAGTGAGAGACAGAGATAGAGTGAGAAAAGAGATTGAGAGAGAGACTGAGGGAGAGAGATTGACAGAGGGTCACAGGTACAGAGATAAAGCAGAGAGAAAGAGATGGATAGAGTGATGGAAAGAGAGTGAAGAGCAATACGAGTGAATCAGAGATAGAGACCAAGTGCTGGAGATAGAAAGCGTCGATCACAAATATATTGAGAGAGCGACACAGACATAGAAAGACAAAGGAAGAGGGACAGAGGGAGAGCGACAGAGGGTTAGACACAGAGGGAGAGAGATGGGAGTCAGCGAGAGAGAGATAGATAGATAGACAGAGAGAGACTCAGAGAGAAAGAGAGTAAGATTGAGAGACAGAGAGAGACAGTGAGAGAGAGATGTGAGCCAGCAGGGGAGCGAGGGATAGATATACAGACAGAGAGAGACATAGAGAGAGAGAAAGAGAGAGAGGGAGAGAGAGAGGGAGAGAGAGAGAGAGAGATATACAGTGATAGACACGGGGAGGTAGAGTGAGAGAAGGAGTCAGAGTGTGAGAGACAGAGAAGGAGAAGGAATAGAGAGAGAAACATAGAGCGAGAGAGAGGCAGAGAGAGAGAGACATAAAGAGATTGAGGGACGGAGAGAGAGATGGACTGAGCGAGAGAGGGCCAGATAGAGAGAGAGAGAAAGAGATAGAGAAGCAGAAGTAGATAGAGCTTGAGGGACAAAGCGAGTTAGATACATAGATAGACAGAAAGAGAGAGAGAGAGAGAGAGAGAGGGAGAGAGAGAGAGAGAGAGAGAGAGAGGCAGAGTGCGAGAGAGACAGAGGGAGGAACAGAGAGTGATAGAGACAGAGAGTGAGACACAGAGTAAGATACCGAGAGGGAGAGTCACAGACAGGGAGTGAGACAGCGAAAGAAGTGGATGGTTAAACTGTGTGAGATACAGAATGACAGAGAAAGAGTGATGGAGAGAGAGTGAGACGGGGAGTGAGAGACAGAGGCTAAGAGAGGCACAGAGTTAGACTGATGAGTGACAGAGTGGGAGAGAGAGATAGAGACAGAGACAGAGAACAGTGAGAGAGAGAGAGAGAGAATCACAAACACACACAACCATAGTGAACAGAGAAGGAGCGTGAGTGAAACAGAGAGAGGGTGAGTTTAAGAATGCATGGGAGAGTGAGAGGCAGAGATGAGAGAGGGACTCAGGGACAGAGATAGAGACAGAGAAAAATAGATGCAGAGAGAGATGGAGATAAAGGAATAGAGAAATAAATAAAGAGGGGCATATAGGGTCAGAGAGACAACGAGAGAAACAAAGATAGAGAACAAATGAGAGAGAGCGACTAACACAGAGTGAGAGAGAGAGAGAGAGCGAGAGAGACAGATAGAGACAAAGCCAGATAGACAGAGGGAGGGAGAGAGAGGAAGAGAGACATAGTGAGTGAGATCTTGAGGGAAAGAGGGAGAGAGGCACAGAGAGAGAGGCACAGTGAGAGAGGCACTAATAGATAGAAAAAGAGGCAGAGAGCAAGAGGCACAGGGAGAAAGAGAGAGAGGGACAGACAGTGAGATGGAAAGCTAGATAGTGAGAGAGAGGCAGAGTGAGAGAAAGAGAAAGTGATAAAAAGAGGGTGTGAGCAACATAAATTGAGAGACAGAAAATGAGAGTGAGAGACAAAGAGTGAGAGCGGGACACGGAGGCAGAGATAGAGGCAGAGATAAGGAAATTGATAGAAGGATGGATAGGGAGGGGGATAGAGAGAAATAGAGTGGGACAGAGAGAGAGAGTGAGTGAGATAGAGACAGAGAGAGGGAGAGGGGGACACCGAGAGGGAGAGAGAGAGATAGAGAGATAGGCAAAGCGTGAGAGAAGGAGAGTGAGAGATTGACAGCGAGAGAGACAGTTAGAGAGTGAGACAGAGAATAAATAAGATAGTGACATTTTGAGAGATACATATCTAAAGTGAGAGGAAGAGAGTTAGAGACAGAGAAAGAGTAAAAGAGACTGATAGAGAGAGCGAAGAGAGAGAGAGAGAGAGAGGGAGGTAGAGAGAGAGTGAGAGAGAATGAGAGAGAGATGAGAGTTAGCGAGGGAGAGAGAGAAAGTTAGATAGGCAGAGAGAGAAACACAGAGAGATAGAGAGAGTGAGAGGCAGAGTGAGTGTCAGAAAGGGAGTGAGAGAAAGAGAGTTTGAGAAAGAGAGATAAAGACAGAGAGAGACACAGAGAGAGACACAGAGATAGAGAGACATAGGGAAACTGGGAGAGAGACAGACAAAGAGGGACAGAGAGAGAGAATAGTGAAGGCAGTGGAGCGAGAGAAGGTCACAAATAAAGACATGGAGGTAGAGATAAAAATAATGATAGAGGGGTGGTTAGAGAGGGGAAGAGAGAGAAACAAAAGGACAGAGAGGCAGCGAGAGAAACAGAGATAGAGACCAAGTGTGAGAGAGAGGCTAACACAAATAGATTGAGAGTGGGATAGACAGATAGAGACAGAGCGAGACAGAGGGACAGAAAGAGACAGATAGTGAGGAACAGAGGGAGAGAAACGGAGAGAGCATAACAGAGAGAGGATGAGAGTTGAAGAGAGGGAGAGACAGAAAGAGGGTGAGACACAGGAAGAGGGAGTGTCTGAGAGTGAAAGAGATAGAGAGAGATAGAAAGGGGAGAAAGAGAGGTTAACACAGAGAGAATGACAGAGAGAGAAACGGAGGGAAAAGGAGTGAGAGAAACGGAGAGAGCGAAAGAAAGAGGGAGAGCGAGCAAGAGAGACAGAGAGTGACGGAGTGAGACAGAGGGAGAGTGAGAGACCGATGGAGGGTGAGACTGAGGCAGTGACGTGGGGAGACAGTGTGTGAGAGACATAGGGGAATAGGTTGAGATTGACGGGCAGACATATAGAAACAGAGATAGAGGTTGAGAGGGGGACACCGAGATAACAAGAGAGATAGAGTGAGAAAGAAATTGTGAGAGTGAGGTAGGGAGAGAGAGACAGACAGACAACGAGGCACAGAGAGAGAGAGTGGGAGGCACTGATGGAAGAAACAGAGGGAGAGAAAGAGGGCGGACAAAGACTGAGAAAGAGGGAGTCAGAGGGTGAGAGCGAAACAGACAGAGAGAGAGAGAGAGAGAGAGAGAGAGAGAGAGAGAGAGAGAGAGAGAGAGGGATGGATGGATAGCGAGAGGGTGAGAGACAGGGAGATAGACAGAGCATTAGAGACAGAGAGGTAGAGAGAAATAGAGAGAGAATGACACAGACTGAGAAACAAATAGAGAGTTAGGGAAAAAGCTAGAGGATTTCGTAGAGAGAGAGAGGAACAGTGAGAGAAATAGAGAGATGGAGACAGAATGTGAGAGACAATGGGACATGGACAGAGAGGGAGCGCTAAATGAGAGACAGAGGGAGACATAGAGAGATAAATAAAGGGAGCAACGTATATAGAGACCTGGAGAGAGAGAAATAGAGCGAGAGAGAGCCAGAGAAATATTTATAGAGAGAGGAGTTTGAGAGCTGAAACAGAGAGAGGGTGGGGCAGAGAGAGAATCATAGAGAGAGAGACAGACAGAGAGACAGATACAGAGAGTGGGGGCGGAGAGGGAGAGAGACAATGAGAGGGAAGAGAGTGAAATAGAGATAGCGAGAGGGAGAGGGGGACACCGAGAGGGAGAGAGACAGAGAGATGGGCAAAGGGTGAGAGAAGGAGAGTGAGAGATAGAGAGCGAGAGAGACAGACAGAGAGTGAGATAGAGAGTGAAGAAGATAGTGAAATTTTGAGAATTACATAGCTAAAGTGAGAGGTAGAGAATTAGAGAGACAGAAAGAGTAAAAGAGACTGATAGAGAGAGCGAGAGAGCGAGAAAAAGGCAGAGAGAGAGAAAGTGAGAGAGAGATGAGAGTTAGCGAGGGAGAGAGAGAAAGCTAGATAAGCAGAGAGATAAACACAGAGAGAAGAGAGAGTGAGAGTCAGAGTGAGTGACAGAAAGAGAGTGAGAAAAAGAGAGTTTGAGAAAAAGAGAGAGAGACGCAGAGATAGAGAGGCATAGCGAAACAGGGAGAAAGAGAGACAAAGAGGGACAGAGAGAGAGAGAAGCAGACAGACAGACAGACAGAAAGCTAGACTCAGTGAAGGAGTGAGAGAAAAAATAGTGAAAGGCTGAGAGTGAAAGACAGTGGAGCGAGAGAAGGTCACAAATAAAGACATGGAGGCAGAGATAAAAAGAATGATAGACGGGAGTTTAGAGAGGGGCAGAGAGAGAAACAGAAGGACAGAGAGGCAGCGAGAGAAACAGAGATAGAGACCAAGTGTGCGAGAGAGGCTAACACAAATAGATTGAGAGTGGGATAGAGTGATAGAGACAGAGCGAGACAGAGGGAAAGAAAGAGAGACAGATAGTTAGAAACAGAGGGAGAGAAACGGGGAGAGCATAACAGAGAGAGGAAGATAGTTGAAGAGAGGGAGAGACAGAAAGAGGGTGAGACACAGGAAGAGGGAATGTCGGAGAGTGAAAGAGATAGACAGAGAGAGAAAGGGGAGAAAGAGAGGATAACACAGAGAGAACGACAGAGAGAGAAACGGAGGCAAAGGGAGTGAGAGAAACGGAGAGAGAGAAAGTAAGAGGGAGAGCGAGCAAGAGAGACAAAGAGTGAGGGAGTGAGACAGAAGGATAGTTCGAGACAGATGGAGTTGAGACTGAGGGAGTGACGTGGGGAGACAGTGTGTGAGAGACAGAGGCAAAAATGTTGAGATTGACGGGCAGACATATAGAAACAGAGACAGAGAGTGAGACAGAGGTTGAGAGATGGACACCGAGATTACGAGAGAGATAGAATGAGAAAGAAAGTGCGAGAGTCAGGTAGGGAGAGAGAGAGACACAGACAGCGAGGCACAGAGAGAGAGAGCGGGAGGCACTGATGGAGAGAAAAAGAGGGAGAGAAAGAGGGCGGACAGAGAGTGAGAAAGAGAGAGACAGAGGGTGAGAGAGAGTGATAGAGAGAGAGAGAGAGAGGGGGATAGCGAGAGGGTGAGAGACAGGGAGATAGACAGAGCGTGAGAGACAGAGAGGTAGAGAGAGAGTGACACAGAGCGAGAAACAGATAGAGAGTTAGGGAGAAAGCGAGAGGATTTCCTAGAGAGAGAGAGGAAGAATGAGAGAAATCGAGAGCGGGACACAGAAAGTGAGAGACAATGGGACATGGACAGAGTGGGATCGCTAAATGAGAGACAGAGAGAGACATAGTGAGAGAAATAGAGGGAGCAACGTATATAAAGAGCTCGAGAGAGAGAAATATAGCGAGAGAGAGCCAGAGAAATATTTATAGAGAGAGGAGTGGGAGAGTTGAAACAGAAAGGGAGGGGGGCAGAGAGGGTATCATAGAGAGATAGAGTCACAGACAGACAGATACAGAGATTGGGGCGGAGAGGGAGAGAGACACAGAGAGGGAAGAGAGTGAGATAGAGAAAGCGAGAGGGAGAGGGGGACACCGAGAGGGAGAGAGACAGAGAGATAGGCAAAGCGTGAGAGAAGGAAAGTTAGAGATAGAGAGCGAGAGAGACAGACAGAGAGTGAGACAGAGAGTGAAGAAGATAGTGAAATTTTGAGAGATACATAGCTAAAGTGAGAGGAAGAGAGTTAGAGAGACAGAAAGAGTAAAAGAGACTTATAGAGAGAGCGAGAGAGAGAGAGAAAGAGGTAGAGAGAGAGAGAAAGTGAGAGAGAGAGATGAGAGTTAGCGAGGGAGAGAGAGAAAGTTAGATAAACAGAGAGAGAAACACAGAGAGAAGAGAGAGTGAGAGACAGAGTGAGTGACAGAAAGAGAGTGAGAAAAAGAGAGTTTGAGAAAGAGAGAGAGATACACAGAGATAGAGAGACATAGGGATACAGGGAGAGAGAGAGAGACAAAGAGGGACAGAGAGAGAGAGAGAGTGAAGCAGACAGACAGGCAGGCAGGCAGACAGAAAGCTAGAGTCAGTGAAGGAGTCAGATAAAAAGAGAGAAAGGCTGAAAGTGAAAGACAGTGGAGCGAGACAAGGTCACAAATAAAGACATGGAGGCAGAGATAAAAAGAATGATAGAAGGGTGGTTAGAGAGGGGCAGAGAGAGAAACAGAAGGACAGAGTGGCAGCGAGAGAAACAGAGATAGAGACCAAGTGTGCGAGAGAGGCTAACACAAATAGATTGAGAGTGGGATAGACGGATAGAGACAGAGCGAGACAGAGGGATAGAAAGAGAGACAGATAGTGAGGAACAGATTGAGAGAAACGGGGAGAGCATAACAGAGAGAGGAATAGAGTTGAAATGGAGGGAGAGACAGAAAGAGTGTGAGTCACAGGAAGATGGAGTGTCGGAGAGTGAAAGAGATAGACAGAGAGAGAAAGGTGAGAAAAAGAGGATAACACAGAGAGAATGACAGAGAGAGAAACGGAGAGAAAGGGAGTGAGAGAAACGGAGAGAGAGAAAGAGGGAGAGCGAGCAAGAGGGACAGAGAGTGAGGGAGTGAGACAGAGGGAGAGTGAGATACAGATGGAGGGTGAGACTGAGGGGGTGTCGTGGGGAGACAGTATGTGAGAGACAGAGGGAAAAATGTTGAGATTGACGGGCAGACATATACAAAGAGAGGCACAGAGTGAGACAGAGGTTGAGAGAGGGACACCGAGATTACGAGAGAGATAGAATGAGAAAGAAAGTGTGAGAGTCAGGTAGGGAGAGAGACAGACACAGACAGCGAGGCACAGAGAGAGAGAGCGGGAGGTACTGATGGAGAGAAACAGAGGGAGAAAGACTGAGACAGAGGGTGAGAGAGAGTGTTAGAGAGAGAGAGAGGGGGATAGCGAGAGGGTGAGAGACAGGGAGATAGACAGAGTGTGAGAGATAGAGAGGTAAAGAAAGACTGACACAGGCTGAGAAACAGATAGAGAGTTAGGGTGAAAGCGAGAGGATTTCGTAAAGAGAGAGAGGTACAGTGAGAAAAATAGAGAGCGGGAGACAGAAAGTGAGAGACAATGGGACATGGATAGAGAGGGAGCGCTAAATGAGAGACAGGCAGAGATATAGAGAGAGAAATAGAGGGAGCAACGTATTTAGAGAGCTGGAGAGATAGAAATAGAGCCAATTAAATATTTATAGAGAGAGGAGAGGGAGAGCTGAAACAGAGAGTGAGAGGGGCAGAGAGAGAGACAAACAGAGAGAGAGAGACAGACAGACAGATATAGAGAGTGGGGACGGAGAGGCAGAGAGAGACAGAGAGGGGAGAGAGAGAGTGATAGAGAGAGAGAGACTGGGGGAGAGAGAGCCCTGAGAGGGACATAATGTGACATAGAGACAGGGAGTGGTACAGAGTGAGAAAAAAAGAGGAAGACAGACAGACAGAGAGTGAGACATAGTGAGAAGCAGAAAGTGAAGATTTCAGTGGTGCAGAATGAGAAAGAGAGGGTTGGCCAGAGAGACAGAGAGAGAGAGATAGGCAGTCAGGCAGAAGAGTGTCAGAGATAGAGAGATGAGAGTCATGGAAGGAGAGAGAGATAGAGATACAGAAAGAGAGAGGGACATAGAGAGAAATATACATAGGGGAACAGGGAGAGAAAGCGAGAAAGAGAGAGAGGGGGAGACAGAGAGAATCATAGATAAAGAGTTTGAGACGGAGATAGAGTGAGAAAAAGAGATTGAGAGACAGAGAGTGAGAGAAAGAGAGTGAGAGAGGGACACTGATACGGAAATAGAGGCAGAGATATATAAATGGATAGAGGGATGGATTGAGAGGGGGGAGAGAGAGTAATAGAGAGGGACAGATAAGCAGCGAGACAATCAGAGATGGAGGCCAAGTGAGAGAGAGAGAGAGAGAGAGAGAGAGAGAGAGAGAGAGAGAGAGAGAGAGCGAGAGAGCGACACTACAAAGACAGTTCGAGAGGGAGAGACAAAGTGAGGCAGAGGGAGAGAGACAGAGGAAGAGAGACAAAGGGACAGAGAGAGAAGGGCAGAGAGAGAAGGACAGGGGGAGTGAGGCACAGAAAGCGGGGGACAGAGAGAGGCACAGTATGAGAGGCATTAATAGAGAACACTTGGGGGACAGAGAGAGCGACTGAGGTGGATAGAGGGACAGATTTTGAGAGAGAAGGTCTGAGAGAGAAGGAGACAGAAAGTGAGAGACACAGAGAATGAGAAAAAGTCAGTGAGTGAGAGAGAGACAGAGTGAGATAAAGAGAGGCTGAGATACAGAGGTTGAGAGACCGAGAGTGAGAGACAGAGAGTGAGAGAAGGACACAGATAAAGTGATAGAGACAGAGATAAGGAGATTGATAGAGGGATGGACAGGTAGCGGGTGAAAGAGAAATAGAGTGGGGCAGGAGTAGACGGAGCGTGAGAGAGAGTCAGAGAGAGGGAGAGGGTAGTCAGCGGGGGAGACATAGATAGGTAGACAGGCAGACACAAACACAGAGAGAGAGATAGAGAGATAGAGATAAGGGACCATGGAGAGAGAGAGAGAGAGAGAAAGAGAGAGACAGAGAGACAGATAGTAAGATAGATAATAGATCGTTAGATAGATAGATAGATAGATAGATAGATAGATAGATAGATAGATAGATAGATAGATAGATAGAGAGAGAGATAGAGAGATAGAGAGATAGAGAGATAGAGAGATAGATAGATAGAGAGATAGATAGATAGAGAGAGAGATAGATAGAGAGATAGATAGATAGAGAGAGAGATAGATAGATAGAGAGAGAGATAGATAGAGAGAGAGATAGATAGATAGAGAGATAGATAGAGAGATAGATAGAGAGATAGATAGAGAGATAGATAGAGAGATAGATAGAGAGATAGATAGAGAGATAGATAGATAGATAGATAGATAGATAGATAGATAGATAGATAGATAGATAGATAGATAGATAGATAGATAGATAGATAGATAGATAGATAGATAGATAGATAGATAGATAGATAGATAGATAGATAGATAGATAGATAGATAGATAGATAGATAGATAGATAGATAGATAGATAGATAGAGAGTGAGAGAGAGACAGGCAGAGGGATACAGAGAGAGAGAGAGAGAGAGAGAGAATCATATACGGAGAATGAGAGAAAGAGGGGGAGAAAGGGAGTCAGAATGAGGCAGAGATTGAGAGACAGAGAGAGAGAGGGAGACAGAGTGAGAGCCTGAGATGGACACACAGAGAGAGAGAGATAGAGAGATAGAGGGTGGGGTGGGGTGCGGGGGTGGGGGGGGGGGGGGGGGGGGGGAGGCACTGACAGACAGAGGGTGGGTGCGAGACAGAGACTGAGAGAGGGTCAGAGAGAGTGACTCATGTGTATAGCCCCAGAGCGACTGACAGAAATAGAGAAACAGAAACAGAGATGGAGAGGCGAAGAGACGATAAAAGTAGAAAGGGTGAAAGGGAGAGACAGCGGGAGAGTGAGAGACATAGGGAGCCTGATGCTGAGAATGTGATTGGCAGAGCGAGAAATAATGTGAGAGACTGACGGAAACAGAATGTGATAGAGAGAGAGGCAAAGAGAAACAGAGACATAATGTGAGAGATAGAGAGGGACAGATGGACACCGAAAGTACGAGAGAGAGAGAGAGAGAGAGAGAGAGAGAGAGAGAGAGAGAGAGACAGAGAGAGAGAGAGAGACAGAGAGAGAGACAGAGAGAGAGAGAGAGAGAGAGAGGCAGAGAGAGAAACAGAGGGAGAGAGATAGAGAGAGGGCGGGACAGAGAATGAGAGAGTGAGAGACAGAGGGGGCTTGAGGATTAGAGAGTGAGTGGCAAAGGGAGACAGAATGTGAGACACAGATGGAAACTGAGTGAGATAGAGAGAGAGGCATAGAGAAACAGAGACAGAGAGTGAGAGACCGTGGGGGAGAGTGGGACACCGAAAGGAGGGAGAGCGAGAGAGATAGAGAGAGAGCAAATGAGTGAGGGACTGATAGGGACAGAGGGATAGAGAGAGGAGAGTCACAGAGAGAGGCACAGAAAGAGGCACAGATAGAGAGAAACAGAGGAGAGAGAGAGGGCGGGTCAGAGAGTAAGAGTGGGAGAGACAGAAGGTGAGGTAGATACAGAGATCGAGAGAGAGATATAGAGCGATAAAGAGAGAGAGGGAGAGAGAGAGATAGAGAGAAAGAGCGACAGAGAGAGAGAGAGAGAGAGAGAGAGAGAGAGAGAGAGAGAGAGAGAGAGAGAGAGAGAGGAATACCAAGAGGGAGAGAGACAGGGAGATAGACATAGCGTGAGAGACAGAGAGGCAGAGTAGAATAGAGAGTGAGAGAGAGTGACACAGTGGGAGAGACACAGAAAGAGAGTGAGAGATAGATAGATAGATAGATAGATAGATAGATAGATAGATAGATAGATAGATAGATAGATAGATAGATAGATAGATAGATAGATAGATAGATAGATAGATAGATAGATAGATAGATAGATAGATAGATAGATAGATAGATAGATAGATAGATAGATAGATAGATAGATAGATAGATAGATAGATAGATAGATAGATAGATAGATAGATAGATAGATAGATAGAGAGAGAGAGGAACAGTGAGAGAAATATTGAGAGGGAGACAGAGAGTGAGAGACAGAGAGTGATGGACAGGGAGAGAGCCCGAAGTGAGAGACAGAGGAAGACATAGAGAGAGACAGAGAGGGAGAGACAAATATAGAGGGATTGAGAGAGAGAAATACAGCGAAAGAGATGTAAATAAAGAATAGGAGAGAGAGACAGAGGGAGAGCAGAAACAGCGATTGAGGGGATCAGAGAGAAACAAGGAGGGTGAGTGAGAGAGACAGATACAGAGAGTGGGTACGAGAATAAGGGAGGCACAGATAGAGATAAATAGAGGAGAGAGAGAGGGGGAGGGACAGAGAGGAAGAGTGGGAGAGACAGAAGGTGAGGTAGATACAGGGATTGAAAGAGAGATATAGAGCGATAATGAGAGGGAGCGAGAGAGAGAGTGGGAGAGAGGAATACCAAGAGGGAGAGAGAGAAGGAGATAGACTTAGCGTGAGAGACAGAGTGGCAGAATAGAATAGAGAGTGAGAGAGAGTGACACAGAGGGAGAGACAGAGAGAGGGAGAGAGATAGATAGAGAGAGAGAGAGAGAGAGGAACAGTGAGAGAAATATTGAGAGGGAGACAGAGAGTGAGAGACAGAGAGTCCTGGACAGGGAGAGAGCCCGAAGTGAGAGATACAGGAAGAAATAGACAGAGACAGAGAGTGAGAGACGAACATAGAGAGATTGAGGGAGAGAAATAGAGAGACATAGATGTAAAGGAAGAGTAGCAGAGAGAGACAGGGGGAGAGTAGAAACAGAGAGGGAGGGGTTCAGAGAGAAACAGGGAGGGTGAGTGAGAGAGACAGATGCAGAGAGTGGGTACGAGAATCGAGAATGAGGGAGGGACATAGAGAGCGACAGAGTGAGAGACCGGGGAATAAAGAGACCGAGGGAGGGATAGAATGTGACAGACAGACACGGAGTCAGGCACAGAGTAAGAGACGGAGAGGGACAGAGGCAGAAAGCGAGTGAGGCAGAGGGAGAAGCATATAGTGACAGCTTGAGATTTATAGAGTGAGAGAGAGAGAAGGAGAGAATTAAGAGAGAGAGAGAGAGAGAGATGGAAAGAGAGAGAGAGAGACAGAGATAGAGAGATGCGAGTCAGCGAGGGAGAGCGAGACAGAGAGGAAGAGAGAGAGACACACAGGGAAACAGGGAGAGAAAGTAAGACTGAGGGAGACAGAGAGAGACAGAGAGGCAGAGATTGCGAGACGGAGATGGAGTGAGAAAAGAGTTTGAGAGACAGAGAGTGAGGGTGAGAGAGTGAGAGAGGGACATATATGCAGAGATAGAGGCGGAGAGAAACAGATGTATAGAGGTATGGATAAAGAGGGACAGAGCGGCAGCGAAAGAATCAGGGATAGAGACCAAGTGATAGAGAGATATAGCGACTAACACAAAGATATTGAGAGAGGGACAGACATAGAGAGACAGAGGTAGTGGGACAGAGGTAGAGAGACATAGGGTGAGAGACAGAGGGAGAGAGATGAGAGTCAGCAATCGAGAGAGCGAAAGATAGACAGAGAAACACAGAGAGAAAGAGGGAGAGAGAGAGAGAGACAGAGAAACAGAGAGAGATAAAGAGAGTTAGGGATTGATAGAAAAAGAGTGAGAGACAGAGAGAGTGGGAGGTACAAAGAGAGAGCCAGAAAGTGATAGATACAGGGAGGTAGAGGGAGAGACGGAGACAGAGAGTGAGAGACAGAGAAGGAGAGATGAATAGAGAGAGAGATTGGGAGAGACAAACAACGCGAGACAGAGGCAAAGAGTTACAGAGGCATACAGAGGATGAGGAACTTAGACAGAGACGTACAGAGCGAAATAGGGAAAGAGAGAGAGAGAGAGAGATAGACAGAGCATGAGGGAGAAAGAGAGTTAGATACAGGGATGGACAGAGAGAGAGAGAGAGTTTGAGGCAGAGCGGGAGAGAGACAGAAGGAGGGACAGAGAGTGAGAGAGACAGAGAGTAAACATATAGTGAGAGACAGAGAGGGGGACTCACAGACACGCATTGTGACAGAGATAGAATTGGTAACCATATACAGAATGACAGAGATTGAGTGATTGAGAGAGATTGAGATGGGGAGATAGGGGTAAGGAGATGGACAGAGTAAGAGCGATGAGAGACAGAGAGGGAGAGAGAGATAGAGATAGAGACAAGTAAGACACAGAAAGAGAAATACAGGCACAAAGAGAAAAAGTGAACAGAGAGGGAACGAGAGTGAAACAGAGAGAGGGTGAGAGAAAGAGAGCGAGATAGAGTGAGAGACAGAGATGAGAGAGGGACTCAGGGAAAGAGATGGAGACAGAGAAAAATAGATGGAGATAAAGGGATAGCTAAATAAGTAGAGAGGGATATAGGGAGTCAGAGAGGCAACGAGAGAAACAGAGATAGAGAAAAAATGAGAGAGAGCGACTAACATAGTGAGTGAGAAAGAGAGAGAGAGAGAGAGAGAGAGAAAGGGAGAGAGGCAGAGGGAGAGAGACAGAGAGAGGAACAAGGAGAGGGGCAGAGAGAGTGAGAGCGAGAGTGAGACAGATGGAGGGAGAGAGAGACGGAGAGAGAGAGAGAGTGAGAGGCAGAGATTGACAGAGATACAGAGACAGAGATAACAGATCGAAAAAGCGAGAGAGTTAGAGAGAGAGATAGGGAGAGAGTAAGAGAGAGGGACAATGAGAGTTGGAGAGAGAGACACAGAAAGAGAGAGTTATGGAGAGATACAGAGAAACAGCGACAGAGAAAGTCAGAGAGAGAGAGAAAAAAAATGGAGAGAGAAAGAGAGAGGACACCGAGAGTTCATGCAATGCATGTTGGCAGCGAGAGAAAAAGCGACAGAGACTGATTAAGGGGGAGTGCCTAACGGAGAGCGAGAGAGAGGAACAGGGAGAAGACTGAGAGACAGACAGAGGTAGAGAAAGAGACAGAGACAGATACATATAGAAAAATGGAGACTGATAGAGACATATAGAATAGAAGGAGAGAGGGACAGAGAGAGAGAAAGAGAGAGACTGAGAGAGACGGTGAGAGAGAGAAAGTGAAAGAGTCTGTGAGGCAAGAGAGTTAGTGAGAGTCAGACAGAGACAGAGCGATATACTGAGATAGAAACAGTGATAGAGAGACAAATAGATATTGCAAAAGGGAGAGAGAGAGATAGAGAGAATGAGACAGGGACAAAGAGAGACAGAGAGGGAGATGGAGAAAGTGAGAGACAGAGGGGTATAGAGGGACACCGAAAGTACGAGAGAGAGAGAGAGAGAGGAGGAGAGAGATAGAAAAAATACAGAGAGGGTGAGCGAGAGAGAGAGATAAGGAGAAAGAGGGAGAGACAAAGGGAGACCGATGTAGAGAGAGACATACAGAGAGACAGATACGGAGAGGGAGAGAGTAGGTCAAACACAGAGAGAATGGGAGAAATTTGCTAGAAAGAAAGTGAGAGACAGAGAGTGAGACACAGAGAAGGAGAGAGGAATAGAGAGAGATTGAGAGAGAATCGAGCGAGATAGAGGCAGAGATAGAGAGAGACATACAGAGAGTGAGGGACGTAGAGAGAGACGGACAGCGCGAGAGAGGGACAGAAAGAGAGAGAGAGGCTGATGTAGACATAGCGTGAGGAAGACAGAGAGTGATACAGAGATGGACACACAGAGAGAGAGAGAGGCAGAGCGGGAGAGAAACAAGGGGAGGAACAGAGAGTGACAGAGACAGAGAGTGAGACAAAGAGTGAGAGACAGAGAGGGTGGGAGGGACAGAGAGAGAGCCAGACAGTGATAGATACGGGGAGGTAGAGGGAGAGACGGAGACAGAGAATCAGAGACAGAGAAGGAGAGAGGAATAGAGAGAGAGATTGGGAGAGACAAACAGAGCGAGACAGAGGCAAAGAGTGAGAGAGACATATAGAGGATGAGGGACCTAGACAGAGACGGACAGAGCAAGAGAGGGAAAGAGAGAGAGAGAAAGAGTTGTAGACAGAGCATGAGGGAGAAAGAGAGTGAGATACAGGGATGGACAGAGAGAGAGAGAGTTTCAGGCAGAGCGGGAGAGAGACAGAAGGAGGGACAGAGAGTGACAGGGACAGAGAGTGAGACATAGAGTGAGAGACAGGGAGGGGGAGACACAGACAGGCAGTGAGACAGAGAGAGAAGTTGAAGCGTTATACAGAATGACAGAGAGAGTGAGATGGAGAGTGTTTGAGACGCGGAGATAGAGGTAAATAGAGTGACAGAGTTAGAGCGATGAGAGACAGAGATGGTGAGAGAGATAGAGAGAGAGAGTCCAGTAAGAGAGAGAGAGATAGGGAAATACAGACACAAAGATAAACAGCGAACAGAGAGGGAACGAGAGTAAAACAGAGAGAGGGTGAGAGAAAGAGAGCGAGATAGAGGGAGAGACAGATATGAGAGAGGGACTCAGGGACAGAGATGGAGGCAGATAAAAAGAGATGGAGATAAAGGGATAGAGAAATAAATAGAGAGGGACATAGGGAGTCATAGGGACACAGAGATAGAGACCAAATCAGAGAGAGCGACTAACACAGCGAGTGAGTAAGAGAGAGGGAGAGAGAGAGAAAGGGAGAGAGAGAGAGAGAGAGAAAGGGAGAGAGAGAGAGAGAAGGACAGAGAGAGGAACAGGGAGAGGGGCAGAGAGAATGAGAGCGAGATTGAGACAGAGGGAGGGAGAGAGAGACGGAGAGAGAGAGAGAGGGTGAGAGGCAGCGATTGAGAGAGATACAGAGACTGATGAACAGTTCGAAAAAGCGAGAGAGTTTGAGAGAGAGATAGGGAGAGAGTAAGAGAGAGGGACAGAGAGAGGTGGAGAGAGAGACAGAGGCAGAGAGAGTTATGGAGAGATAGAGAGAAACAGCGACAGAGAAAGTCAGAGAGAGATGGAGACAGAAAAAGGAGAGAGAAAGAGAGAGAACAGAGGGAGTTCATGCGATGCATGTTGGCAGCGAGAGAAAAAGAGACAGAGACTGATGAAGGTGGAGTGTCTAAAAGAGAGCGAGAGAGGGGGACAAAGAGACGACTGAGAGACAGACGGAGATAGAGAAAGATACAGAGAGACAGATAGATATAGAAAAAGGGAGACTGATAGAGACCTATAGAATGGAAGGAGAGATGTACAGAGAGGGGGAGACTGAGAGAGACCGTGAGAGAGAGAGAAAGTTGCTGAGTCTGAGAGGCGGAGAGTTCGAGAGAGTGAGACAGAGAGAGAGCGAAAGATAGAGCGAGACAGAGCGATATAATGAAATATAGACAGTGATGGAGAGACAGATAGATATTGCAAAAGGGAGAGAGAGAGAGAGAGATAGAGAGATAGAGAGAAAGAGACAGGGACAAGGAGAGACAGAGAGGGAGATGGAGAAAGTGAGAGAGAGGGGGAGAGAGGGACACCGAAAGTACGAGAGGGAGAGAGAGAGAGAGAGAGAGAGAGAGAGAGAGAGAGAGGAAGAGAAAGAGTGAGAGACAGTTAGGCAGAGAGGGAAAGAGAGAGAGAGAGAGAGAGACGGAGAGAGAGAGATAGACAGAGAGGCACAGAGAGAGAGGCACAGAGAGAGAGGCACAGAGAGAGGCACAGATTGAGAGAAACAGAGGCAGAGAGAGAGAGTGGACGGGCAAGAGAGTGAGAGTGGGAGGGACAGAAGGTGAGATAGATACAGAGATTGAGAGGTAAATTGAGAGAGAGAGTTAGAGAGAGAGAGAGAGGAGTACCAAGAGGGTGAGAGACAGGGACATAGACAGTGCGTGAGAGACAGGGAGGCAGAGTAGAATAGAGCGTGAGAGAGAGTGATATAGAGGGAGAGAGAGTGTGTTAGAGAGAGAGAGAGGGAGAGGGAGAGAGGGACAGTGAGAGAAATATTGAGAGGGAGACAGAGTGTGAGAGACAGAGAGATATGGCAGAGAGAGAGCCCGATGTGAGAGACAGAGGAAGACATAGAGAGACAGAGAGGGAGAGAAGAATATAGAGACATTGAGAGAATAGAGCGAAAGAGATGTACAGAAGGAGAGGCAGAGACAGACAGAGGGAGAGTAGAAACATAGAATGAGGGGGGAGAGAGAAACAGGGAGTGTGAGTGAGAGAGACAGATAAAGAGAGTGGGGAGAAGAGGGAAAAAGGGACATAGAGAGAGACAGAGTGAGAGACTCTGGGATACAGAATCCAAGGGAGGGACAAAATGTGACAGAGAGACAGGTAGTGATGCAGTCAGAGAGTGACGCAGAGGGAGAAGCATATATTGACAATTGGAGATTTACAGAGTAAGAGAGAGAGGGAGAGAAAGAGAGAGAGAGAGAGAGAGAGAGAGAGAGAGAGAGAGAGAGAGAGAGAGAGATAGAGAGAGAGAGAGAGAGAGAGAGAGAGAGAGAGAGATAGAGAGAGAGAGAGAGAGAGAGAGAGAGAGGTGCGAGTCACCGAGGGAGAGAGAGACACACACACAGCGAAACAGGGAGAGAAAGGGAGACAGAGGGAGACAGAGGGAGACAGAGAGAGACATAGGGGCAGTGAGTTAGCGACGGAGATGGAATGAGAAAAGCGATTGAGAGACAGAGGGTGAGGGAGAGTGAGTGAGAGGGGGACATAGATACAGAGATAGAGGGGGAGGGGAGGGAAATAAATGGATAGAGGGATGGATATAGAGCGAGAGCGCGGCAGCGATACAATCAGAGATAGAGACCAAGTGAAAGAGAAAGAAAGCGACTAACACAAAGAGGCAGAAAGAGATAGACAAAAACAGAGTGGGTGAGCGAGAGAGAGATAAGGAGGGAGAGAGAGACAAAGGGAGAGGGATGTAGGGAGAGACATATAGAGAGACAGATAGGGAGAGAGAGAGAGGGACAAACAGAGAGAGAGGGAGAGAGATAAATAGATTGCTAGAAAGAGAGTGAGAGACAGAGTGAGAAACAGAGAGGGGGCCAAACAATGATAGACACGGGGAGGTTGAGGGAGAGACGGAGACAGAGAGTGAGAGACAGAGAAGGAGAGAAGAATAGAGAGAGATTGAGAGAGTGACAAAGAGCGAGTTGAAGCAGAGATAGAGAGAGACATACAGAGATTGAGGGACGTAGAGAGAGACGGGCAGAGCGAGAGAGGGACAGAAAAAGAGTGAGAGGCAGATGTAGACAAAGCGTGAGGGAGACAGAGTGAGACAGAGATGGACAGAGAGAGAGAATGAGAGGCAGAGCGGGAGAGAGACAGGGGGAGGGACAGAGAGTGACAGAGACAGAGATTGAGGCACAGTGAGAGACTGAGAGGGAGATTAAGAGAGAGGGAGTGAGACAGAGGCAGTATTGGAAGGTAAAACTGTGCGAGATACAGAATGACAGAGAGTGATAGAGAGAGTGAGACGTGGAGTGAGAGACAGAGGCAAAAATAAGGATAGATTTAGAGCGATGAGCGGCAGCGAGAGATAGAGACAGAGTGAGAGAGAAAAAAACACACACAGACACACAGAAAAAGTGAACAGAGAAGGAGCGGGATTGGAACAGAGAGAGGGTGAGAGAAAGAGATGAGAGAGGGACTCAAGGACAGAGATAGAGACAGAGAAAAAGAGATAGAGAGAGAGATGGAAATAAATGGATAGAGAAAGACATAAAGTGGGACATAGAGAGTCAGAAAGATAACGAGACAAACAGAGATAGAGACCAAGTGAGAGAGCAACTAATACAGAGCGTGACAGGGAGAGAGAGAGACAGACAGAGAGAGACAGAGGGAGAGAGACAGAGGGACAGAGACAGAGGGAGAGAGAGCTAGAGGAACATAGGGAGAGAGACACAGAGAGAGAGGAACAGAGAGAGAGGCACATTGAGAGAGGCACTAATAGATTGAAACAGAGGTGGAGAGCAAGAGAGACAGGGAGCTAGAAAGAGACAGACAATGAGAGAGAAAGATAGATTGTGAGAGAGAGGCAGATTGCGAGGAAGAGGAAATGGGAGATAGAGGGTGTGAGCAACAGAGATTGAGAGACAGAAAATGAGAGACAGAGAATGAGAGAAAAGTGAGAGCGGGATACCGAGGCAGGGATAGAGACAGAGTTAAAGAGATGGACAGAGGGATGGATAGAGAGGGGGAGAGAGACAAATAGAGTGGGCCAGAGAGAGGCAGAGAGTGAGATAGAGACAGAGAGATGGAGAGGGGGGGACATCGAGGGGGAGAGAGAGACTGAGAGATAGGCAAAGCGTGAGAGAGGAGAGTGAGAGATAGAGGGGGAGAGAGACAGATAGAGAGTGAAGAAGAGAGTGAAATTTTGAGAGATACATTCTGATAGTGAGAGAAAGAGAGAGAGAGAGAGAGAAAGACAGCGAGATAGCGAGAGAAACAGAGATAGAGACCAATTGAGAGAGAGCAACTAACACAAATAGATTCAGAGTGGGATAAACAGATAGAGACAGAGAGAGAAAGAGTTACAGAAAGAGAGACAGTTAGAGAGGAACACAGCGAGAGAAACGGAAAGGGAATGACAGAGAGAGGAAGAGAGTCGAAGAGATGGAGAGACGGAAAGAGGGTGAGACACAGGAAAGGGGGGAGTCGGAGAGTGAAACACACAGATCGACAGAGATATAAACTGAGAATAAGAGAGGTTGACACAGAGAGAATGACACAGAGATAAACGGCGCGAAAGGAGTAAGAGTAACGAAGAGAAAGCTAGAAATAGAGAGCGAGAAAGAGATGCAGAGAGTGAGAGAAAGATAGGGACAGAGGGACACACAGTGAGAGGGAGACAGAGTGAGAGGCATATAGAGAGGGTGACAGAAAGGGAGAGAGACAGATAGAGAGACAGAGAGTTAGAGAGGCTAACACAAACAGAAAGACAGGGAGAAAAGGAGAGAGAGGGAGTGAGGGAGATGGACAGAGAGTCGGAGAGATAGATATAGAGAGACAGATACAGAGAGTGAGAGAAAGAGACGGACAGAGGGGCACAGAGTGAGACTGAGAGTGAGAGACAGAGGGAGAGTGAGAGAGAGAGAGAGAGTCAGACAGAGACTGAGTGATAGAGGGAAAGTGCGATGCGGGGACTGAGAGAGGGACAGAGAGAGAGCATCGGATGTAGAGCCTCAGAGGGAGAGACAAAGATGGAAAAACTTAGATGGATAGGCGAGGGAGGAGAAAAATATAAAAGATGAAAGAGAGAGACAGATGGAGAATGAGATACAGAGGGTGGGTGAGACTGAGAGAGTGACAGTGGGAGACAGTGTGTGAGAGACAGAGGGAGAAAGTTTGAGATAGACGTGCAGACATAGAGAAACAGAGACAGAGAATTGGACAGAGGGGTAGAGAGGGACAGCGAGAGTACGAGAGAGAGAGAGTGAGAGAGAAAGTGTGAGAGACAGGAAGAGAGAGAGGGACAGAGAGACAGAAACACAGAGAGCGAGGCACAGAGAGAGAGGGAGGCACTGATGGAGAGAAACAGAGGGAGAGAAAGAGTGCAGAGAGTGAGAGTTGAGAAAGAGAGAGACAGATAGTTTTTGTCTCATGGTCATGTAAGCAATAATTGATATAGATATTTATTTTCCCACCTACTGCTATTACTTTTAAATGTATTTCCATCCATTGTTTTATCTCTTCCTTTTAGCCTTTGTTGATTCCTTCACCCCACCCCACCCCCACTAGGGCAATCGGTACCTTGCTTGTCCTGCTTTCTACCCTTAATGAGCACATTCCTTAGATAATATCACAAACTTCAACACCACTTTTTCATTTTGATGTGACATCTTGTGGTTATCTCCACCTATCACTGGCTCTCTATCCAGCTCTATTTCTCCACCCCCCCCCCCCCCCCTCCTCCACCGCCCCCACCCCCAAACCAACTTATATTTCACCTCTCTTCTATTTTTACTTAGTTCTGTTGAAGGGTCATTCGGACTGGAAACGTTTACAGTGCTCCTCTCCGCATATGCTGCCAGACCTGCTGAGTTTTTCCAGGTATTTTTGTTTTTATTTCGGTCTCCCTGCACAGCCTAGCAAAGACTTCCCAACCACTCTAACGGCTAGAGTAACAATGTCCTTCAGGTTTTTTTTTTGTTCATACATTTTGCGGACCCTAGCCCTTGCTTTATAAGGTGATACCTTAAATAGGACCGTCCAATTGAATTATTAACCCCACCCTGACCATCCATGACCACCATTACATGTTCATATCCTGCCTTTGGCATGGTCTTCAGCTGCATGTTAACAATGGGTGCGATCACGGTGCCTTGCAGAAGGAATAATTATATTCAAACATTCCCGAGTGATATTGTTCTCAACCAGTTTTTGTATACAAAGTGTCGGTGACAATCCACACGTTGGGGGCTTGCCCTGAAATGTTTCTCTCTCTGTGAGAGTGTGTGTGTGTGTGGGTCTGCCCGCCTGTCTGTAGTTCTGTCCTTCAGTTTAGTTGAAACTCTTACCAATTTTAAAAGTTCAATTTGAAACTCAGCGATGTCTACAGAAAAAAAAACTCTTCTCCATAGGTCCATCTGCATACCGCCATCAGACACACTCTGCCGTCAGCACTCCACCACCTCCAACTTACATTCATTAATATGAAAGAAGTAAAGGCACAGTTGCAATCATTACCATCTATTCATACAATGCCATTTAAATGATGCACTGTCCTAAAGCACCCACATTTTACGTGAATAATATCGACCCCTGAGAATATAACTAAATTTACATCAAATTTTCTTTCTCAGCACGTAGGTTGTTTGCCCACTTCTCCAGTTCTCTGTGTCAGCGACATAAATCATACAATAGATAGATGGCAATTATCAACTGCAGAACAACTAGCACATGAGAGTTGATACAAACCTGAGAGTGGACATCAGTATTACGTCCCCAGCCTCTAAACATATCCCACTGTTCCCGCTGTTTAATGGGCTGGATTCCCTGCAGGATCTCAGGATCTACCTGCTATACTTGTTAATACATTTACTGCGATCTTTAAATCTCTTCTTGGAGCCTGTCTAGATATTCTGTTATTTCAGGAATATCTTATCAAAGTAATGTCACATATTCCTGCAGCCTCCCGTATTGGTCCTCGGGAATTCAATTTCAGTGATGTTCTGACTATCAATCTTCACCAATTCCCTCTGCCCAAACCACGCTGGTCTCTCAGGAGTAAAGCAGAATGTATGTGTGTTTACTGAGCATTTCAATTTCAACACATACGGATACAATTTCCTGTTTCTGGTAACACAATACTATCCCTCCCCTACATAGGCTACATGAGTAAACTCAAGCATTTTCTTCACTAGCTCCCTGGTAGAATTCCCTTCCGTGTTAATAAACTCACAGGTCAACTGGCCCGACTTTTCCATCCTACAGGGACACACTGTTTTACCCCTTCCACTGTTACAAGTCCCAGACTGGTTCCTATTATATAATTCCCCAAAGTCACTGCATACGGTATGATATAATTGATATTCTACTTGGTTATTTCGATCACTAACCTCGATGCTCACCATCATATTTATCGGAAATGGTGTATGCCGGTGTAAGATATAGAATTAACCTTGCTACACTGCCCTCATTAAACGCTCCATGGGGAGACAAAGCCGAGGGAATAGGTATAGTGTTAAGTTCCCTGGACACGGTCACTGCCAAACCTTCCCTGGGCAGGCACAGCCACGGGTTTAGGAACAGAGTCAAGCTCCCTCTGAGCTACACCATCACAAATCCAAAAGGCGTTAGAAATGGGGTTGGAAACAATACTTTGCGCTCTGAACTGACGCATCAAAATGTCTGAGTCTGTTACAACTTGATGTCAGTTGCAGTGTAAAGCCTATTTGGAACAGTCCAATCACACGGTGATACAGCAGGTGCAGCTTCGGGTTTGTTACAGAGTAAAGCTCCATCCACACAGTTTAATCAAACAGTCACGGGAGAGTTGTACATAGGTTGTATAGAAAGGGACACGGGAGCATCAGCAGGCCAATAATATCATGCCTGACCTGGTCGTATCTCAGCTCCACTTCCAGTCTGCCGTCATAGCTCTTGAATAGCTTGCATGACAGAGATATGTTTCACTCAGCCTTGAAGAAATTCATAGCGAAAATCCGTTTCACTCAGCCTTGAGGAAAGTCAATGATCAAGCTTCCAATGCTTTTTGGGGAACGTAATTGAGCACATCAGCGGCACGTTTGAAGCAACTAAAGACAAGTAAATAATCGTCTCTGTCTTTCAAGGGAGATCTCTTATTTAAAAAAAAAAATCATGTCCGCTTTATAATGGCTCCGCCAGAAGAGGAAACATCCCATCTGAGTCCACTCCATCAAGACCTTTAAGGTCTTATATGTTTCAATAAGATCACCTTTAATCCTCCTAAACTCCAATGGGTTTAGGTCCAATCTGTACAAACCTTTGGCGAAAGTTGAACATTTCAGGAATGAGTCAAGTCAGACGTCTCTGAACTGCTTCAACAGAAATTATATAGCATTTGTGTTCTTCTTAACTATACAGAAATTGCACACAGTACTTCAGTGCCCACAGTGCTTACAAAGACGTGTAAAGTTGCACTAAAACTTCCCTATATTTATATTCCATCCCTATTGCAATATACATGAATACTCAATTTGCGACGGATAGGCAAAGGGACACTTTATATAGATTCACGCCACCTCTACACTGCCTTCAATGATGGAAGCAAGGCCATTCATAACGAAGCTGTAGATGTTTGGGCCGAGGACAAAATCCTGAGAATGTCCAGGGATGATGTCCTGGAGCTAAGAGGATTAGCCTCCGTCAACAACATCCATCTTCCTTTGTGCTAGGTATTACTCCAACCAGTGCAAAGATTTCCCCCAATTCCCATTGACCAAAATTTTGCTAGGCCCTTTGATACCACACTCGGACAAATACGGCCTTGATGGCAGGGGAATCGCCTTCACCTCATCTCGGGAGTTCCGCTCGTTTGCCCAAAATTGAACCCAGGCTGTAATAAGATTACGAACTGAATGGCCCTGGCGGGGCCAACACTGGGTGCCAGGAAGCAGTATATTGCTAAGCAAGTGCCAGGTAGAGGGTTATTCACTTTGTGTGTAACCCTATGCTGCACCTCTCCAGGAAGTGTTTCATGGGGTCTGTTTCGAGGGATATTTATTATATCTAAATCTATGCTGGACCTGCCCTGAGTGTGTTCGATGTATTCAGTGGAAAGTGTGATTTGCTCTGTCTCTAACCCTTGTGCTGTACATGCACAGGGAGCACTTCATGGGGACCGTGTAGAAGGAGCTTTACTCTGGTTCTAAGCCTCTGCTTTAGCTGTCCTTGGAGTATTTCATGGGGACAACGTCGAGTGAGAGTTAATCTTTACCTAACCCATCTTGATCCTATCCTGGAATTGTTTAAGGCGTCAATGTAGTTGGAGATTTACCCTCTGTCTAAACATCAGCTGTGTCTGAACTGGTATTGTTCAGAGCTATAGAATCGTAGGAAGTTTACGGCACAGAAGGAGGCCACTTGTCACATCGTGCCTGTGTTGGCCGATGAACGAGCAGCAAGCCCTGATCCAACATTGTACAATTAGATCTGTAGCCCTGCAGATGGCGTCGCTTTTATTGTCACTACCAGACAGGTACATCACTTGTCTCACTCTCAATGCCACCACCCATTCAGGTACATCAATTTCTACATTCAATCACACAACCTGTTCACGCATTTCACTTACCTCACTTCTATTGAAACTACCGTCTAATCACATCAATTGGCTCACTGTGCTTGTTCATATCCAAATAGTTAGATGAATGGCCTCAGACTTATTGCCAGGATCCATCCAGTTAGAGCACAGGTCTGACTCGTGTTACCTCTTATTGTGCATTTTGGCATGCAGGTGCAGCAAGGAATTTAAATGACGAATGGAATTTTGGCCTGCAATATTCGGCGGTTAGAGTTTAAAATGTGGGAGTCTTGTTACAACTTTACAGAGCGTTGGCGAGTGCGCAACTGGAAATCTTTGTACACTTTTGCCCTCCTATTTAAGAAAAGACATACTGGCATTGGAGGCACTTTCAAAGACATTCACTGGTCTGATTCCGGGGAGGGAGCTGCTGACTTATCAAGACCAGTTTAATATGTTAGGGCTTTATTGATTATAGTACAGAAGAAAAAAACGGACAATCTTATTGAAACGTCCAAAATTCTGAGGCGTCTTGACAGGGCCGATGTTGAGAAAATGTTTTCACTAGTGGGTTAACCTCGAACTAGGGGAATAAGTTACAGAATAAGTGTAGAGTCATGTAAAACTGAGATGCAAAGCGATTTCTTCTGTCAGAGAGTAGAGAATGTCTGTAATTCTCTACCCCAGAGAGTTGTGATGTTTTCTTTCCATCCAGTTAGATCACTGACATCACTTTTATTGCCACTATCCATCCAGTTAGACCAGTGACTTCAATCGTATTGTCAGTATCCATTCGGTTAGATCACTGACCTAACTCTTATTGTCACTGCCCATCCAGTTAGATCACTGACCTCACACTTTTTGTCAGCATGCACCCATTTAGATCACTGTCCTCACCCTTTTCATTAATATCTATTCAGTTATATGACTGGCCTCACCCTTATTGTCAGTGTCCATCCAATTAGCCAACAGACCTAACCACTTTTTTCACTGTCCAGCCATTTGGATCACTGGCCTCGCTCATATTGTCACTGTACATCCAGTTAGATCACTGAACTCACTCTTATTCACACTCAGCATCCAATTACATCAGCGACCTCACTTATTTTGAAACTCTCCATCCAGTTGGGTCACTGGTCTGGCTCTTATTGTCACTGTACATTTTGTTTTACTAATTCACTGGGCTCTAGGCTTCGCTGGCAGGGGCAACATGTTTGTCTTTCTCTAATTGCCTTTGAGACAGCGGTGATGAGTTGCCTTTGAACAACTACAGTCCATGTGCTGCAGCTACACGCACAGTCCTGTTGGAAATTGATTTCCAGGAATTTGACCGAGTGACAGCAGGCAAAATAATTTCAAGTCTGGATGGCGGTTGATTGGAGGGGAACCGCTAGTTGCTGGTGCTCCCATCTATCTGCTGCACTTGTCCTTCTAGATAATAGATGACGTGTTTTTGGAATATATTGTCGAAGGAGCCTGGGAGAATTGCTGTAATGCATCTTTTAGACGGTACACAGTTCTGTTACTGTGCGTCGTTGATGGAGTTCGAGGATACTTGTGGTTGTGGTGCTAATTAAATGTGCTGCTTTGTCCTGGACGGTGTCAAGCATTTTGAGTGTTGGGCGGGCGCATCTCTACCAGTTAGATCATTGAACTCACTCTTAATGTCACTGGTGATCCAGTTAGATCACTAACCTCATTTTTATTGTCACTGGCGATCGGGTAGATCAGTTACCTGGCTCTCATCGTCACTCTTGATCCTGTTAGATCACTAACCTCACGCTTACCGTAACTGCCCTTTCAGATAGATCACTGAACCCGCACTTGATCTGACTATCCATTAGGTTATAACACTGATTTCACTGCTGTTCCCTCTCTCCATAAAGGTAGATCAATGAACTCACTTTTCTTGCCATTATGCGCACAGTTACATCAGCAACCTCATTCTTATTGTCACAATCCATCCAGTTTGTTAACTGCCCTCACGCTCATTGTGGCTATCCGTCCCATTAGATCACTTACCTGCTCTTATTGTCATAGTCCATACAGTTACATCACTGCTATCACTATTAATATCACTGTCCATCTATTTAGATCACGAACCTCAATGTCAGTGTCTCTACCCATCCAATTTGATCACTTACTTGCTCTTATTGTCACTATCCATCTTGTTAGACCATGGACATCACATTATATTGTTACTTTCCATCTAGTTTGATTGCTGACCTCACTATTAATGTAAATATCTGTCCAGTTTTAGCATTGTCCTCACTATTACCGCCACTCTCCATTCAAATAGATTACTGACCTCGTTCTGATCGTTCTGATTGTCACTGTCCATCCATGCAGATCACTGACCTAATTCGTTTTCTCACTATCCATTAAGTTACATCATGAACCTCACTCTTATTTTCTTTATCGATCCAGTTGTATCACTGACCTCACTCTTATTGTCACTGTCAATCCTGTTAGATGACTGACGTCACTTTTAGTGTCATTATCCAGCATTTTAGGTCACTGACCTCACGCTTTTTGTCGCTGTGCTTCCGATTAGAACACTGATCTCACTGTTATTGTTTCTATCCATAGTTAGATTATTGACCTCATCCTTATCATCACTTTCCATCAAGTTAGATCACTGATATCACTCTCATTGTCACTATCCATCCGATTAGATAGATGACCTCACTCTCACTGTCAATGTGCATCCAGTTAGATTACTGTTCTCACTGTTACTTTCACTGCCCATTCATTTGGATCACTGAGTTCTCTGTTATTCTCACTATCAATTCATTTAGATCGCTGATCAGAATCCTATTTTGACTATCCACTCAACTAGATCGGTGACATCACGCTCATTGTCCATTATCCATTCAGTGAGATCTCTGAACCTTCTACTATTGTCACTATCCATCCTGTTAAATCACTGACCTTACTTTATTCGTGATTTTCATCCCACTGGACCTCTGAACACATGTTCATTGTCAGTATTCGTACAGATATATCACTGACGTCGCTTTATTAATAATACACTTATGCAGAGATCGCTTAACAAACATTCATTGTCAATGTCCTTCCAGATATATCACTAAACTCAATTTATTAATACTATACATCCCCATTGACCGGTAAACACATGTTCATTGTTAACACCCATTAGGATGCATCACTGACCTCACTATATTAATACTATACACCCCCAGGTAGCACTGAAGACATGCTCATTATCAATGTTCATTCAGAAATATCACTGACATTACTGAATTAAAACCATACTTCCCAATGACCAGTAAGAACATTCTCATGGACAACACCCATCCGGATGCATCACTGGCCTCACTCTATTAATAATGCATACCCGCAGTTAGCACTAAACACATGCTCACTGTCAATGTCCATTCATAAACTGACCTCACTTTATTAATACAATACATTCCAAAAGATCAATAAACACATGCACATTGACAATATTCAACCAGATACATCAATGAAGTCACTTTATTAACACCACACATCCCCTTACATCACTAAGCACATGTTCATTTTCACTGTCCATACAGATACACCGCTGATCTCAGTTAATTAATGATTTGACCCTCGCGCCCCACCCCACCCCCATAGATCACTAAACGCATGTTCATTGTCTCTATCCGTCCAGATAGATCACTGACCTCACGTATATCCATCCATACAGATCTCTAAACACATGTTCATTGTCAATAAACGTCGAAATACATCACTATTCTAACTTTTTTAACTATATGCATCTCCATTATTTGGTAAACACAAGCTCATTGTCACTATCCATCCAAATATAACACTGACATCACTTAATTAATTCGGTACATCGCCATTTATCATAAAGCAAAATCTCATTGTCACTATTCATACAGATACATAACCGAGGTATCTTCATTAACAGAACAGCTCCCCCCCCCCCCCCCCCCCCTCCACCCCCACCCCCCCACACACACAGATCACTCAACACATTCTCATTGTAACTCTCCATCTGGATACATCACTGACCTCATTTTATTAATACTATACATCCCCATAAATCACTAAACACAGGCAAATTGTCAATATCCTTCCAGAAACATCAGTGGTCTCACTGTATTAATACTATAAATTCCCAGGGACCATTCAGCACACTCTGATTGTATATGTCAATCCAATCACATCACTGGTATCATGTCGGTAATGCTGCACATCTGCATAGCTCATTAAACACGTTTTTTTGACAATATCCATCCAGGAACATCAGTAACCTCACTTTATTAATTGTACACATCCCCATACATTATAAAACACATAACAAATACAAAAATACCTTGATAAACTCAGCAGGCCTCGCAGCATCTGCGGAGAGGAGCACAGTTAACGTTTCGAGTTCGAATGACCATTCAACCCCTCTCCATGGACTCATTGTAACTACTTTCTCACAAAGGCAGCGGTTCGTGTGAAACGGACACATGCCCCAGCAAGCCCTATAAATAACTGGCGCACAACCCAGGGAAGGAATATAATCACTGACATACTCCCCGGCCCATCTGTCAATGGGGATTACCTAAATTCTTACAATCTGACAATTTATAGCTTTTAAATGCTTAATTAGTCGCCAAGCAGAACATTAAATACTGCCATACACACCCAGTGAATCATATGAAAGAAATAACATGGCCCCCGGTCACACTGTGAACTCTGACACACGCCTGGCGATCCCCGGGAAATAATGCCACACAGGTGGAGAAGCCCTTGTTCAAACTGACACATAGACAGGGGAGGCACCATAAGACCATTAGACCATAAGACATAGGAGCAGAATTTAGGACATTCGGCCCAGCGAGTCTGCTCCGCCATTCAATCGTGGCTGATAAGTTTCTCAACCCCATTCACCCACCTTCTCCCCTTAAACTTTGATCCCCATACCATTCAAGAACCTATCAAAAACAGATACAGAATTACCTGGAAAAACTCAGCAGGTCTGGCAGCATCGGCGGAGATGAAAAGAGTTGACGTTTCGAGTCCTCATGACCCTTCAGCAGAACTCAGTATAGTTAGGAGAGGGGTGAAATATAAGGTGGTTTAAGGTTGGGGGGGGGGAGTGGGGAGGGGTGGTGTGGGGAGAGAATTCGGGGTGGGGGGGAGGGTGGTTGTAGGGACAAGCAAGCAGTGATAGGAGCAGATAATCAAAAGATGTCACAGACAAAAGGAACAAAGGGATGTGGAAGGTGGTGATATTATCTGAGAAAATGTGCTAATTAAGAATGGATGGCAGGACACTCAAGGTACAGCTCTAGTGGGTATCGGGTGGAAAGGCTGACAAGGTATTACAGTTGTAGATTTAAAAATAATGGAAACGGGTGGTAAAAGAAAAATCTATATAAATTATTTAAAACAAAAAAAACAAAAGGGAGGGGGAAGAAACGGTTTGGGGATGGGGGAGGGAGTTTAAGATCTAAAGTTGTTGAATTCAATATTCAGCCCGGAAGGCTGTAAAGTGCCTAGTCGGAAGATGAGGTGCTGTTCCTCCAGTTTGCGTTGGGCTTCACTGGAACAATGCAGCAAGCCAAGGACAGACATGTGGGCAAGAAAGCAGGGTGGTGTATTCACCACTCTCTGGCTAAAGAAGTTTCTCCTCATCTCTGTTCTAAAAGATCTTCCCTTTACTCTGAGGCTGTGCCCTCGTGTCCTAATCTCTCCTACTAATGGAAATATCTTCCGCACGTCCACTCTATCCAGGCCTTTCAGGATTCTGTAAGTTTCAATCAGATCCCCCCTCATCCTTCTAAACTCCATCGAGTATAGACCCAGAGTCCTCAAACGTTCCTCATAGGTTAAGACTTTCATTCCTGGGAACGTTCTCATGAATATCCTTTGGACCCTATCCAGGGCCAGAAAGTCCTTCCTGAGATACGGGGCCCAAAATTGCTCACAATATTCTAAATATGCTCTGACCAGAGCGTTATAGAGCCTCAGCAGCACATCCCTGCTTTTATATTCTAGTCCTCTCAAAATAAATGCCAACATTGCATTTGCCTTCCAACCAACGACTCAACTTGCAACTTAACCTTAAGAGAATCCTGGACTCGGAGTCCCAATTCGCTTTGCACACCAGATTTCTGAATTCTCTCCCCAATTAGAAAAACATCTGTGCCTCTATTCTTCCTACCAAAGTGCATGAACTCTCTCTTCCGCACGTTATATTCCATCTTCCACTTCTTTGCCCATTCTGCAAACCAGTCCAAAACCTTCTGCAGCCTCCCCGCCTCCTCCATTCTAGCTGTCCAACCACCTATCCTTGTATTATCTGCAAACTTAGCCATGATGCCCTCAGTTCCTTCATCTAGAACATTAAGGTATTAAATGAAAAGCTGTGGTCGCATCAGTGACCCCTGTGGAACTCCACTAGTCACCGGCCACCATCCTGAGAAGGATGCCCTTATCAGAACTCTCTGCCTCCTTCCAGACAGCCAATCGTCTTTCCATGCTAGCACCTTGCCTCTAACACCATGGGGTCTTATCTTACTGAACAGCCTCCTGTGTGGCACCTTGTCAAAGGCCTTCTGGAAGTCCAAGCAGATAACCTCTTTTGGCTCTCCTTTGTCTAACCTACTCGTTAGCTGCTCAATGAATTTTAACAGATTTGTCAGGCATGACCTCCTCTTGATGAAACCATGCTGACTTTGCCCTATTTTATCATGCACTTACAAGTAAATTTGAAATCTCATCCTTAATAATGGACTCTAAAATCTTACCAACGACTGAGGTCAGTGTAATCGGCCTGTAATTTCCCGTCTTTTGCGTCATTCCCTTCTTAACCAGAAGGGTTACAATAGCGATTTTCCATTCCTCTTGGACCCTCCCTGAGTCTAGTGATTCCTGAAAGATCACGACTGTCGCCTACACTATCTATTCAGCTAGCTCATTCAGAACTCTGAGGTGTAATCCATCTGGCCCAGGTGATTTACCCACCTTCAGACCTTTCAGTTTTCCTAGCACCTTCTGCTTGTTAATGGCCACCATACTCAACTCGGTCCCCCGACTCTCTTGAACATTGGCGATGTTGTTCGTGCTATCCACTGTGAAGACTGACACAAAGTACCTATTCAGTTCCTCAGCTATTTCTTTGTTCCCCACTACTAGTCCTCCAGCGTAATTTTCCAGTGGTCACATGTGCACTTTTGCCTCTCTCTTACGCTTTATATATCTAAAAAGACTCTTGCCATCTTGTTTTATATTACTGGCTTGTTAACCCTCATAATTAATCCTCTCCCTCCTTATTTCTTTTTTAGGTGTCCTCTGTTGGACTTTGTAGGCTTCCCAATCCCCTGGCTTCCCACTGCTCTTCGATACATTGCATGCTTTCTCTTTAGATTTTATACTATCCCTGAGTTCCCTTGTCAGCCATGGTTTCCTCGTCCTCCCATTAGTATGCTTCTTCTTCCTCGGGATGAATTTTGGCTGTGTCTCCAAAATTTCTCCCAGAAACTCCTGCCATTGCTGTTTTAATGTTTTTCATGCTAGGCTCTTTTCCAATTCAATTATGGGCAGCTCCTCCCTCATGCCTCTGTAGTTGTCTTTATTCAACTGTAATACAGTTACAACTAATTGAAGCTTTTTCCTAACAAATTGCACGGTATATTCTATCCTAGTACGGTTACTTCCTCCTAAGGGTTCCTTCACTTTAAGGTCCCTGATCAAATCTGCCTCATTACACATCTCTAAATCTAGAATGCCTGTTCCCTTGTTGGCTCCACCACAAGCTGCTCCAAAGGCCATCTCGTAGACATTCTACAAATTCCTTTTCTTGGGATCCACTACCAACATGACTTTCCCACTCTACCTGCATATTGATAAGAACCATGATCACTGCAATCTTGCCTTTTTTACACGCCTTTTCTATCTCCTGCTGCTTCTTGTGCCCCACATCTCGACTACTGTTCGGAGGTCAGTACATAATTCCCAATGTTTTTTTTTACCTTTGCGGTTCCGCAACTCTCCCCACACAGATTCTACATCATCTGGCACTATGTAATTTCTTGCTATAGATTTAGTTTCATTTCTTACTAACAAAGCAACCCGAACCGTTCTGCCAACCAGCCTATTTATCGATAGGATGTATATCCTTGGATATTTATCTCCCAGCCCTGATCCCCTTGCAGCCATGTCTCCGTGATGCCAACCGCATCATACCTGCCAATTTCAATCTCCGCCACAAGTTCATTTACCCGATTTCGTATGATGCGTGGATTCAGATACAACACCTTCGGTCAAGTATTTCCCGTCCCCTTTCTCATTGTTGTCCCTTTATCTGATGTGCTTGAAGTTAGATTGCTATCCCTTTCTAAAAACTCTGCCCTATTTTGTGTTCTGGGGACTTTAATGGCCTCTCCTGGGCTCTCCTTGCTTTTCAGTTTTTTCATAATTTTCCATGAATTTGAATCCACGCCCCCCACCCCCATGTGCGAACTTGCTGCTTTGCTTCCCATTAGTCATACATCTTGGAGTTTTACCCTTCCCTCCCCCCAACCCCCCACTTTCTAGTTTAAAATCATGTTGACTACCCTATTTACCCTTTTCACTAGAACATTGGTCCCAGATAGGTTCAGGTGGAGACCATCCCACAGGTACAGATCCCTCCTGTTCCAATACTGATGCCAGTACCCCACGAAATGGAACCCCTCATTCCCACATCACTCCTTTAGCCACGTGTTTACTTCCCTTCTTATCGTGTCCCTATGCCAATTTGCATGTGGCTCGGGTAGTAATCCGGAGTGTATATCCCTTGAGGGCCTGTTCTTTAATTTAGTTCCTAGTTCTTGTTAATCCCCAAACAGTTCCACTTTCCTTGTCTTACCTATGTTATTTTCCAAACGTGGACCACAACAACTGGATCCTCACCCTCCCTTTCAAATATCCTTTCAAGCTGGTCAGAGATGCCCCTCACCCTGGCAACGGGCAGCCAACATACCATGAGGGGCTCTCGTTCTTGCTTACAAAGGAAACTTTCAATTCCCTTAAATAAAGCATCCCCTACAACTACCACTTGTCTTTTTTGCTCCCCCATCTTGAATGGCACCTTGTGCCACGGTGACGTGGTCAGCTGGCTCATCCTCCCTCCAGCCCTGTTCCACATCCACACAGGGAGCAAGAACATCATATCTGTTGGACAATGTGAAGAGATGAGGCTCTTCTGTTCCTCATCACAGGATCCCTCTACCTGCCTCACTTGCAGTCACACCCAGCTGACCCTCACCACTGACCGAACTTGAGGCACTTAGTCTACCGGGTGTGACCACCTCCTCAAACAAACACCCGGATTTGCCGCAGCATCCAGAGCTCGGACTGGTGATCATCAATTCTGAGCTGGAAATCCTCCAGCAACCAACACTTGCTGCAGATGTGGTCACTGCGGCTCGCAATGGTATCTGCCAGGTTCCACATCATACTACTACAGCACATCACCTGCCCAGCCACCTCGACGTAGATAATTATTTATTAATTATCTTTGCAGTTTTTATTTTCAAATTTGGTGCAGATTTCCTACCAACCAATCAGTTCAAAACTTTCCTGTGATGTCACTTTTTTAGTTTTGGCTTCAGTTACTCTGTGACCCGAGGTCACCGCTCCATTGCTTCTCCCTCCGAATCTGCTCCCTGGAGACAAGGCCGCGAATCCCCGAGGTAAGCTAGATCTATAGTCACCGGTGACTATAGAGGGAGGTGCTCCTCCCTCCGAGTGTGCTCCCAAGATTTTCTCACCAATCAGCCGCTTTTCCATTAAAATCCACTTTCAGAAGAGTTTCCCTCACAGGTCTGAATGGAGGACAGTGGGTCGTCCTCCATTCCCTCCTGAGTCGCGGTGTCTTCTCCCAGAATCCTTCAGTCACTGCTCACCAGTGCCCTCTGTTGAATGCTCTTCCTCATTTTGAGTGCAAAAGTCCTCTCCTTCATCACCTCATGAGTCGCAGTGGCTGCGGTGACGTCTCCCAGAATGCTTCAGTCACTTCTCACCAGCGCCCTCTGTTGGATCACGCTAATGACTAACACACAACAAATCACAAGACCATCCACCACCGAAATCCGCCAAACCATTTTTCCGCCAATCTAGTTGATTCAACATGAGACAATTAGATTAATACGAAATTCGCACCCCGCCAATGAAGGCCCTGTAAATGCTGACACACACCCCCAGATTATCAATTGTAAACTCTGGCACTGCACCCATGGACTCCCTGTAATAATGACAGACCGACCAGAGATCCACTGTCAATATGACACCCTCCCAGGGATCCACTATAAATATTGACACGCCAACCAGAGTTCTAGAGTAAATAGTGTCACAACCCCAGGCATCCCCTCGAAATACTGACACACTCCAGGGACTACTTGTAAATACAGAAAATCCACACAGGGACACCCTTTAAATAATGACACACTCCGTGACTCCCCTGTAAAAAAGATATTGCAGCCCGACCAAAATAGTATGTCATAATTCCCCCTGTAACGCCGATCACCGTTACAATAAGAGTTGGAGTGTTGTCACATTCACGGCCAATGTGTCTGAACTGCAGATTAATGGTATTTGTGAACAGCAGGAATCTCCTGGACTGTCACCTCTGTCAGAAGTGCCTCTACATAAAGACACCCTGACTCTGAGTCATTGAGATGGGGCCTGAGGGTCAGGAAAGTAACTGTGGGGCTAACTGTATGCACTGTCTGACTATGTTCGTTCCAATGTGATCAGAAAGATGCATGTTCGATTCCTGACACTGTCGGTGAGACTCAGTGATGGAGATGGATTTCCTGCATTTCTGAACGCTTCCTGCTCCTGGTTGAACTGCATTTTAAATTTGATGTTTTAGTGAATGTAAACTTATTCCAGCCTCAACATTCACTGTGCTGGGGAAAGGACAGTGAGTTTTAACCAGAAGACAGTGAGATACATAGAGTGTCGTTTCTGCTGCAATCGTTCTGTCTCCGGGGCCACATGAAAACAAATCTGCAAATAGCTTGTCCACTGAACACTGGAAATTGGAGCCGGATGATGCCATTGGGCCAATAGAGCTTGAACCACCGTTCAATAAGAAAGCGGTTAACATTCCATCTCTAGGCCAGCTTCTGCGTTTGCCCACGTCTTTCAATCCCTTTACAATTCAATAAAGGTTTAATGTTCTCTGGAATATAATCAGCGAGTGAACATTCAAATTCATATTGGTGTAAAGAAGTACAAAGGTTCAGAACCATTTTAGTGAAATCATTTCAACACATCTCAGCCCTAAATGGCCGCTCTGTATTTTCTGAAAAGGTCATTCATAGTTCCAAATCATCAAAACGCCTACTATCTCAATAACCTTAATGATTTTTGCAGTTACATGTGATCACTTCTTATTCACCTAAACCATGTGGAATATACATTTAGTTTACTTAGCCCCTCTTCACAGCAGTGTCTCCAATCCCAGGAGTACGTCCAGTGAACATTAAATACAATCACTCTAAGAGAAGTGTACACTTCGTTAGATAAGGAGATACAACCGGTACAAACCTGTGTGCTGTGAATTAGAGAGGTATCACAAGGAAGGAAACCGCCTGATTCACAGGGAAAGGAAACCTGTATTGAAGGTTACATTATCCTGTTAGACACAATCTACTGTACACAGCACTGAGAGACTTTCGGAAAACATCAGACTTTTAAAAACAGCATTGAGCTAAAGCAATCAGGACAAACAAATGATAGAATATAGTTAAACCCGTCTAACTGCGGAGAATGGCTCATGATTGCATCTGAGATTCCATGCAGTGAGGAATAAATCCTGACCTTTGAAAAACTCCAAAATTAAACAGCTGAAGAATCAAGGCCTGGACGATTCACTGGAAAATAAGCAAGTGACAGTCATGCAAAATGCCAGGAAAACTGATCCATCAGAAACTGACGCGTATCAGTCTGTTAATCGAAATCAGTGTAATAGAAACATCAACCAGAAACTGTGCATTTATCTATTACGCAAACCACAAAAAGGAAGGGCTTTTTATTTTATTTTCCTGACAATTAAACCACTGCTCAGTTCACTGAATGTATTCCTAATGTTGGAGAATATTCCAGCCTGAATTAAGTGATAACGCGGAATTAATTGACAGAGGAGAATAGTAAATACCTCAGAACAAAGGGACTGAAACCTCAGCAGATTGCAACACAACAAAACTATCCCCGAGATCTAAACGATCACAGTTAGGAACAGTTCAGAAACACTTACCGAACACAACAGTTGAGAAGTTCTGGTAGAATTCTTTCTCAGTGAATAATACTCTCTTCTCAGCCACTTTTCCGAGAGAAACGATTATTTGCTACTTCTGAGAGAAGCAAGTGTTCGGTTCACTGGAAGCCTGATTTGCAGACAAAGGAAAACCTGTGCGCTGCCTCTCAGGTGCATAATCCTATCAGTGCCAGTCTGTAGCAAAGAACCAATCAGACTCCCATACAGGTCACAGATTCTTGTTAAACAGGAATGTTTTCTTGAAGCACAAAGGCTAATGCTATAATGAAATCTGTTCAGTTCAATAAGCAAATTGCCCGTCAGGAAAGCAGAAACCAATATCCAATCCAGCGTGACAGGTTAACAGCGGGGCCTATTAAAGTTATGAAGAAAAAATCCCTGCAGTAATGATAAGGAGCTGGTTGTCGAAAAATACAACCCATAACAACAAACAAAATAACCACAGGAGTGGGAATATTTTGCAGAGAACAATAATGACAACGTGCATATGAATATCAGCTTGAAGATTAATAGATGTTGCAATGTATTTTCAGGGGGCTTTATATATCTAAAAGTATGATGACACGCAGGCAAAAAAAAAAGAGATTTCAGAGAGTTGACCACAATCTGGATCGAACAGGTTGTTTTTTTTTCAGAGAGCCGAAGTTGATGATAGTTAGGTAGAGAGACAGACAGGTGTGAGGACGTTATTGAAGGGATTAGAGCCGAGGTGAATGAACCCGGGGCCACCAATTATGGATTACGTTTAAGATTTATCAGGTTGCCAGAGTTTGATAAGAATTGATATGTCAGAGGAGTATTGAGCCTCCGGAGGATTATCGAGTAAGACTGGGTCAAGTCCATGGTGGGGAGGGTTGGAAAACAACAATGAGAATGTTTAAGTCGTGACAATGTCTGAATGGGAGATAATGTAGTTCAGTGAGCAGAGGGGGTGATGTGTGAACGGGGACTCGGTGTGAGTGAGGACTCAGGCAGTGGGTTTTGCAGGATGAGATAAAATAGGTCAATGGGAAGAGGTGGTGGTGGCTGAACGGGGAATTGATGTAAGTTAGGGAACGGACAATGGGAGATAATGGGAAAATGTACTGTTCAGGAGTGCTGTGTTTGGATTCAGTTGAGAAAGTCAGCTTGATATTGGTGACTGAGGGTATTTAATTGTTAAATTATCTGTTCAATTACATCGAAAGCCTCGTGTTTTTAAAAAAAAATATATGTATTAACTGAAATTTGCTGGAATGGTTGGAAGAAGGTAAGTTTCAGACCAGAGAGGAGAGGCCAGCAAAAGCGATAGAAACTGGTGTGAAAAAGAAAGGCCGAGGCTCGAGAGGAGAGCCTACCCTCAGGGCCTTCAGGCTCTAATGTTCCAAGTGAACGACAAATGGGAGACCGCTGATCGTTAATAAGGGTCAGGTTAACACTTCAAAATCCACTGTTTCTATTAATTAAATATGTGCTGTCCATTCGCTTAAACAAAATATGGTTAGGACCTTGGAACGTAGTGGGAGGGTTTGGAGTGGAATACGGCACCTGGCGTAGTTAAAAATCTTTGAAGGGAGTAAATAACGAGCTTAACCCGAAGGGGAGTCATAGCAACAGAGCTCAGACGCGTGATATACTCCTGCTGCGCTATGTGGGGAGTCATCGACGCTTCAGGTGTCCCCTGCGGCCATATGTGCAGGAAGTCTGTCCAGATGCAACTGCTCGCTAACCGCATTTCAGAGATGGAGCTGTGGGTGCAATCGCTGCGGAGCATCCGCGATGCTGAGATTGTCGTGGAAAGCACATTCAGCGAGGTGGTCCACAGCGCAGGTAATGACTGAACAGGTATAAAAGGGGATGGGTGGCCAGCAGGCAGAGTACAGGAAGTGAGGTTCTGCAGCAGTTCCCTGTAGCCTCTCTCCTCTCTAAAATAAATAACATTTTAAATAATGTTGAGGGAGACGGCTTCTCAGGGGAAAGCAGCAGGTGGCAGTTCAATGGCAGCACGGGTGGCTCTGCTGAACAAGACGGGAGCAAGAGGGGTGTAAGGGCTGTAGTTTGGGGGGTTCAATAGTCAGGGGAACTTGCAGACGATTCTGTGGCCACAAAAGTAACTCCAGAATGCTGTATTTCCTAACTGATGCCAGGGTCAAGGATGTCTCAGTGATGCTGCAGAGCTTTCTGAAGGGGGAGGGTGAACAGCCAGTGGTCATGGTACATGTAGGTGGCAACGACAATTGCAAATAAAGGAGCATCATGACCTACAGATAAATATTGGAAGTTAGGACGTATATTTAAAAAAGACCTCAAAGGTAGTAATCTAAGGCTGTTTGCTAGTGCGATCAGGGAGTTTTTAAACTAGAATGACAATGGAATGGGAAACTGAGCAGGGAGGCAGAGGACGGGGAATAAAGGATGGAAACAAAACGCAGAAAAGTAAGAAGCATAAGTGGAGGGCAGGAAAAAAGAGAGCAAAAAACAATTGGTGTCATGGCGCAAAATAAAGCTAAGGTGACAATCAAGGTTAAAAAGACACGTGTAAATGCATTAGAGTTTAATTTGCGGCGCATTTACAATAATGTAGAGGAATTAACAGCACAAATATAAAAAATTGTTAGTTTTACAAATACAGATACATGGCTGCAGGGTGACCCTGGATGAAAACTGAACATCCAGGCGTATTCAATATTTAGGCAGTAAAGGAGGTTGGATAGCATTGTTAGTAATGAGGAAATCAATTCAATAGTGGGGAAGGATATTGGCTCAGTAAAACATGATGTGGAATTTGTTTGGTTGGGGATATGAAAAACCAAGGGACAGAAAATGTTGAATGGTTAGCTCATAGGCCGCATACAGCAACGGAGATGAAAGGCAATAAACAGGAAATTAGAGGCGCAAACAATAAGAGTAATATGTACTCATGGGTGACCCTAATGTACATATAGATTTGACAAACTAAACTAGCAATAATAAAGTGGAAGAGCATCTCCTATTGTGAGTATGTGATTTTTTTTAAAAAGAGGAACCACCTAGAGAGTAGGGGATCCCAGGCTGGGTATTATGCAAGGAGAAAGGATTAATTAATACTCTTGTTGTGCGCGGTTTCTTGGGGAAGAGCACGTTGAAATGATAGAATGAAGAATTTGAATCCGAAACTAGGGCCCTAATTCTAAATAAAGGGATACACGAGGGTATGGGGCCCCAGTTAGTAATGATGGTTTGGGGAACCTAATTAAAGGGTTCATGCTTGATGGGAAATGGCTAATATTTTACGAATGCATGCAGTAATTACAATAATTATTCATTCCTCTCTGGCGCTAAAATGAAACAGGAATCGTGGCTTAACCATGGTTTGCAGAACAAATTAGTGAAACCATTGGATCATAGGAAGAGACACGTAACATTTTGAGAAAAAAAAAACATCAAGACTGAGGATTGGGAGCAGTTAAGAATTAAACAAAAGTGAACAAAATGATTGATCATGAAGGGGGAAACGGGCTATGAGAGTTAGCTTGCAGGGAACATAACGACTGTGTCTAAAAAAACACCTATGCACCTGTTAAAAAAGAAATAGGAAGGAAAAAATGCAGATCCCTTACAGTCGGAAACGGGGGAAATTACAATGGGGAAAAAATGGGAGAAAAATTGAACAAAATGTTTGGTACTATGTTCAAGAAATTGGACACAAATAATTTTCCAAGAATGTGAGGTAACCATGGGTCTAGTGAGAAGGAGGTACTGAAGATAATCTGTTCTAAAAAAAAAAGTGGGAGAGAAATTAATGGGTGAATGGCTGACAATTTCCCAGGACCTGATAATTTACACCACCAGGGCACTGAAGGAAGTGGCCCTGCAAATTTTAGTTGCATTGGTGGTCATCTTCCAAAATTCTGTCGTTTCTGGAGCAGTTTCTACAGATTGGACGGTGACAAATGTAACCCCACTATATAAGAAAGAGGGAGATAAAAAGAAACAGATAATCACAAACCATTTCGTCTAACATCAGTCTTGGGGAAAATGCTAGAGTCTGTTATAAGGACTTCGTAACCGAAAACGTAGGAAGCAGTAACGGGATAAGACATAGTCAGCATGGGAATATGAACGCGAAATCATGCTTAACAGATCTTTGGAGATTTTGGAAGCTTTAACTAATAAAATAGATAAGGGAGCACCCGTGGGTGTGGTGTATTCCTATTTCAAAAACGTTTTTGATAAGGTCCCACATTAGAGGCTAGTCGGCAAATTTAGAACACATGGGACTGGAGCTAATATACTCGCATGGATTGAGGATTGGTTGACAGAACGAAAGCAGAGAGTGAGAATCACTTATTCTTTATTCCGGATGGCAGGCGGTGGATAATGGTGTTCTGCATGGATCAGAGCTTGTACCCCAGCAATTCCCGGCATACATAAATGATTTGTATATGGAAACAATACAGCATTTGCAAGTTTCCTGATGACAGAAAACTGGACGGGGTTGGGAGTTCTGAGAATGACGCAATGAGTCTTCAGGGCGATTTAGACAATGGGTTCATGGTCAACTACATGGCAGATGCAGCACAACATGGATAAATGCTAGGTTATACACTTCGGATTGAAAAATAGAAAGGCAGAGCATTATTAAAATGTCGATATATTGGGAAATCTGGCTGTACAAATGAATCTGGTTGTCCTCGTTCACCAGTCAATGAAATTCAAGAGGCAGCTGCAGCTTTCAGTTGGGAAGACAAATGGTATGTGGGCCTTCATTGCAAAAGGATTTCAGTGCACATGTAGGGATACCTTACTGCAGATATATAAGGCCTTGCTGGAACCTTGCTGGCAGTTTTGGTTTCCCTACATAAGATTATATATACTTGTCATAGAGGGAGGGCAGCGAAGGTTCGCTTAGCTACTATTGTGGAAGGCAGGACTGCCCTACCAGTAGAAATTGGTTCGACTTTGCCTGTTTTTAATAGAGCTTAGAAGGATGAGAGGGGATCCGATGGAAACAACTAATCTTCTAACTGGTCTAGTTAGAGGAGAAGCAGGGAGGATGTTTCCCCTGGATGGGGCACCTTGACCAGGAACCACAGTCTCATGATGTGGAGCAGGACACTTAGAAGTGAGAAGAGGTAACATTTCTTCATTCAGATGGTTGTCAACCTATGGAATTCTGGACCACAGAAAACAGTGAATGCCAGACACTGAATATATTATAACAATAAATTGATTTCTTTTTTTGAATAATTGGGGCATCATGGTGTATGGAGGGCAAGCGGGAATAAGACATTGTGATTAACGCTCAACTACGATCATATTGAATGGCGGAGCATACCTGAATGGCTTAATGTGCTTCGCCTGCCCCTATTTTCTATGTAACGTGAGCACACAAGCCGCCTCCCACATCTATTCTATCGGTTTATCAAAGGTTGTTTCGCTATCTCTTCATGCTCTCGTCTGGAGATGGAAAAATATCAATTTTGCTTCCAATTTGCTGCCCTCTGTTATATTCTCATGGGCCATCTCCAGTACTCCTGACCCTCTCTAGTAACCTCTGTCTCTTCATTTCTGGTGAAAGACTGTCCACCAATTTTCAATACAAGCTCATTGACTCCTACAGCTACCTCGGCTACAGCTCCTCATACCCGCCTTCAGGTAAGGACTACATCTCATTCTCTCAGTTCCTTCGCCTTCGTCAGATCTGTGCTAATGATGATTCATTCCTAATGGCCGCTTCAAACATACCTTCCTTTTTTCCTCAACCTGTCCCTCCCTCCCCCCCAGCCTCACTACTGTGGTTTACAGGTTCCTCAACATTGTTCAACCCATCTCCAGCACCTCTATCCTTACCCATTCCCCTCCATCCCAGAACAATGATAGGGCCCCCCTTGTCCTCACATTTCGTCCCACCAGCATCTGCATTCAACGGTTCAATCTCCACCATTTCCGCCAAATCCAGCATTATGCCACCATCAACCTCATCTCTCCCTCAAAAGATTTGTCAGCATTATTTGCGGAATGTTCCCTGAGGAGACCCTAGTCCATTCCTACACCACCCCCAGCTCCTCATCCCCCTCACAATGCACCATTCAAAGCAATCGCAACTTGCAGCACCTGCCACTTAACCTCGTTCCTCCTCACTGTCCTAGGGGCGATACATACCTTATTCTCGAAGCCGTGCTTGAATTGCACCTTCTTGAATTTGCTCTGTTTTATATTCAATCACGAGATGTGGGCTATGCTGGAAAGGAGACATCTTGTCCTCACCTTCATCCCTGTAGCCTCTGCTTTCAAAGTGACACATGGGATACAAGGCTTCCGAAAGGCCATTTACAACCACCTTCCGAAGTGAAACTGGGGTTGAGCAATAAACGCTGACACAGACAGAAAAGCACATATCCCGTAAATTAATCTGTAAAAAAAAAAAATCATCCGCCAAATCCTCCAGCTAAAGCATGATTCCACCACCAAACAACATCTCCACCAGAACCCTCCCCCACCCCTCCTCCCCCCGCCCAGTCAGCATTCCGTAGGGACCGTTTCCTCCAATACATCCTGGTCCCCTCCTGAATCATCTGCGAATCAAAATCCCCCTCCCACAACACCGCCCCTTGCACTCAGAGAAGATCCAGCCCCTGCCCCTTTAAGTGCTCCTTCTTCCGCGTCCAACGACCCAAATACTCCTCTTGGGTAAACCGTTGCTTGCCTTGCAAGTCCTTCAATTTGCCCTAAAGCTGTCGCTGCTTCCAAGGTGGTCTCCTCTACATTGTGGAGATTGCAGAAACACCAAGGTACCACTTGGCTGAACGCTTTGGCTCAGTCTGCCGGCATCACGCAGGCCATCCTTTTGTTTGCCATTGAAACACACCATCCTGCTCTGATACCTAACTCTCCGAAAATTGTCTTTTAATTCCAGATCGTGTTATTGAATTCAAATTTCACAATCTACACAGAGGATTAACCTGTGCCTCTGGAATAGCAGTAAGTGACAACACCACTGCGTCATCACCTCCCCCGTCACTCCCAAACATGTGCCACAGGAGGTGAGAATCCCAGATTTTAGAAAGGTTATGACAGGGAGGGCCTTTCCCACCATCATCCAAGCTGCATATTGATGCTTGTTGGAAAGCTCCGGTGATGAGGCCTTCTGCCAAATACTTTTGACAACCTACTCTGATCTGACAAGATTCACCATCTTCTTTTCGTTCAAGACCTCGAGGCTGTACGTGCTGGTCACCGTTTTGAGTGACTTGTGGTCATACTTGCTTTCTGGTAAGTTTTTTTTGTCTGCGAGTGAAATACAATTTTGAACGGTCACTCAACTTGGATCATTCCGCGTCAGCACGCTCATACCCATCCACAGCAACACTGGGGGCATGTGCAAACTGAACACATAATGACGCTTGGTGATTTTGCACCCAGGGTTTTTGCAAAGCCTGATACAGCCACCCACACATGTGGCCATCAGGATGCTGGACACGTTGAGGAAGATTTTCCCATTGATCATGTGAAGTTTACATCGTATCCCTGCGAGCACCCGCCATCTTCTGCCTCCAGCTAAAGAGGAAATTATTTGTGTGGCCACTACATCGCAGCACTGGGGAATGGGCCAGATCTGCGTCATGTAAAGCAACACCGAAAATAATTCACATCTGATGACCAGAACTTTCTTTCTATGGAGAGGGAGAATCGCTCCGACATGCCCATTTTTTTTCTTCGCATTGGATGCTCACTCCTTCCGTTCCAGACACATGCACTGGTCCCTCCGAAACATCCACAGCACATTCAGGCAGTCTGACCTGACGGTGAAATGGACAAAGTTTCGTTCAACTCTGTCCCCAACGAACCATGGCGGCACGCTTCCCACGATTTAACTTGGCATCCAAGGCCATGTCGAACTGCTCGCAGTCGTTGGCCAGTCTTTGCACAGCACAGAAGACGGTGACACCATCCATGTGAAGGAAGGCATTGACATGAGACCTTCCACTGCCGGGGATCCTCGGTCCTCTTGTGCCTGAAACTTTCCTGATAATCTCAAATAAGGATACTAAGCAACACAGCAACAGGACAGGGAAGAGAGGGAAGCATTTTTTGACTCCAGATATAGTTGGAAATCTCTCTAATTTCCCTTTCTGACTGAAAATTCCCTACCGAAGTTTGGGTGGAGCAGTTTGACCCAGTGGTGGATTCCCTCCCTCACCACACCCCATTTTGGAGATCACAGGTGTGTGCTGAACTTTTAAAAGTTCTTCTCCTTGTTCAAGTTGATGAGACTCATGACCACACTCCTGTCCTGCCCATATGCCATTGTATCACAGAGTAGTGCGAGCATATCAGAGATATACTTGCCAGGTGTAACACAGATCTGGTCAGGCTGGGCCCCCAACCCCAGAGCAGATCTGGCCCAATTGACAATGAACTTGGAAATAATTCTATAGTCCACATTCAAATGTAAAATGAGCAGGTAATATTTAATGTTCTTCCTTTCCCCCTTCCGCTTGTAGATAAGAGTGATGATGCATTTCCTCATGGATTCTGACGTGTTGCCGGCCAAGAAGAACACTGTCCTACACTCCCAGCCCTCCTATGTGGTTATCGCTGCCTGCTATTTCTGTTCTCACATTATTTTAGTTCAAAACTGCGGAAGGCTGATCTTACGATGCCGATAGTTGAGGTGAGCGTGACTGCCCTTAATTTCGAATCCGCGTTTGACCGAGTTTGGCATTATGGAGCCTCATTAAAACTGGAGTCATTGGGAACCAGTGGAAAGCTCGCAGCTGATTGGCGTCATACATAGCAGAAAGGGCGGTAGCTGTGGTTGTTTGTGTTCAGTCATCTCAGCTCCAGGAGTGCACTGCAGGAAATACTCTGTGTGGTGCCTTTGCCCAAACACATTCAGCTGCTTCAGCAATGACTTTGCATTCGTCATAAGATCAGAAGTGGGGATATTTGCTGATGGTTGCACAATGTTCAGAAGCATTCATGACTCCACAGATACTAAAGCAGTTAATTTCCAAATGCAGAAAAAACCTGGACAATAGCCAGGCTTGGGCTGACAAGTGGCAAGTAACATTCGTGCTACAAACGTGCCGGGCAATATCCTCAAGCAACAAGAGGTAATTTAACCATTACAAATAGCAACAGGAACAGGACTTTCGGCCCTCCGAGCCTGCGCTGAACCTATTGCCTGTCTAACTAAAACATCTTGAGCTTCCAGAGTCCGTATCCTTCTTTTCCAATTCTATTCATTTATTTGTGAAGCTGCCCCTTAAACGCCACTATCGTACCTTCTTATACCACCTCCTCTGGCAGCTAATTCCAGACACTCACTAACCTCTGTGTACAAAAAAACGTGCCACGCACATCTCCTCTAATTTTTTCTCCTCTCACCTTATATCTATGTCCCGTAGTAAATGACTTTTCCACTCTGGGAAAAAGTTTTTGACTATCTACCCTTTCCATGCCACTCATAATTTTGTAAACTTCTATCAAGTCGCCCCTCGATCTCCGTCGCTCTAGACGTTTATCCAACTTCTCCTCATAGCTAATAACCTCTAGACCAGGCAGCGTCCTGGTAAACCTCCTCTGCACCCTCTCTAACGCCTCCATATCCTTCTGGTAATGCGGCGACCAGAATTGCACGAAATATTCCAAGTGTGGCCCAACAAAGTTTCTATAAATCTGCAGCATGACTTCCCAGTTTTTATATTCAATACCCCTGCCGATGAAGGCAAGCATGTTATATGCCTTCCTGACTACCTTACCCAAGTTCGTTGCCACTTTCAGTGACCTATGGACCTGAACACCCTGATCCCTCTGCCCGTCGATGTACTTAAGGATTCTGTTTTTTTACTGTATAATAACTATCTGCATTGGACCTTCCTCGCATTTGTGTGAATTAAACTCCATCTGCCATTTCTTCGCCCAAGTCTCCAAACGACCTGTATCCTCTTGTATAATTTAACAATGCTCTTCACTATCTGCAACTCCTCCAAGTTTAGTGTCGTCTGCAAACTTATCAGTTAGCCCAGTTACATTTTCCTCCAAATCATTTATGTATACTGCAAACAGCAAATGTCCCAGCATTAGACCTGCAGAACACCACTAGTCACAGTTCTCAATTCAGAAAAAACACCCTACCAATGCTACCCTCTGTCTTCCATTTCCTCTTGTCATTAAATTTTAATTTAAGAGTCAAGCTGTAATGTCCATCTGCTGTCGTGTGTAAGTCAGAACCGGCAACACGAATAGAAAGACACAGGGAAATGTACAAATAACTTTTTACTGGCCTGTATCGCATAGTGGTGTCGCCAAATTCTGCAGCACATGCCAATCATGTCACGTGATGGGGCATCCTTAATGCAGCGATTAAGCAACACTTTTTTTTTCCAACTCCAGCATTTAACACACTGTTATTGGTTCATTATTGATTGCGTAGGACTGCTCCCTAAAATTAAAAGTGGAAATCAGAACTCGATGAAAATAGTTTATGTGTTCATGAAAATAGGTTATGGTTCCCTAAAGAATTAACTTGATGAAATTTTGCGAAAAAAAAAACATTGGAAAAGTTAACCATTTTTTAAAAAAGTTGTGGTTTACCTAAGTAAATACATCAGATTATCGGCCATTTTTCTTGTCACAGCTGTTTAAGGTAGTAATGAACAGCTTGTGGATAAAACTATTATAATTCAACAGATTATCATCCCGAGTCACAAGTGGCTTTGGAATGGTGACAGCAAACTCTAAACCTATCACGTGAGCCTACTTTCACGATTATCCAGATAATTTGTTTTGGAGGAATTCCATTATTGTTATTTGTTTATATGGACGGCCCTAATGCATAGACGTGTTTAAGACCTTTTGAACTATTTTCCGGTTCTGCCATAAGCACCACTGAAAATGATTCATGCGTGACTGGTGTATAACAATGCTGCATTACTCTCCTAAATTAAGAATCGAACGTCAGACAAAGATTGCATAGAGCACGTGAGTCGGCTGGAAATGATTTTCAGATATAACTGCAAGTTGTGGAAGTGAAAGCGAACAGGAAGGCTGCAGCTCCATCTTTGTTGCTGGAGAGAAATTACTAGTTCTGTTACCAGCACAGGGTGATTCGTTTAAGACAACATTTAGTGGGCCTTAGAGGGTTGAAAACAAATGGTGTGAAATAAATTATTTAATAAATACTCCAGATAGAAAGAAGAAGCCGAGCGTGCATCATGTAAATATGATTAATATGCAGTTTGACAGGGAAGAGGATCAAAATAAGGTTATGTGGCAGCAGGGAATGAGAAAGAGGTAAAAATGCAGGGCACTAAAATTGATATATCTGTAGTCAAATTGGGTAAAGAATTGATAATTTAAAATTTAAATGCAATTTTGAGTTCCTACCTGGCAATTGTGAAAGTGGTTTGGAAGAGCCATTGCTGTTGCACAATTCTATTTGTGTGAATATCCTGGGGAGGACTGATTGAGCTATACATAATGTGTTGGTCGGAGTTTCATCTTCTATAAGGCAATATCCTTATAGATTAAATCCGGCAGAGTTATCACAAGTACAGAAATATATCAACGACATGCTTCACAACGATTTAATTGAGACTAGGTGTAGTAGCTGGATTTGACCTATTTCACATGTACTGAAACCGAATGGAACACAAAGATTATGTGTGCACTATCAAAAGGTGGATTCGGCGTGAAAAGCAGATGCATATCCTTTCCCATGTTTGGAAGATTTTATTGAGAACGTGGGGCAATCGAAAGTGATCACATAAAATGACTTGCTAAAAGGATTTTGGAAAATACTGTCATTAGGGATAACAATGGAGATATCGGCTTTTCTGACGCCAAATGAACTACATCAGTTTAAAGTCATGCTCTTTGTTATGGAGAATGCATCTGAGCTATTTCAGAGTCTGATAAACAAAGTAATTGTACATCTAAGCAATTGTGCTCTTTAAATTGACGGTTTGACAGCTTTTAATCCTCTGGGAGGAGCATTTACAGCATCTGAAATAATTATTTAGTCCATTACAAAAATCTAATTTGAGGATGAACTTTTATAAAAGTAAACTTACAAAAGTATATGTTATATATTCAGGCCACACCATTGGATGCTTTAATGTGGATCAGAAAGATATGAATTTAAGGGCTATCATCTATTTCGCAGCGCCTACAACAACGCAAGGAGTTTTGAGATTTCTGGGCATGAGCTGCTTGCAGCGGAATTTTGAACGCAATGTTAGGCGTATGGTTGCTCCACTGACTTAACTATTTAAAAAGAATGGTAAGTTCCAATGGACGCAGGAGTGTCAAGAAACAATTCACAGTTTGAAAGTCACATTAACTGTGCTACCAGTTTTCGCAGTACCCAATTACGCAAAACAATTAAAGTTGGCCGTTTATGCACGTGGGCCATATTGTTACCAGAAGATTACACTGGAATTGCAAAACCAACGTCGTATTTTTCACAAAAGTTGAATTTTAAAATGAGAAGGCATTGAAATATCGGTAAGGGAAATGTTGTGTTTGGTACTAGCGTTGTAGCATATTGAAACTTGCGTTGAGAGCAATTCATCAGAAACAATTGCTAATACAGAACACAATTATTTAAATTTTCTGGACAAATTTCCAGACAAAACTGCAAGGCTATTCAGCTGAACTATACTACGATAACCATTTAACCCGCAGATTATGCATGTGCTTGGTAGTGAAAATGCGATTGCAGATGTGTTATGAAGAGCTTGAAGCTTAAAGCTAAAATTGGATATTTGAAACCTGCATTAAAACCTGGATACTGAATTATAATGATGTATAATTATGCCAACGATTTGTATTGATCGTGTTATTTTAATGCATGTATATAGATAAAATTATAGGAGATATTGTAAGATGGTCAATAAAAATGAAGCCATCGTTTAGAAATATGAGGGGACATTTTTCAATATGGACAGGCATGTCAAGAATATCTAATAATGCATACAATGTTATTCGAATTTATTATAAGTGGAGCCTGTGTCTTTGTGTCCTTATGGTTCTGTGAGCGTGTGTGAGAGACAGACTTGGTTGTATCAGTCAAACACACACAGAAACACACGCACACAGATACAGAGGAAAACATGAAAACAAGAACATGAACAAAACACACAAGAAGATACACACATACGTACACAATGAACACACATAACAGTAAAAAGGTTCAATTGGGAGGCAGAACCGAGGTCAAATCATTCAGCTCCTGATCATCTTAGCAGGCACATTAAATCGAGTGCTAGATCCCAAACTCAAGCAGGAAAACCTTCTAAGAAAGGCAATGTCATTGTTCACTGTGAGTAATTTAAGGAACCTCTAGACGTGGTTACCATTAGAGGGTCCGGGAGTATGAGTAGGTTGCATCAACAATTAAGACAAACATAGATCCATCTGCCCTATACAGTCAAGAAATGTTCACTAAACATGAAAATACATTATAAATAATTATACTTCTTTGGAAATGGTACGAGTTATATTTACAAATAAATTGGAACGTTGTAAAATGCCTTTGAGTATTTGCAGATTGAAATCAGTGGATGTGGTGCAATTTTGTTTTAACTTTAAACAGTCTGCAGGGCACAGCACACAACCGTTCTGCTGACGTGTCTTCAAGCCATATGCCTCTGCACAAATATTTCCATGTGCCTAATCTCAATAAATGATCCCAAAACCCAATCCGTTATGTGTGATTACTGTGTTTATGTCATTGTAGAAACATGACATGGTTAGCCATCATCCATCACTTCGCTTGGTTTTCTGTCACTCGGCGAATTTCATTTCCACACTTACACAGTCTCTTTAATCCATTGCATTTAGTTTCTATAACAACATTATTAAATTACACTTGATCGCCCTGTGTACATATAAATGACATCAATGATCACTTCTCCCATCAAAGCTCTAGTTACTTAAACCTTATTTCCTACAACTGTGCCTATAACCCATGCAATTGGGCACATGGAGGCTACTGTCTCCAGGTGCACTGAGTTCCATAATCACTGAATCCTTTCCTATGTCTGATCGATAACACAGGTGGAAACAGATTGTTTGAAACATAAGTTTCTCCTTTAAACTTGAGCTGCTTCCTGACCCTGTTCCCACTTGATCCTAAATTCTGTGTGCAACCAAATTACAGGCTATCAGCCTACGGATCACTCCAGCTGTCATTGTGAATTCCAGACAAATCATTCCTATTCTCTGCGGACCATACTCTCATGAAAAAAGTTGCTGATAGAAATCCCACACAAAGTTTTGCTTCCATATCTGAACTCACAACACATCCGGTTCACACACGATCGTTGTGCTCGCTAATCTATATCGCTAGCAGCTCTGCTAATGCTTTAGTTTTAATATACTCAATCATGTAATCAAATCCCTCCATGACATTGTAACTCTGATTGCCCAAATCTATGCATGTTCCACAACCCTGCTATTGTTCACGTATAAACTGATCGCACGCACCCGCCAACCACCCCCGTCTCCACCCCCACCGCCCCCCCCCCCCCCCCCCCCCCCCCCCCCCCCCCCCCCACCCCCACCCCCACACCGTCGCCAGCCAACACTAGTCTCTTGATTTGGCGTGATTTGTTACTCAGTTCTCCACCAGCCATGTTCTGCCGCTCTGGAAATTTGGACCCATAAGCAGTGAGGCCTGCACTGCTGGTCATTTCCAGTTTGAGCTGTGCATCTCACCATGATGGTGAGATGCTGTGTCCATGTGTACCCCATATGGGCTGGTGCTGTGAGGCGGGGCCTGATATGGCCTGAGACAGAGGTTGCATCTAATCTAACAATGGCTGAATTTTAATGTTTCCATTCGTTTCTTTGTCTGTTCCCTGTGGCCTCATTCCTCCAATGAATGACGTTCTCTTCCCTGATAAATCTGCAACTTGTTACCCATTATAACAATTTCCTGCTTAACGTAGATTTATTTCCCTCTGAATCAATCCTTTACTTTGATTTTTTGCTCCAAAGATTCACTGCAGCTAGGTTGACAAATTTCTGAAAACAGGAAATCCTGTGGGTTCCGTTATAGGAACCTCACCCCTGGTTCTCCATGTTGCACAGACGCTCTCTGCAGCTTTGTGCGGTGTCATTGAATCTTGGCCTGTGACTGTCCTTTGAAACCTGTGTTACTCACTCTCAGCTAACCATCAGTCAATAAACACAAGGAAACCCCTTCCCGTGTTATAAAAAAAAATGTATCTAGATTGAAACTGACGTGCTTTTACCGGTTTCTGCAATTACAATTGTAGTGGTAGCTCTGGGGATTGTTTTCTGAAGCTTGTATTGTGAGCTGCTACTTACGTTCAAGAAGGACTGAACATTTGGTGACCCAACTCAGGACGAAGTATGTGGATGTCGTTTCAGTGCATCTGGGTTTGTAACATAACCAACAGATGGAGCAGAGTTTGAAGAGGTGGGGGGCTTTGTAAAGAGGTAAGAAAACGAGGGGTCTGCTATACCCACCTCGGGTTTTCCAAGATCACTGTACCAATGTACAGATGAACAAGGAACTTTGCGTGAGGCTACTCTGATTCGACAAGGAAGTCATCATCGGGCTGTGTCTCCTCCTTCATGATGAGGTGGAGCCTCACACCAGGGTGAGGATTTTGATGTCAGTGTGAATGTTAAAGGACAAAGATGCATTGAAATTCAATAGATGCGGAAATTGCACACAGGATCGGGTGAAATAGCCAAAGCCTCCAGTACGCTACCCATCGATGCATCCAGCAGGTGACGAGAGCCTTCTCTGCCGGGTGAGGTGAATAGATCGTTTTCTCCATAAGCAGGGAGAAGCAGAATGAGAGAGCCATAGTTTTCCCAAAATAGTCGGTTCCCCGATGGTGTTCGTGTCTCTGCTGGGCCCATATATCAATGGGCAGAGTGGCAAGGACTGAAAGAACGCTTAGTCCAGAAATGATCTGTTGCTGTGTTGTCATGCACAGTACATGATGTCGGTGGGTGTCCACTATCCTGACAGCAGCCAGAATAACTTCATTCTGGAGGAGTCAGACATTCGCACCATCATCATGCCAGCATGGAGAAGCAGAGTGTGGCTTCTCATAAGATAGATCCCGATACATGACTCAAATTGCCCAACAATGAGCACTGCCTTACAGTTACACACAAATAACACGTGGAGACTGAAAGAAATCGAACCCTCAGAAACATCGTGGAGCGGACCATGGGTGTGATGCAGCAACATTTCTGATTGCTGAACTGCTTCGAGTGAAAATTCCGGTACACTCTGTAGCAGGTGTTTATATACATGTTGTTCTGCAGCACCCCCCATATTAGCAACATCTTGAGGAGACTGACATTGTTACCAGGAAACCGGGACACCTCAGTAGGAGGGGGTGAGTTAGCAGGGAGGACATTTCCTGGATGCTTTCGAGCGGGGCAGGCTGTCAGAGTGTTTCTACTATGATTTTGGTTCCCACTGGTCAACTTACCTTTGCCATCATGGATCCCCCATTCTCCAGTGTTACATTCATCTGAGAAACGCAATGGTAGCTGCCGCTTGACCACTATCCTGCAATAAAAACCAGCAACAAAAACGTTTTCATATACATCTTTATCCAAAACACATCCAATTAAACAAACAAAGCGTTTGTGTTTTACTGTGGTATCTGCCTTGTTGGTATCATCAAATAGCCTTGTGCTCCTACACATTGCTTCTCCAGTGATTACTGCATGGCTGGAGGAAGGCTGTTGACTGTCACTAGGGGAGGCTGCAGATGGCCTTGCAGGATAGCCTTGAGCAGCTCTGGGGCTTGGGGTCTCAGATTGGAAATGCACCACCTCTACATGTGCAGCAGCTGTCTGGGGTGCCTAATGGGTTACAGTAAGGACACTGGCTGAGTGGCTGTGAAGGTAGAACAAATGCTGTCATCCTGAGAGAGGATGGCAGCTTCGTGCTCCATGGAGAGAGTGTCAATCGCACGGGCTGGAACCTCAGTAACCCTATTAATCTGCTGGAGCACAGATTGTTGGGTTGTTCAGAGAATCTGCATGTCCCTTTCAGCACTGAAATCCACTGCCATGATGACATCAGTCTGAGCCTGCATGGCAGCAAGCATGGATCTCAAGAGAGCAACCGAATCTTCCACTGTGGCAATGCGATGTTGAATGGTTTCAGCCTGTGCTACAGTTGGAGCTGAAGCAGCGCCTACCAGACACTGCATCACAGCTGGTTCCACTACTGATGTCATGGAGTTTGTGAGAACTTCCACAGGCCACAGGAAAGTTCTTATCTGATTTTCATGTATCACAATCCGTTTGTTATCTCAACCTCTGGTGAAATGGCACACAAGTAATGCTATCCTCCTGGCCTGGCTGCAGCCAAAAGTTTTCGGTGATTCACCACGTAGAAATTCCAGCTCTGCACCTGTGTCATCTTTAAACACTGTGCAAATATTTGAGCTGTTGGCTGGGTGGGCCAGATCAATTTCTGTGCTTTCATCAGCCGTGGTGTGTTGTTTCTCCCCCTCTCTCCATTTTGCTCTTCCTCTTTCGTCACGCCACAAGATCGTTCGCTCTCCCTTTCTATTCCCAGTTCTCCCCCTCTGCCATTATCTCCCTTTCTCTCTCGCTCCTCTGCAGCTGCTGTGACTTGGAAACCTGGCAGCTTCTTAAGAGTTATAAAGTTAGCATTGGGGGGCTTGGGCTCGCAGGGGAAGTGTTGGTGTTTGGGGTAATTGGAGCGCTAAATTCAGGATGTCTATGGTCCAACCGTCTGCAGCTTCTATATCATCATAGGCAGCAATATAAGGGTGAACTTGGAGGTCAGGAGGAGATGATGCAGCAACGAAAAGTCATTCCGAATACTGTCGGTGACAACGGATGCTGCAGGGTCTGTCACAGCAGCACCAATGATGCTGAGAACAATCTCCGCACTCAGGCTCAGGGGATGAAGACTTTCCTGATGCCCGCTGCTTCTCTACCACTCCCTGTGATTATGGAGCACCTTGTCCTGCAACAGAGAAAGGACAGCATGTGACTATTCTAATTCGTATCTGCCTGTTGGCAAAAGAAAAGTGATCATGAATTGGAAGGAATTAGAGTGAAAATGTACAGCCAACTTCTGGCGTGCGTGTTCGAAAGTGACGTGGGCTGGGCCTCTCCACCACCTGTAGGTAAATGTCCTGGACTGGGTATGTCCAACACCTACACGCCCGCCTCTGACCTTTAGCAAATATCACCTTAGGCCGATAGAGTGCCTCATCTCAACTATTCTGCTATTTTACTCAGTGCAACTGGAGCGTTCAGCCGGATTGGTACTCTGACAGCTTTAACTGTCCTGACAAGAGTTGGTCAACCGGTTCAGGCCACTCTTTGGAATGGTGGGTGCTGTGCACGTCAGAGGCATCACCCTCAAGGCTATACCCGCTGTGAGACTTTCACTTGGCCACTAAGACCTGGACCTCAGTACTACTTCAGCTTTATTTTTCTGATGGCTGCGCGTTTTCATCACCCTGAACTTGCTATCAGTTCGGTTTTCCTTTGCTTTGGGGCTGGGCTGCTGGAACTTTTTCACTCCAAGAGCGAAAAGGAAAATTTTAACAGTGGGAAATAAGAGTACTTGTACAGACTCTTCTGATTCTATTCTTGGTTGGCGTGGAGAAGCGTTTGTGTTGTGCCAAAGTCTTTGTGCAAGTAACCCAGAGGCCAACGATAATGAACTGGAGACACGGGTCCCAATTCCGCAACATCAAAAAACAAACAAATTTTGTCCACGAATATCCTTTTGCGAGGAAATCTGCCGCCCTGGCCTGCTCTGGCCGACATGTGACGGCAGATCCATTCTCTGAAAGGGCCTAGCCGCCTCTTAGTTGTACAAACTGGTTTAGACACAAAAATGAGTGAAAATGATTAAGCAATTTTCCATTGACCCAGGCACTGGAAACACCAATCACAAACGTCACACTGTCAGACCTGCAAATTCCTCCTTCCCAATATCTAGCACGGGAGTGGCGTGTACAAAAATTGCGAGAGCTGCTTGACAGATCTGGCAACGGGTGATATAGTCCATCCCTTCTCTCAAGCACATATCATGTGGCGTCGTGTGGACGCTTTTAACGAGGGCAATCCTGTTTGGAGTTTAGGCCATATGTGCAAGCAAATTTTCATGAAACCGGTCTTCTCCATCGAGTCATCACAACAGAGTAGTCAAGTAACAAGATGACATATTCACACTTACAGAATCATACCTTACAGATAATATTGCAGGCATCACCACCACAGAACTTTGTATGCCCTGTGCCACCGGCAGGACAGGCCCAGCAGGGACTGCAGCACCGTAGCAAACAGTCAGGAGGGAGAGTTAACTGGGAGCGCTCAATATCGACTCTGGACCCTTTGAAGCCTCATGGCATCAAGCCAGTCATGGACAAGGAACCCTGTTGATTGCCTTGCCCCCTCCCACCTCCCCCCGCCCCATCACCGCTCCAACCCCGAACCCCTCGTCGCCCCTGTGTTAAAACTGGTTCCAAGATAAATGCAAGAGGCCATGCCAGAAACAACACCAGAAATGACTAAAAACGAGGTGTTGCCCTGGTGATCCTGTAACTTGCGTACCATACAACCTGAGCAGCAGGTGGTAGACAGAGCTAAGCGACTCCACAAACAAGGGATCAGATTGAAGCACTGCTGTCCTGTCACATCCAGTTTTGAATAGCGCTGGACAATTATACTATTGAGAGTAGGGGCAGGCTCCAAAATTATTCCCACCCTCATTGCCGGGAGAGGGCAGCACATCAGTGCAAAAGATTAGTCTGAAGAATTTGCAACCATCGTCAGCCAGAAGTGACGATTGGAGGTCCCCGGCACCACAGATGCCAGTCTTCAGCCAATTGATTTCACTCTACGTGATATCAAGAAATGGCTGAAGGCACCGGATATTACAAAATCTATGGTCCCTGGCAACATTTTACAAAAAAACTGATAACTTGTAATCCAGAACTAGCCGTGATCAAGCCAAGCTCGATGCACGGTGAGTAGTGATGATTTTGCTGGACTGGTCTTGCAGAGGCCAAGCTTGATCCGATAATGAAGTGGATACACATTCTACCAGTGGCCTTTTTGGAATAAGAATTCGGTTAATAATAACTGAATTGAAAGATTTCCTCAGCAACCCCATGAAACTAACATCGATTTTATTCAAAATCCACATTGTTCACATCTGCCGTCCTGGACTGGCCTGAATGTGACTCCCGACCGATAGCAATGCGGTTATGCTCTAATTCTGATGAGGCAAAATACTGTGGATGCTGGAAATCTGAAACCCCAAAAAAAAAACAACACGTTGAAAAAAAAACTCAACAAGTCTGACAGCATCTGTGGAGAGGAGTATAGAGGTCAATTTTCTAAAAGTTAATTTGTGCGTGTTTGTGTGTTTTTCTGTTTCACTGTGTGTGTGTGTTGGTTTCAGTGTCTGCATGTTTCACTGTTTGTTTCAGTCTCCATATTTCCGTAAGGCTGCCCGTGAAATGGTGTGTGTGTGTGTGTGTGTGTGTGTGTGTGAATATGCGTGTGTGTGTGTGTGTGTGTGTGTGTGTGTATGTGTCTTTTCCAGACTAGGGGAGAAGTTCTCTGCCTGTCAATTTCCAATGAGAACTAGTTTTGTGCCGCCTACAATGTGTCAGGGTGAAGTATGAACCCAGGATCCACTCGTCACTGCTGGCTCCCCCTATTAATCCCGACCCCACTCCCTGTCACTTCTATTACAATGATGTCACAAACTTATAGAACTCACTCGGAGGATAGAGGGGAGATTGGGAGTTTTTTTCAGTACGGGAATTTTAACGTGTGGACGATAGAAATCTAACACGTTTATCACAGGACAGTGAGGCAGTAAATGCTGAAAATAACATTTGATAACTGGCATTGTATGACGCACGCCTTTTAAACATTCTATAACTGACATTATTTTTGAATGTCCAGAAGTCAGTTAATCGATGAATGATGAGGGAAGAGTGTCGGAAATTCAAATGGAAGAACCCTGTTTAGAATTCACATCAATTTCCTTCAAGTCACCCTTGGCTCCCTGTCACTCATAGCTTCTCCCATGGCCCCTGTGTATTCCGTTGTTCCCTCGCTTCCAAGTCACCTTTGGGTCGCCTCATTACGTCTGACTGAGTCGTCATTCCTGCCTCTGCTCCCTCCTTTACTCGAGTTTCGACTTATTTCACGTTTGCTTCTTTACACTCTGTCACAGGCCATCTCGCATTTTATTTCTGGCCCTTTGACTTGAAGACATCACAAGGTATGCTAAAGCATTTGAAGCTATGAGCAGCTCTTCAATCAAATTGTTCAGGTATGTCCAAGACTGATGTTTAGTTTCATTTTTAATCATTGCTGCAGCGATCTTAATCATAATTCAGACTCTGAAGTTCAGAAACTGTGGTCTGACCAAATGTGTCACTTGGTCCCTGGTGGCCATGGTAATGGCGGATCTAATGGCTGATACCCTGGACCTGATATTGAGACACATTCCGATTGTTTTTCGGGAAAAGTTTTGTTTCGTGTATTCCATCCCCGTGTGTAATATCCACGCCGTCCTGCTTTATGCAGGCACTGACTGTTCTGCCTGGTTCACTGACACTTTCACCTTTGACCGATTTATGGTAAATTTTTGCCCGATGCTGAAAAATTAATATTGCAGCGAGAAACCGGCGGCTGTGGTTCTGGGAACAGAGACTGTGCCGATTTGTTTGAGGAACATTTTCTGGTAATTGATGTACACAGGTGGGTATTGACTGGCGAACGCTCCCTGGTTTTGTGAGGCCACAGCCGATGTTCAGATCTCTCGGTTCTGGATAACAATCCAGTTCCTCCAACACACACTACCCCCATGTGCAATATTTGCCCTGATCCTGCTGCACAATGCTGTCACTGTCAGGCACATTTTAATGAGCAGCAGACCGCCGCAGAAGGCTCCGCGCTCACAGCAGTGGGGTGGGCCCCAGAGATGGAGAGTCGAAGGAAATCCAGCATTTTACTGCTTTTGATCTCGGCAAATTCAATTCTGTTATGGTCAATGTTAATGGATGATTCTATTGGGAGGCGGTTGTGGAGTTAGGGAATTGCTCCTCTTTAGTTTGATCATTTTATTAAAGGAATTGGGCCTCAGGCTGCATCTCCTGAGATGCTGCACTAACACTTCCATTTTGGCCATTGCACAGACTCCGTTCAGACAGCAGTTGAAGAATATGCTGAAATATCACTTAACTCCAAATCTTCAGTTCATTCAAGGATGAGTAGAACTCAATCAGAGAGTTTCCATTGACGTGCTGCTTGTCGTACATAGATATCCCTCGTTGATGGGGCAGAGAAGCCCGTCTCCTAACATCACTTCCCTTCCATTTCCAGAGCAGCCTGCCCATCGTGGACACACCTCACAGAGTGGACATAAGTAATTACCACCAACATTTCTGCCCATGCATTGGCAGTGATGCCTGTGCATCATGCATACCACTAGTTGATTGGGCTTAGAATAATGAACATGACGTTTCTCTCTGCCCCCCACTATTAGCCGGGCTGCAAATTTATCATGGCTACCCCGCACTTAATGGACAGAAAAATCCCTCCTCCGATCATTTCGACAATGGTATTGAACATCATTGATAGAGAGAGAGAGAGAGAGAGAGAGAGAGAGAGAGAGAGAGAGAGAGAGAGAGAGAGAGAGAGAGAGAGATAGATAAATAGATAGATAGATAGATAGATAGATAGATAGATAGATAGATAGATAGATAGATAGATAGATAGATAGATAGATAGATAGATAGATAGATAGATAGATAGATAGATAGATAGATAGATAGATAGATAGATAGATAGATAGATAGATAGATAGATAGATAGATAGATAGATAGATAGATAGATAGATAGATAGATAGATAGATAGATAGATAGATAGATAGATAGATAGATAGAGATAGAAACAGGCAGACACACAGTGAAGAGAGCCCGGGAGACAGAGAGAGAGGGAGGGACAGAGAACTTCAGTAAAACCTAGAGTCAATATGAGAAACAGAGGCAGAGGGAGATAGGGGGAGCAAAGAAAAGACACAGAGAGAGAGAGAGAGAGAGTGAGGCAGAGGGAAAAAGAGAGAGAGAGAGAGAGTCGAATTAACACAGTAAATGCCTAACAATTCCTGTTCAGTCCAACAATCGCACAGGGTTTCTACATTTGTAATTTTTTTTTAGCCTCACTAATTAGAGAACATATGGAACTTATTAGCATAAGTACAATGTTAAAGATGAGGACATGTTGTGCCCAATATTTACAGTAGATATTGGCCTGTTGCTTGGCACAATAAACATTTAACACATGTCCTGTGTAATATTTGGAGCAATATGTAATTGTTACCCATGCAAGAAATTGCGAAATATTAAATTAAAATTGTCTCCAGAATTAACAGCGCTATTTATTTCTCGTGCAGTCAATTGAAGATAATAACTAACTGGATAACACTCAGTCAGATAAACACGAGAAAGAGCGAATTTAATGCAGTCCAGTAAGCATAGCAAGTAATTATTTTAAATTAAATACACATGATGAGTATTAAAATATGGTTCTGCCTGACAATTACAGAAAGTTTTTTGCCCCCTATGGTGGACGAAGTGTCAAATCACTATTTAGAAGAATCATCGTTTCATAAGTTTCATAATTCCAGTCGATTTCTGTTCCAATAATTGCCGTAAATATATGAGGATTATTAGGCCAAGTCATTAATTGCAGTTTATCAAATAATACACTTTATTGTTTTCATTTTTCATTGGGATCCATGTCTAATACTCTAAGGAAAACGGTGACGCTGATAATCAAATTAACTGAAAACGTTATAATAATTGCAGTAAATGTGAAATTGTTCTTAAGCCTAACAATCACAGTAAACACCTCATTATTACTCAAGCACAGAATCACAACATAAAAATAATCCATTTGCCTAGTAATATTAAGTGTTTGAAACTTATGATATAATTAAATATGTTTCATTTTATATCAAATAACACAATAAACATCTAAATATTCTTCAATTATGCCAGTGTAAGCTATTCGTTATTCCTTGTGAAGATTGGACATCGCAATAATCAGGAAATTAAAATCTAACTTGTTCTAACAATTTATTGACGCTGATGCTTGTGCGGTAACAATTGAATGTTTACCCTGCTTAGTGGATTGAAAATCCATTACTGTTCTTATTCGACTTAAAAAAAAAATAGATAATTAATTTGGAAGAAGTTTCCAAGAGCGACTGCAGTCACTGGAGAGAGAACTGCGGAGGGATTAGATTCCCCAGTAGACCCAACATTGCCCAGTCAAAAAGGATGAAACTGAATCTGATGAAAGCCACAAGAAGACCTTCTACTCAATGGGAGATCCTGAACCTTGGAAGATGTATGTTAAATGATGTTAAGCTTCAAATTGAAATATACGAAAGGTGCAGGAAACAGTTTTAAAATGATGCAAAGACTTGTGAGAAACGGAATGCTCCAAAGAGATAAATAAATGTCTTTAAATCTTGGCTATGGACATGTGAAGCACCGCTAATCTTAATAGCAGAGTTGTTGAGGGAGAATTCATGGAGGAGAGCTTGACTGGTTGAGGCGACGCAGGGGAGAATAAAATCAGAGAATAAATGGACTGCTTACTTCGTATGAAAGCTAACTTTGATCTTTTGTGTTATGCGTACAGATTTGCATATATCTGTGAAAGTATAGTTGTGGGTGAACGGATATTGTAATATAATTCATATTTTTTTCTGTAAGAAGGGTTATTTTCATAAAGCATCATTAACTGACTTTTGTGTATCTGTTAAGCAGCCTCTGTCCATCTATCTTAACACACATTTATACGTTTGCATATATTAAGGCGGGTTCAACCCTGGGATCCGGCTTACCAAGTTTCAACTTCAGCTGTGATGATAACATTATCAGCACTGTGATCAGGGCACAGGCATTGTCATCAAGAATCCGGAGGTCACCTCAAGCGGAGGAGGAAACTGGGAGGATATTTCACGCACTCCCTTGACCAGGACAGCCTCTCGGGGAGTGTTGGTTAGACCATGGCTCTCATTGGATAACTTCCCTTTTCCACCATGCATCCCCCATTCTCCACTGCTACATCCATCTGATACGTCCCATCACAGCTTCCTCTTGGCCACCAGCCTGTAATAAAAATGAAAGCACCAAAAAAAAAACTATTTCATTAACAGCGGAATCCAAAGACAGATCCAATTTAACGAAAAAAAAACTGAACTATTCACCCGTTTGCGCTCCCTTAATGTCTACTGTCAGTGTGCTCGACTTGCCTATTGCTCCTTCACAGTGCTTTCTCAGTGAATTCAGCAAGGCTGGAGGAAGGCTGCTGAATTTCACTGGGGAGGCGGAAGATGCCCTTGCAGGACACCTTCGAACAGCTCTGGCGGTTCATAGTTCACCTGTGAATCGGCAGCAAGTTCCTGGGCTGACTGATGGTTTACAGCAAGGAGACTGGCGGTGTGGCAGTGAAGGGAGGACAAATGCTGTCAACGCGAGAGAGGACAGCAGGTTCATGATCCATGGAGACACTGTCACTACTGCGGGGCGGAACTTCAGTAATCCTAGTTACCTGCATAAGCACAGATTGCTGGACTGCTCCGAAAATCTGCATGCCACTTTGATCACTGAGGTCCACAGCCAAGATGACAGCAGTCTGAGCCTGCATGGCAGCAAGTATGGATATCATGTGCATAGTCTGAGCTTCTGCTGCAGCAGAGAGATGTTGGAAGGTTTCAAACTGTGATACAGTGGACGTTGAGACAAAGTCCACCAGACGCTTTCAGAGCTCGGTCCGCTCGTGTTTTCATGGAATTAGTGACGTTTTCCACAGGCTGCAGCAAAGTTCTCATCTGAGTTTCGTGTATCAGGTTTCCTTTGTTATCATGTCCACTGCTGAGCTGGCGCATGAACTATTCATTTCCCCTGGCAGGGCAGGAACATAGTGGTGATCGGTAATATATCAGATACGGATTCCGACTCTGTACCAACCTCTCATTTACCCACAGTACAATAAATTGACCTGTTGCCTGTGAGTGACAGGCCAAGTAGCAGAAGATCACCATTAGTGGTATGCTATTTGTCAATCTAACTCTATCTTCTCTCGTCACGCCAAACCATCTTCCTCTATTCCTTTGTTTTATGTGCTCTCCCGCTCTTCCGTCATCACCTCTCTCCTTCTCCTGGAAATGCTGTCACAGCAATCCGAGCAGCATATTGGTTGTTATAAAGACAGAACTATGGTGTTGCGGGCTGTATGGGAAGTGCTGATGTGCGGAATAAGGGCTGGAATATAATTGAAGATGTCGATAGTACTACCATCTGAAGCTTAGACATCATCCAAGTCAGCAGCTTGAGGGTGCATTGGGAGTTCAGGTGGAGTGTATGGCAGAATAAATTGCGAGTTCCCAAATAATGTCAGTGGCAGTAGATGCTGCAGGCTCGGTCACAGCTGCTGCCATGATACAGAAAACGATCTCCTCCCTCAAGCTCAGGGAATGAAGTCTTACGTGGTTCCCATCGGTTTTCCGTCTCTTCCTGTGATTTTGGAGCTTCCTTGTCCTGCAATAGAGAGGCCAAAATGTCAAGATTCTAATTCGCGTCGTCCTGAAGACAGGAATGGGATGGGAATTGATAGATGATAGGGTGAACATTTACTGCAACCGCCAGCGTAGCAGTGTGCATAGTAGTTAATGGCGCGGGCTGGGACTGTTCAGCCCTCGCCTGAAATTTTAGACTTATTAGTTTGGGCCCATAGATTTCCTTGTCTTAACTCTGTGGCTATTTTACCATGCCAACAGGAGCCCCGGGCCAGCTGGGTGCCCTGGCACCATTTACTGTGCAGGTACTTTTTGCTTAAAGGGAACGGCCCATCCTGTAGTATGTTGGCGGTTGCTCACCGCAGAGGCATTATACTCATTTTGATACCCATTTTATGCCTCTTGCTCGGCCTCTCAGAACAGGGCACGAGCGCTACCTCAGCTTATTGGCACTGATGCCTGAGCTTTGTCATTTCGCTGGACTTACCATCAGCTCAGCATTCCTTATATGCTCCATTTGTAGACTGGCAGACCTTTATTACTCAATTCAGGAGCAGAAATACAAAACAAAACTGCGGAAAAATAACGCTGGTCCCAAACTGTCTTGCATAGCTTAAAATGAAACAAGAATAAAAACTGGAAATAAGAACACTGTTCCAAATTTTTTCTTTTTTTTTTTCGCTTCTGGGCTGGCTGGGGAAGACGCTAGTGCAATGTTATTGTCACTGCAATAGTAATCCAGAAGCCCCACCTAATGCTTTGGGTACACGGGATCAAATCCAATTGAACCATTGAAAACTTTGGAAAAGAAAACAATCTCATCTCCTCCACGAATGTTCTTCAGGGAAGAAAATCTGCCGTTCATGACTGGGCTGAACTACATCTGACTTCAGACCAGAGCAATTTGCTTAACTCTGAGATGGCCAAGCAAGCTACTTGGTTGTATCAAATGCTAGATACTCTAAAAGGGATGACACTGGATTGGCCACCTGGTAATGACACAGGCACTGCAAATGACAGTCAAAATTATAGCACTGTCGACCTTGCAAAGTCCTCCTTCCTAATATTTGAGGAATGTTTACAAAAACTGGGAGAGCTGCCTCACAGCTTTGCTAACAGGGGGTATTGTCCCTCCCTTCGATAAATCACATATCATGTGATGCACTTCGGTGTCTGTGACCAGTAAGCCCCTAACATGGGCAATTCCGGAGGTGGAATTTTCAGACTGGAGTCAAGATCTTAATGCAAGCAAATCTAAAACATCCTGCATTATAGTTTCTATCAAAAAAACTGTCTTCTCTGTCGGGTCATCCCAACAGGCCAGTCAGAAGCATCCTGTCACCATCACACTCACAGCGTCATACATTACAATTAATCTCCCAGACAGCGCCATCAACATCCTATGTCCAGTCTGTATGTCCTGTGCAACCTGCGGACTGGGCTGAGTTAAAATGTCGGCACAGTCCTTCAATTTGGGATGGAGCGACATTGCAATACTCAACATTGACTCCAGACCCGATGAATTTGCATGCCATCAAGTCACAGATGCATAAAGAAACCTCCTGCTTATGACCACGTGTCGGCCTGCGCCTTCCCTCCCAACTCCGCCCCGCATTCCCGACTCCCCCTCGCAGCAGTAGGATGATGAATCAGTATTTATCCAGGTTGAAAAGCACATGGAGGGTGCACTGAGGTTGGCGAGGGTGCAACGTTTACTCTGTGGAGGGTGGCGGCTGCATTCTCAATCACCAAGGTTGTCTCAGTGGCAACGCTACTGGTGAACTGGCCAAATGTAAAGGAATATAATCGCGATCCTGTGTCTGCGACGAGTGATGAGGGAATTTACAAGAGGGAGAAACGTTCTTTATCTCACCCTCTTCACGCTGCCTGCTGCAGTTGCAGCTGTACAGTATTGGTAAAAAATATTAACGCACAGACCTTGTGCATGTGAAGTCCCATCTTCACATTGAGGATAGTCTCCAACATGCTGCATGTCACTACCACTGTTCTAAATTGGATTGAGTTATAACATATCGACTAGATAAAATATGTGCTGTGGGCAAATCAGCAGCAGCAGAATAGTGTACAACGATAATGTGTAACCTCACGGCCCAGTAGATCCCACATTCTACCATTAACATCAAGCTGGTGAATCAACTCGTTCAATAAAGACTGCAGGAGGCCATGTGACAAGGCATATATAAAAATGAGGAGTCGACCTGGTGAAACTACAGCACAGAATACTTGCCTGCCAAACAGCATAAGTAGGAAGTGATTGACAGAGATAAGCAATCCCAGAACAATCAAATCAAATCTAAACTCTACAGTCCAGAAATATCCATTAGCGAATAATAGTGGGCAATTATACAGCCCATTAGAAGAGAACGCTACTGCACAAATATCCACAGACTCGCTAATCCGAGACTCCAGCATATCATTGCAAAAGGTAGGGCTGAAGCACCTGCAACAATGTCCAGCCAGCTGCACTGATTATATGATCCATTTCGACCTTCTGCTGAGGTCCACAGCATCACAGATGCCAGTCTCCAAAAAACTCGTTACACTACATGTGATATCAGAAATGGTTGATGGCATTGGATACTTCAAAGTATACGAGCCCTGACCATTTTCCACAAAGCAGCTCAAGACCTGTGTTCAGCACGAGCTGTGCATGAGCCAGGAGAGATGGAGGTGGTATAGTGATTATCTTGTTGCAGTAGTCATCCAGAGGATCACAGAAATGCACCACAGAGGAGCGTTAAAATTCCACCATAGCATATTTATTGAAAATGAATTCAGTTAATAGCTTGGGAATTTAATGTTCGGCTCAGCAATGATGAAAATGAAATATCATCAATTTTATTCTAAAACCGTCTAATCGGCTTGAGTGAAAGGCACCAGCCATCGTGGGTAGGCATAATTGTGGCTTTCGCCACTCGGCAATGCTGCAGACTCTTAAATGCCCTCTCAAATGGCGTGCAAAGGGGAATTTTGGAAGGTAATCCAATGCCGTGCCCGAGAAGAACCCAATGCATGAACACATTAAACAGAAAATATGTCCCAGTACTGCTAGAGCACGGGTATGCACCCAGCAATTTGAAAGATTCTCTCGATCATCAGTAAACTGATGGAAAGTGGTCAATAATAGTGCTATCACAGCTGAATGGTCAGCTCCTGGCCTCATAGGAGCCTTAGTTTAAGCTTGGATAAATATGCTGAATTAAAGAGTTCAAGTGAAAGTTACAGCCGTTGTCATCAAGTCAGAATTTGACTGAACGTGGCAAAAAGGAGCCCTTGGGAAAATGGAGTACATTTGAATCAGGTGGCAAGTCTCTGCTAGTTGGAGTCATATATAGTACAAAAGGAAACGAGGGATGCCGTTCTTGGAGGGAAGTCGTCTCATCTCCAGGACATCACTGCAGGAATTCCTCAATGTACTGTCCGAGGCCCAACAACCTTCAGCTGCTTCATATGTAACCTTCCTTCCATCATATGTTCAGATGTACGAAAGTTCGCTGAAGATTGCACCCTGCGTTGCACCTTTCACGGCTCCTCAGATACTGAAGCAGCCGATGGCCAAATGCTGGAGGACCTGGGCCCAATCCAGGCTTTGACTGAGAAGTGGGAATTAAAATTCATGCCAAGTAACAGCCAGGCAACCACCATCTCCAACAGCGTAGAATCTAACAAAAACTCTCTGTCATACATCACTGAATCCCACACTATTATTATCGGGACAGGCCTCATAATTACATCAGAGACTTTGGTGTCCCTGAAGGAGGTAATACTGAGAGAGAAGAGCCATCATGTTCCCGTAAAGGTCCAGGATTAGACCAAAAAATACAGGCGATCCTGGATGTCGAGGAATGTAATGGATTGGATAGCGGAAAATAGGAAAGTTCATGGTAGGTACCGACGTCTCAAAACAGCAGAAGCCCGGGAGGAATATAGAATGTGCCATGGGTTAATTAAAAATAAATTAGGATAGTGAGAAGGGGGCATGAAGAAAACACTGGCGGTAAAATAATGGAAATTCCCAAGGAGTTATATATGTATGTCAAGGGCAAGTCAATAACCTGGGAAAGACTCACACGCAATAGGGACCAAAGTCACAATATGTGTGAGTGGACAGAAGACATAGTTAAGGCTTTTAATGAGTATTGTGCATACTGCTGACGAAAGCGAAGGACGATCTAGGCATACAAATCTTTGAGGTGGACTGCGATATACTTTAACAACTTACGATTGAGAGGGAGAAGGTATTAACGGTTTAAAGCGGGCTTAAAACTAGATAAGTTCTCAGGACCAGATGAGATGCATCCCAGGGTATTACGTGAAGTAGGAAAGGAGATTGCAGGAGTCCTGACGCTAATTTTCAAATCGTCGCTTGCCACCGGAAAGGTTCCAGAGGACTGTAGGTCAGCTAATTTGGTACCATTATTCCAGACGTTTGTTAGGGGTGACAAGTGACTAAAATCTTACATCAGCGGTAGGGAATTTTTTGGGGGAAAAATGAGTCATGGAATTAATCTCCACTTGGAGAGGCAGGGATTAATCAATGATAGTCAATGTGGCTTTGTCAGGAGCGATAAGTTCTAACACTTTTCCTTGAACATTTCGTGGAGGTTACTAGGTGTGTTCACAACCCCTGAGATATTACCCCTGAGCCTAATGTGAACCAAATGAAAGCCTTTCCCAATTAACCAGCCGTGCTTGCAGGGTAAAGGTTTTCATTCTACCCAGCTGATACGGGTCTCCCTTTGCCCTGGGCAAAATATCCGCACAGTTGATGTGAGGCAATCTATGGGCCCAAACTTACATGTGTTAATGGTGTCCCTCGAATGTTCACAGCAACCCCAGGTGCACGGAAGTACATTTGGAGGTAACGGGTGTCCTATGAGGGGCCGTTCACATCTGTCAGCCATGATTAGACAGTGAAGCTAATTGAGTTATATGCCAGCTCGGAAATGGAGCAGACATTTTACTTTAAATATATGGCCTTGGATTATTTTGCAATGAACTTTTAAGTGGCACTTGACAGCACAGAACAAAACCACTTGTTCTCAAAAAGCAGAAAAGTATAACAATGTAACGAAACACTTTTCAACCTGTGTCAAACCTTAATAATGGAATATTATACACGTGTAAGAGCAAAAATAGATCCAGTAAACAATTTACCTCGGTTACCAGACAAAATGTTAACCTTATTCAGAGACCTGGCATTTTTAAACTTCATAATCTTAACATGGGAAGATGGCATTATTTGGACTTTTTAAATATTTACATTATAGTTAGAATAGCTTCTATGAGCATATAACAAGTTGCATTATACACAGGACCTTCACCTTAGTTATAACAATATTTTAATCATAAAAATAACGTACCAAAACTATACAAATTGAACATTACAGAAGCTGCAGTTGAATTTAACTTTTCTCAACACAGCATGTACCACTCTGAGTTGCCTCAACACCACCCAATATTATTTATGCTTACAATTTACCTTCCACCTCAGGCAGATAGCCCGAGTTTTTCTATACAATTTTCACACCCTCAGGGCACTTTGGCTGAAAGGTCCTGGACAACAACATTTCCCCATTGCTTCTCTGCAGTGGTTCTCCCAAACTTTGGTCTGTCATCTGAACACGTAGTCCTATACATTGGAATATGCCCATCTCTAACGCTTGGTCATGGATGACGTTGGGCACTTGAAACCAAATTGTTTCGGGCAGACCAAAGAGTGTTTTTCACTGCGCTAATGATCCTACAGCAGCTGTTGAATTTTAGCTCAGTGTGTCTCCCTGGGAACAGACAGTAGGGCACAAAATCCAGTGTCACGTAGCTTCTATGGAGGAACCTAGACAGAAACCATCTTGTCTGTCTCCAGACCTTCTTTATAATGACGCGCTCCAGAAGGAGGTGGAGAATGGTCTCTTCCCCACCAGAGATACCTCGAGGATAACGTGCAGAGGGTATTGTCTCAGCACATGCAGCAACGGTCTAACGTGGAGATGCAGCCAAACGATGACCTGCGGATTATTTGGAAGTTGTGGCATTGAGGCATTCTGCCTAACGGCTCTGACAGTCCTCTCAGGGCACAATCCGACATTTTCCACTGCCCCCTGATCTACAGGGCTTTTAGGTCTTTCAGTGTAGACAACTGCCCAATGAGCTTGTGGTCAAAGTAATGTTTCTGAATAATCTTCTCAGCAGGGGGAACGTTGTTATGGCACAGTCCAACTGAATGGAGTGTTCCATAGCAACGAGGCAAGGCCCATCCTTCATAACGCCGGGGGAAGGATGAACATAATGGAAACAATAAAAAGATTGATGTATATGCTCCTCAACCATAAATTGGCAAGACTCTTACCACGTGTATGGGGATGACTGTTCGTTGATATCAAAGGGGTAAAACACCTTTCTGGAATAGCATGTTTTCATCAGCTGGCTTTACCTGAAGAATAGGCCCATTCCCTGTCATAACCTATGGACCGATCTACAGTGAAACAGCATAAGTGGTCACGATGGAGATTGACACAAAACTACAGAATATTTCAGTTTTAGATTAAAGAGAATCATATTAATATGAATATTATCGGGCTTTATCCTCTATGCTTTACTGCATTATTAAAGCTACAAATTAAAATGAGTCAGCTTAAAACGTGGAAGAAAACTCATTGTGCAACATTAACATTTTGCTCAAACAGATGTATGCATCAGTGATAATTACAAAACCATGCTAGGAAAAAATCAACTGGTGTGCCAGTATATTTTCAGAGAAAAACAATGCTAACGTTTGTCGTGCTTGCAAATCTCTCCCAGTGCTAAAGAGGTGGAGCAGATCGCTCAAATAAAACGAAATGTTAGGATGGGAGTTCCACCATTTGGACAATGGCAATGAAGGGCCAGAGGACATATTTCCAATACATGGTGTCTTTTTCAGAATTTGTGCACGGAGATCTGAATTTGTCTATGTGTGTGAGGATGTGCATTTCTGAATGTGTGTTTACGCACCTGTGTGTGTGTATGTGTGTGTGTTCGTGTGTGTGATTATGTTTGTGCCTGTGTTGGCATGTGTTTTGCCTGTATGTGTTTGTTTGTGGGCATGTGTACTTGCGTTTTTGTGCCTGTGTGTTTCTCCTGATGTTTGTTAGTGAGATGCTGTTCTGGGGTGACAGTGTCTGTTTGAATGTTGGTATGTGAGAGAGAAACAGTCAGTGTGTGATCATGTGACTGTATATGACTGCATGCATGTGAATGTGTTTACAAGTACTAGACTGCGTGTGACCTTGTATATGCATGTTTGTGTGTGTGTGTTTGTGTGTGTGTGTGTCTGTATGTTTATGTGTCAGCATTTGTGTGTAGATTTGCATCTTTGCATGTTTTTGAGTGTGTGTGAATGCTTGAGTATGTGTGCAGGAGAGTGTGCGCGTAAAATTGTGTGCGAGAAGGTTTGTGTGTTAGTGTGTTTAAGGGAATGAATGCATGTTTGCTTGCACCTTGCGTATGTATGTGTACGTGTGGGCGTGTGTCTATGTGTGTAGCAGTGTGAATGTCTGAGAGTGTGCGTGTCAGTGTCCGCATGTGTGGCTGTGAAAAAAATGTGTGTGAGTAAGTGTTCATTTCTCTCCGTGTGTTTCATTTTGTGTGTCTGTGCAGCAATTTTTCAGATTGTGTGTATGTATGTGTGTGTATTTGTTTTTGCATATGCTTGTGTGGGTGTGAAGAGACGTGTGAGAATATGTGTGCATTTCTGCAAGTCTGTTTCCATATGCGTGTAGTGCGGTAATTTGTGTGTGTGTTGCTGAGTAAGTGAATGTGTGAGGGCATTTGTATGTGTGTGTTTTTTGGTCTGTGCGCGTGTGTATATTTCTGTAAGTGTGTCTGTGTTTATCTGTATGTGCGTGTGTGTGTGCATTACTGTATGTATGTGTGTGCACATGTGTGCGAGTGTGTGTACGTGCATGTTTCTAAGCGTGTTTGTTTTTGCGTGCATATGAATGTTTTTTCTGTGTATTTGTGTGTCAGAATGTTATTAGGAATTGGTGTCTCCGTGTGTGCAAGTATCTGTGAAAGTGTGCATTTCTGCACGTGTCTTTCCACATCACTGTTACTGCATTTCTGTGTGTGTTTGATTTACTTCCATGTTTAAACCAAGGCTTAAATGTGTTCAGGAGCTGAGTGGACCTGCTGGAACCCAAACTGGGCATTAGAAAGCAGATTTGCTAAGTAAGTGCTGCTTGATAGCACTGTTGATGACCCGTTCCATGCATTACTGATGATGCAGAGTAGGCTAATGGGGCTGTAATCTGGTTGGGAAGGATTTGTGATGTTTTTGTGAACAGGGCGCACGTGGGCAATTTTCAGCATAGCAGGGTAAATACCAGTGTTGTATCTGTACTGGAAGAGTTTTGCTAGGGGCGCAGCAATTTCTGCAACACACATCTTGAGTATTATTGCCAGTATTTTGTCAGGGCCCATTTCCCGTGCAATGCAATGCCTTCAGGCTTTTCTTGACATCACGTGGAGTGAATATAATGGGCCTTGACTGGCATCTGCGATGCTGCGGACCACCGAAGGAGTTAGATATGAATAATCCAGTCAGCACTTCTGCCTGAAGATTGCTGTGAATGCTTCAGCCTTATATTTGGCACTGCTGTGCTGAGCTCCTCCACGATTGAGGATTGGGATATTAGATGGGCCTCCTACTCCATTGACTTGTATACTTGTCTCGCACCATTCACGGCTTTGGCACAGCAGAGCTTAGATCTGATCCATTTGTTGTGGGATCGCTTAGTTCTGTCTAACACTTGGTGATTATGCTGTTTGGCACGCAAGATTTCCTGTGTTGTACTTTCACTACGTTGACACCTCATTTTGAAATACACCTGGTGCTGCACCGTCATGTCGTCGTGCACTCTTAATTGAGCCAGGGTTGGGCCCCTGCCATGATGGTAATGGTAGAGAGTGGAACATGCCGGGCAATGAAGTTCCACATTGTTTTTGACTACAATTTTGTACCATGCTGATGAACCACAGCCCTTCATGGATTTCCACACTTGAGTTGCCATATCTGTTCAAAATATATCCGATTTAAAATTGTGTTAATGCCATACAGCCCGGTCGATGGTATGCTCAATGTGAACATTTGAAGTCGCGCCCGCGGTCTATGTAATATTCATTCTTACCGGTACTATCATGAATAGATGGTTTTGTGGCATGCAGGTCGTTAAGGACTAGGTCAAATAGCTTTTTTCCCTCTTGTTGGTTGCCTCACCCGCTGCTGCAGACCCAGTCTGGCAGCTATTTATTTTAAGACACGGACAGATCGGTCAGTAGTGGTGCCACGGAGCCAATATTAGTGATGCACATTGAAGTCCACTGCCCAGAGTGCATTCTGTGTCCTTGCCACCCTCGGTGCTTCCTAAAAATTGACCTTCAAAATGGAACGGATTGTTCAGCTGAAGTAGGGCGTTAGGTAATCATCACCAGGAGGTTTCCTTGCCCATGGTATATCTGATGCCCTGAGATTTCAAGGGGTCGCTATTCGATGCAGCGCACTCCCAGGGCAACTCCCTCCCGAATGTCTATCACTGTACCGCCATCTCTTCTGGGTCTGCCCTGCCTCTTGGACAGAACATAATAAGGGATGGTGACGTTGGAGCCTGGGCCATTATCTTTAATTTATGATTCTGTGAGTATAAACATGGCAGACTGTTGCTTGACTAGTCTGTCAGACAGCCTCTCAAGTTTTGCATTGGCCCCCAGATGTTGGCAAGGATGAATTTGCAGTTTCGACAGAGCTCTGTTTGAGGTTGTCATTTCTGGTGCTAACATCAATGCCTGCTGATCGGTCCGGATTTTTTACATTTCCGGAACTTTGTAGCTGTTTGTTACAAGTGAGTGGTTGGCTAGGCCATTTAATTAGCAACCACATTGTTGTGGTTCTGGTGTTACATGTAGGCCAGATGAGGTAAGGACAACAGGATTCATTCCCTCAAGGGATTTCGTCAACCAGATAGGATTTTACAAAAATCGACAATGGTTTCATGGTCATCATTGGACTTCCTTTCCAGGTTTTAATTGAAAACAATTTCCACTCTTTCTGTGGTAGGACTCGAACATGGTTTATTGGTCCAACGTAAATAATGATGCGCAATCACCTGAGTGTATGCGTGAGTGTGTGTGTGTGTGAGCATTTGTGTTTGCTTAGTTCTTGAGTGTGCATGTGTCATGTTAATGTGTTTGTGTGAGTATTTGTGTGCTTGTGTGCGTGGGCGCATCTTGGTGCGTTAGTGCATGTGTTGTTTATGTGTGTTCATGTGTGTATGTGTGAGTGTGTCTTTATGAGTATGTGTGCGTGAGTGAACGAGTGCGAGTGAGAGAGAGAGAGACATCGAGAGTGACAGCGAAACAGAGACACAGAGAGATAAGGAAATACAGAGAGGGAGTCAAATATATATATATATATATATATATATATATATATATATATATATATAAAGAGAGTGAGAAAGAGAGAGGATGGGGGGCGAGAGAGAGAGAGGGAAATGCTGTAAGGGAGAATAAAGTGCAGTGAGAGAGAGATAGACAGACAGACATGGAGGCCTACAAGGAGAGAGAAAGAGTCGGAAACTGAAAGAGAGAGAGGATGACAGAGAGAGATAGACAGGGAAGAGAGAGTGTCAGGGGTAGATTGAGAGAAAGAGGGGGGACAGTAATAGGAAGAGAGAGAGAGCGGGGAGGGAGATGCAGAGATGGAGCGAGAGAGCGATAGAATGTGAGCGATATAGAGGAAGGAAGGAAGAGATAGAGAGACTAATTGAGACAGGCAGAGACTGTGAGAGAGACAGAGAGAGAGAGAGAGAAAGAGATAGCTGGATAGAGCACGAGACAGTCAGTGGGAGTGACTGAAAGGGAGAAATAGATGAAAACATGGATTTGGAGTGAGAGTGAGACAGGCTGAGGGGTAGATATATATATAAGGAGAGAAATATTGAGGCAGAGAGGGAGGGGCACAGAACTAGAAAGAAATACGGACGGAGAGTAAGTGACAGAAGCTGAATCATCACAACAGAGAAAGAGATTAAGAGAGAGGGAATCAGAGAGGGAATGAAATTGTGAAATGCAGAGTTAAAGAGAGACAGGGAGAGAAAATGTGATAGAGGGAGGTGAGAAAGGGATAGAGACAGAGACATAGTGAGATACATAGCGAGAGGGGCATACAGAAAGATATGCGGACAGAGAGAAAGAAAGAGTGAGAGAGAGACACTGAGAGAGGCACAGCGAGACAGAGAGAGAGAGAACGAGAAAGTGAGTGGAAGAGAAAGCGAGAGAGAAATGAGGCAGAGACAGGCAGAGAGAGAGAGAGAGAGAGAGAGAGAGAGAGAGAGAGAGAGAGAGAGATTGACATAGGGAGAGAGAGACAGAGAAAAAGATAAAGGGAGAGATGGGCTGAGAGAGAGAGAGACAGAATTAGAGAGAGAAAGATAGATCGACTGAACGGTCCTAATGTTAACAGGGAAATAGTGATACAGACAGAGTGTGGGACTGAAACAGTCAGGCAGAGATAAAGAGGGTCAGAGAGAGAGTAGAGCAAGAAAGAGAGAGAGTCAGAAGGAGGTAATGTAAGAGAGTGAGAGAGACAGTGTGCTATAGAGAGAGTGAGATACCACCTCCCCATACACACACAGACAGAGATAGAGTGAGCATGATAGAAAGATAGACAGTGAGAGAGAGAGAAAGATAAACATTCAGAGAGAGCAGCAGGGGGACAGTCAGAGGGAGAGCGAGAGAGGGACAGAGACAGAAAGGGAGAGAAATCGATAGAGAGAGACAGAGAGACAGAGAAAGAGAGGAATAGAAAGAGAGAGAGAGAGAGTGACACATACACCGATAAAGCAGAGAGGTGGACGAAGGGAGAAGAATACAGGCAGAGAGAAAGAAAAACTAAACAGACAATGGGAGATGGAGAGGCAGGTAGAGAAAAAAATACTCATTGCGATAGAGGGAGGCGGAGATAGGAACAGCAATGGCAACAGAGGGAGAGGCAGAATGTCATAGAGAGTGGAAGGGGAGATCGAGAGGTTCAGAGAGTGAAGGCAGAGTTGTTAACCAGGAGAAACTGAAAGCGGGAGGGAGAGATGAGAAGACGGAGAAATTATAATCCCAGAAAAAGAGACAGAGAAAGATGTTTTATTAGATCGTAGATGCTTGAATGTATGGCTCCTCCTCAAAATTTATGTTTATTCCCTCTTTGCATTTCGCCCACGCCATATTATGAGGAGGCCGCCATTAATTAGATTCAAGGCCCCTTAAGTTAGATAAGCTCATTAATTTTGAGCCCCACTATTATTTTGTTACCCCTCCCATAATTTCGCAGCCCTCCTCATTACTTCTGATGACCCCTTCAAATTGTTGTACAGACTCTTTGCAAACTTATGCACAAGCATGGTGATTTCTCTCCGACCAACTGCCTTTCATTGCCTTCCGCATCTCACTCCTTTCCATTACCTCTCTGTCCATAACTGTCCCTCTCCCCTTCACATACACACAACCCTCCTAATGCCCACTCTGCCCAGGACTGACTCTCCCAACTTCGTATGCCCGCAACCCACCCTGTAACCTACGAAGCCCAGGACTTTCTCTCTCCCATTCAAACTGCTGAAACCCTCCATATTTCCACTCAACATAGGACTGTCTCTCTCCCATGCGCACCCCCGAAAACCATTGCAAACCTATTCAGCCCACGACTCTTCCTATCCCATTCCATGCAACCATAGGACATTTTCGACACAGAAAGTGGCCATTCATCCCAGCGCGTCTGTGAGGAATGAAAATATACGGTCGCCCATTCTACTCTGGAACACAAGCGCCCGGTCAGTATGCTGGCAGGTTACTGAGGTTCAGCTTTTGGCCCCGTTACTTCATCAATAAATTGAGCGGTGCAGACTGTGCCACTAATCAGGGCGCTGAATTCCAGACACCCGGCACCTTGTGGATGAAAAGGTTTTTCCTTATGTCCCCTCTAAGCCTTCTCCCAATCACATTCAATCTTTGCCCCTCGTAATGGATATCGCCGCTGGGGGAAACAGGTCTTCCCTGTCTACCCTGTCTACTCTCCTTATGGACTTGTACAAATCAATTAGGCCACCTCTCAGAGTCCTGACTTGCAAGGAAAAGCACAACAGCCTATCCAATTTTTCCTCAAAACAGCAATTTTGCAGCGCTGGCAGCATCTTCGTAAATCTCCTCTGCATCTCCTCTGTAGTCGCTCAAAATCTTCCTGTAACGTGCTGGCCAGAGCAACTCAAAAATATTCCACTCGTGTCATAACCACCATTTTTTGTTTCCATTCCAGCATTAAATCCCAGCTATTGTATTGAATACATCTACCAATTAGAAAAAAAAATACATTTCATCTGCTTTCTTTACTAACTCATACAACTGTCTTGCCACATTAAGTGACCTGCTGGCATGCACCCTAATGCCTCTCACGTCCTCTATGCCTCGCAATATCCTCCCAATTCATTCATTATTCCATTGCTTTTTTTTGCCCTCGCCAAATGCATTACCTCAGGCTTCACTGGCATTAGTTCCATCGCCACTTTTCCGCCCATTCTTCCAAACTAGTGATTTCATCCTTCATCCACTCAGTAGAGGTTTGACCCCCTCACATTAATTGCATTCCACCCCGTACCTGCTTATTCCAGTCGATGTATCTGTCCCTTGATCTCCCTACCTCGCGGTGACCCTTGATTGATATGCATTCTGAAGAATTTTGCATCTCAGTATTTTGAGTAATGACACATGACGCTATGGCCAGGTTTTTTTTTCCATTATTTATGTCGTGAGGTGTGTGTGTCTGTGGAGGGTTGGGTTACGAGTGGAGATTTGGGGGTAAATGGAAAAGTCCACAATCAGGTCTTCAGTAAACTCACTTGGCGCAGATTCGCCAAAGTCACAGTTTCTGGAAGGCTGCAAGTAAGGTGTACACAGCAGGATCCCAAAAGCAGCAATGTTTCATTAGCCAGGCGCACTGCCCCCATTACAACGAAGCCCTCAGACATTTTAAGTCCCTTCTTTAATTCTGGGTTGAGGAGTTTAACTGTTGACGGCTTCCAAAGACCGACCCCACTTTTCCCGCCCAAAAACACATGCCATCTTCTCAACGTGTCCTTGGACCTAAAATGCAGGAATAATTCAAGGGTTGACAACATGCCTTTGCGAATACCCGTCACATTTCCAAATTAACTTCCAGGCTTTCGGAAACATTCAACGTTTGATGAAATAATGCTCGCTATAACTATCATGTATTTCTTCCTTAAAGCTCTGTACTCACCCTCTCTCACTCTATCAATGTTTCCAACAATTCGTCCTCGCTGTTTCTTATTGTCATTCTCTCTATCTTCTCTTTTATCCCTCTCTCTCACCCTTTCTCTCTCCCTCTCTCTTTCTCTTTCCCTATCCTTCCCATTCCCATTGTCTTTCTCTGTCTCTGTCCCTCAGATGCCTTTGGACGAAGATACAAAAAAAAAGATAGGAAAAAGCCGGCCAGGACCGAAATAAAATGAAATGAAATTTAATTTTACCCTCAAACATGCGCACTGCCTAAGGCGTCGTCATTATTCAAGAATTATAAAATCTTCTCGTGAGCAATTTAACCTTCGAAAACCACCTAGCGCATTACATTCGATGAATTCAACTTTTGAAAGTGTGGGCGCAGATGGAATTTAGGAAATTCTTTGGTCATTTTTGCACACAAAAATCCAACCCACTTCACCGTGTGAATTGCCAAAATGCGTTAGGCGAGAATTGGTGAACTTCTGGAGGGAGGTGCAGTTTTTTTTTTCGAGGTTCATCCTGACCAGCTACGTGACACAGGAGTCTTTACTCCACAGGCTGTTCCAACGGACAAACAGTGAGATAAATATCAACAGCAACTGGAGAACCAGCAACTCGGTGAAGCACACTCCATGGACTGCCCCACATTTGCTGACTTCCCAGTGAGAGCTATGTTCTTGACCGAGTGTTGCAGGCTGGCACATTCCAAGCTCCAGGACTACATGCTGAGGGATGCACTAAAGGTTAGGGAAAGCTCACGCTCTTGCAACCTTCATTCAGAGTGATCTGAGTGATTGGTTATTGCACAACAACTTCGGGCTGTATTACTCACATTGAATGTACTCAGTAAATATTACATGCATCACATTTTTACTGAAACACCTCAGAAAGCAACAGGATCAATGTAGATAATTAAAATCTCATTAAACTTTCTGAAATGACCATTTTCAAATGCCTATAATAGTCTTTTGATCCTACTGAAGCGCCATAGTGTGCAGCATGATCTATGTTGTAATTCTGAAAGTCATTGTATTTTCTGCGACGGACATTTTCAAATATTTTGTTATGTTCTTAATTTATGAATGACAGTTTTTCTCAAAAAAAAGTAAATAAAACTGAAAGTTGGACGCACATTAAAATAGCAAAGAAAACAATAGTAACACATCCACTCTGAGGGCTTGGGCACAAAATATTGGAGAACTGCTCCGTGGACAATTCAATTATAGTCTTAAATGGCTGCACTCAGGAGATTAGGCTTCAAAGCCAATGTGCCGGCAAACTCCATCACCATCCGTGGGTATGTCCTTTACGCAGGCAACACAATCCCACCACAGGTGCTGAGGGAATGAGAGCCAGTCAGGGAGGGAGAGAAGTTGGCCTCGAATCCCTGAAGGAGTCCAGAACATTGACTATGGACCCAATGAAGTATCAAGGCATCAGGTAAATATGGGCAAATAAACCTCCAGCTGATTACCAAATGCTGCCCTCCCTCAGTTGATGAATAATTTTTGTTCCATCTAAATCACGCGTTGCATGAAGCACTTTTGGTGACAAAGGAACATACTGAACACTGGCTATGGGACTTCAATGCCCATCACAAAGAGCAGATCATTCACCCTACTGTTGGCCGAACTGGTCGATTCCTGAAGGAAATGGCTGCTTAACTGGGGCTGCAGGATATGCTGAGTTAACCAAGAAGGGGACAATCCTACAGAATTTAGCCTCAGGTGCATCTTCCCAAGGGAGTAGCTGTAGTAGTGTCCATAAGGCAGCACATATGAAAGTGACAGCTTTCTTCACACTGAACACATTTTCCGTCATGTTGTGTGGCATTACCACTGTGCGAAATAAGTTTGATTCAGGACAGATGCATCACTAACCCTGGGAATTGACGATGCGCTGTGAGCGATCAGAGGGAACAGTATTGTACTCAACTATATCTTATGGATTCGTACATCCCATGCACTCCGCCATTGCCATTAAGCAAAGAGATGGATCGCCGTACTGTTTCTCTACAGAGCTGCTGCCTGGCCTGCTGAGTTTCTCCAGCATGTATTTTTATTTCAGATTTCGAGCATCCACAACATTTGATATTGACCAGAGTGTATTTCTGATTTCTCAGGATGCAATCCACATTACCTTAAAAATAAACTTAAAAACAGAAAGGGCCGAGTGCATTATTGAATGATTTACAGAAAACATTTCAATCTGAAAGTGAAAAAATACAAAAATACTCAATCAGATATAGGAAGGAAAATTATTAGTTTATAATGAATTATTATTATAACAAATGTATTTCAGCTCCGTAGCTTCCGTTAGCCAGTATATTAATTAAACCTCAGGAGCTGGAAGGTTAATCCTCGCTTCCTCTTTCGACAAATGCTGCCGGCCATGCTCAGTCTTTCCAGCACCTTCTGTGATTAGTTCAGATTCTCAGCGTGAGAAGTATCTCAATGTTTGAACAATACAACAATCCCTGTCCGGTAATGGAAATTCGAATGCGCAATGAGAAGCAGTAAAGGGAAGCGATTCAGAGAATCAGTGATTTCCACTGAACCCCCGTAATTCTATCTCCGCCGCAGCATATATTTCGGGGAAAAACCATCATTTTCAGCAAAAAATGGACACAGTTAAGTGACGTTTCAAATGGAAGATAAGTGGAGGTTGGAAATATTTATATTTGAATTACGCCTGGGTCTGCTTTCGGAGCGAAACCTCACCCATTGGTGTAAAAATAAGCTCCGAGCTTGCGGTTCCTGACCTGAAAGTTTTAAAGAAATCACCAAATTGCGATAGTCAGGAATCAAACCCTGACCAATTGTTTGAAAGGCAGCGATGTTCACCACATCATGGTTCGGAGTTGGGCGATGAAAATGCACACTGTAATGTAGAACAATGCCCAAGGCTGTTGACAATACTGATATACATTTTTAAAATAACGAAACAAAGATAATGTTGAGCCGCAGAAGGAGGTACTATTTCAGGAGACAAACGTTATATCAAACATGTAGAAATGAAGAAGCATTTTTAAGAGGAAAGGAAGTCAGAGAATTGGAGAGTTTCGGAGAAGGAATCCAGGATTGTCGACCAGGTCATTTGAGAGTACGGCTATCAATGTCGTAGGGATTTAAATCAGGAATGTCCATGAAGACAGAAGAACAGAAATCTGAATAGTTTCTGGGGCTGGATCGAGGCTATAGAGAAAGGAAGGAGCGAAATACTGGACTGATTTGCAAGTAAGGATGAGGGTTTCAAAATTAAGGCATTGCCGTTCCAGAAGCCCGTGTATGCTGGCGAACCAGGAAGTGGTTTGTTCAGGCGACGTTCCAGGCAGCACAATTTAGGATCAGCGGAGGTACAGGTAGGGGCAAGATGGAGGACTGGCCAGGGCAACACTGGATGAGTTAAGTCTAGAATCAGCAAGTCATGGACGAGCGACTCAGTAGCAGATGAGGTGAGACAGGTTCGGAGTTGGGCGATGTTGAGCATGAAGAAGTACAGCGTATTGATCAGGTAACATCCTGTCAGTCTCTCCAACTCCTCACAGTTATTTCAGATAAATTAGCGTGAAATGGATACTGCGTCAGTCCTTAATATTTAATATTCAAATTGTTAATGTATCTGCATCTCTGGAACAACATATCAGTGCGTACTGTTCACTTCTCACTCTAATCAGAAGCTGAAAAAAATGTTCCAGATTAAGCCCGTGTACTGAGACCGTTTAAAACCCCGTTAGGAAGCTCAATTGCCATTGTACCTTGCAGAATGTCTGCTGCTCATGACCCCATTACTATCCGTCCGGCCTGCGAGTAGATTCACTGAGAGCGATGCAGAGTTAGTGAAGTGTTCTGTTCCTGACTCCTGCTCTGTCACTGAGGACTCCGTCTCTCAGCAAATCTGTTTTCACCAGTCCTGCCAGATATTAAGTTTTGAAAACTGTGTGAACTGACAGCTGATGATCGTGTTCCTGGTGAGAACAGCTGATGATCGCGTTCTGGCTGGGCTGTGCTCCCAGTTAAAAGGTTTCTCTCCCGATTAATCAGCGTGTTGACCTCAATAACTGGTCCACAACTCAAGCAGTGGGTTTAATCGGCTCTTTGTGGTCCCCAGGATGTTTCTCACAACGAATGAATCATACAAAGAGCGTCTATTCGGTCCATGTTGCCTGTAGATAGGCTCTGAAAGAGGTGCGCCCTTAGGTTTACATATCTCTCCATAATCCTTGCAACGTCCCATCAACACGGATTTATTGAAATTAATTCTGACGGTTAATATTGAATCTGTTTTCAACACCTTCTCAGAACGTGAATTCCATATCAAAACAATCCGCTCCATCATACAATCTCTTTTGATTCTCCACTCTCATTCTTTATTCAATTCGCTATTCTCTATTTAGTCCCTCTTCTCTCAAGGGACACAGGTTATTGTCATTTTCTTCAAGATTATCTCCACTTTCCGACAGCTCCATTAACACTATATCTTAAGTTCCAATGCAGGAAGGAGATCACTCCAGTTTCCAACTCTTTCCACATAACAGTAGCCCCGCATCTCTGCTCTTATTATATTAAATACCCTCTGTACTTTCCCGAGCACCTTGTTATCTTTGCTATTGTCTGGTGCTCGGAGAGTGTTTCAATACTACATCTGTGCTCTGATCAGTCACTCAGAAAGATTCGTCATCCCTTCCCCGCTTTCGGATTGTTCTCCCGTCTCTCCTTTCCTACTAAGTGTGGCATCTGTACTTTTAACACAGCAGATTGAATGTTGTGGTCCACACGGCAGTCCCTGACTCAGCCTGTCTTCCGCACACAATCCTCGTCTGAGCTCAATTTCTCCTGCTTATCGCTCCCTTTCCTACTGGAAAGGGTGCTTCCGATGCTGTTCATCGTAATCAAAAAAAAGCTCCTGCTGCTAGGAGACGACAGAACTACGGGCTTCGGCCGACGGGTCGGGTTAGTAACCTTTGCAATAACCATGAATACATCGGAACACGACAAAACTGATCATGAGACATATCAATTTCTACAATTGAACAAATCTTGACAGTTGGTTGGTTTATAAACATCATAACTACCAGATAGGAATTAAAACATAGACTGTTTCAATTCGAGAAGGAAATCTGTCATTCTTCTTGTCTCACTGAAGTGTTACAATGCAGAATTGGGTTAACATGTTGCAATTAGCTTTCCAACCACACAAGTGCCTGGCAATAAAAACGTCAAACGATAGAGAATCTAAACTTCACCCATTGGCTTTCAATCCATCGCCATCACTGAACCCCCCACCATCAACTTCCAAGGTGGTTAGAAATGAACAGAGAAAGAACTGGACTATCCATATAAACAGTATGGCTACAACAGCATGTCAGAGGCTAGGAATCCAGCGACGATCGACTCAGCTCCTGACTCGCCAGACCCTTTCCATCGTCTACAAGGCACAAATCAGGAGTGTGATGGAATACTCCCAAATTTTCTGGATGAGTACAGCTCCCCCAGCACTCAAGATGCTTGACACCACGCAGGAAAGAGCCGTATGCTTGAGTGGCACTCCATCCAAAAATATTCAGTCCCTACACTGCCGATGCACAGGATCTGTATTGTGTACGGTCTAGAAGATGCACTGCATGAATCAATCAAGGCTCTTGGGACAGCATCGTTCACCCCAGAACAATTACCATCTCGAAGTACAAGGACAGCAGATAGATGGGAAAACCAACATCTTGAATTTCCTCTGCAAGTCGCCCAGCATTCTGAATTGGAAATATATCGCTGTTTCTTCACAGTCACTGGGTCAAAATCCTGCAACGATGTGCCTAACAGTGCTGTGAGTGTGTTCCTACACCACATGGACTGTAGTGGCCCAAGAAGTCAGATCACCACAACAATCTCAATGGTAACTACGACTGGGCAAGAAATGATGGCCCAGCCAGCGAAGCCCAAATCCCAGGCATGAATAATAATAATTATTTTTAAAATGGAGGATGTGCGTAGCCCGCCTTAGACCACAGTCAGTGATTATTCATTGAAAGGATGGGGCTTCCACTTATTTTTCACATGATTGTCGTCATGACTGATGTAAACACCTGATTATTTTTTCTATTCCTTTTTATCATCTGAGACATTCCTCGTATTGTAGTTAGTGTCCCCGCCCGTCATTCAGAACATCGGATTTGATTCCCCGATGAGGAAAATTTCACTCCATTCAGAAAGAGCAAAGGAATTTGGCAATACACTTTAGGACTGGAAATTAGTTTTACTAAAGGAAACAGTGAGTGTTGATAAAATTTCCACATCAACGACAAGCAGAGTCAGGAGCAGAAGCGTTTTTATTGACAGAAGTCCTGGGATATTTGAAACTCTGAGAAGAAAGGTCCTTCCCACCAGCAACCAGATGATGTTTCCGTGTGAACAGAATCTGGCTGTTTCACTTGAACTGGGCTTGATGGAAATTTCAAGGAAAAAAGATCAGTGATTTAGCATTTGAATACAGAGGTTTAGAATTGAACAGGATTCCTTTACACCCAGAGGAACAGGCCATATTCGATTTCGCAATGAGTAACCAGCCAGAATTCATTAATAATCTGACATAAGCGTGCATATTTTAAAAAGTGACTGTGGCATGGTGGAGTAATTTGTATTATAATCTCAGCTGCCAATTTTCTCCTCTCTTTTTCGTAATTTATTTCATTTTCTTTGGTTTTATACAACAGCGATTGAGGATTCTGCCATTGCTCCCGCCACAATGTATTTATTTACTTATCCCATTACATTTCCCTCTAGCCTTGTACCAGATTTGTCAATTTTGTCACATTTTCCAATGAATCTCCCATGCCTTCCACCCCATCACAGTCTTCCCCTCTTCTTGTTCTTTCCACCCTCCATCTGAGACACAAGGGAGCATACAGGCAACCACTTCTCACACACAGTCGGTGCATTATCACTCAGAGAGACACAGGGATACAGACAGCTAATACGTTCCACATGCTGAGGCAGCTGAATTATTCAGTCACACATTGACAACATTTTAAGAGGTGGTGTTATTCATCAATCATTCAAAAAGGGCAGGAGGGAAAGAAGTCGATTGTATTTCACTCCAACCCTGTCCCTTTGAGAGGTACATACACAAATCCCAGACCCAAAATCATGTCAGCTGTAAGATAGAACGGGACTGTGCCAATTTGACACTACTAACGCACAGCAACTAATTGAATAGCGGATCGATTTAAATTAATTGTTTCCAATTTTTCTCACAATAAATCGCTGGAAGCTGCAAAGCCATTCCCATTCCTGTTCATACTTATGTAGATTTGCTAATCGAAAATCAGAATTTTCGGGGGCTGTGAATCTGAAATAAACACCGAAAATGCCTGAAATCTGAACAGGTCAAGCACCATCTGGGAAGAGAGAATGAAAGCTGGCATTTCAGTTCGCTAACATTTCGTCAGTTGAAAGAACCTCAAACTCTATTTCTCCCTCCACATATACTGATGACATGCTGAGCGTTTCCAGCATTATCGGTTTTTATTTCATGTAGATTTACTCAATGTACAGAAGTCACAAGTGTTATATGGTTGAAACTCTCAACCGCATGTGCTCAAATTCATACCTATTTAAAACTTATGCCCCCAAAAGAAACATGCCTGTATACAACAATGTTAAATATATATTTGTAAACACCATCTTGTCAAGAGAGATACTCATTAAATGCAGCTGAACAGTTAATCATTCATACAAAATCCGCACAGTTCGAGGTGCAGAATGAATCAAACACTCACAATCCGTACCAGAGACTGGCAGATACAGAATGAATCCAATGATCAGACACAGGACCACAGACAAAGAGGCACAGAATGAAACCAACACTGAGACAAAGTACCAGAGATTAATAGATGCAGAATTAACACAACAATCAAACATAGTTCCAGAGGCTAAGAGATGCAGTATGAACACGACGCTCACACACATTACTGTCAGATACAGAATGAATCCAACAAACTCATAAAGTACCAAGAACTAAGAGATACAGTATTAATCCAAAACTCACATACACTGACAAAGACTGACAGATATATAATTAAGCCAACACTCACACACAATAAGTGAGGTTGATTGATGCTGAATGAATCCAGCATTCACATACAGCACCAGACACTAAACGATAAAGAATGAATACAAATCTCAAACACATCACCAGAGACAGACTTATACATAATTAATCCAACACTCACATATAGTGCGGCAGCCTAAGAGATGCAGAATGAATCCAACACTTTCAGTCATAACCAGATACTGATAGATACCGCATGATTCCCACACTCATAAAAAACATCAGGGATTACGAGATACAGAGTGAAGCAATCACTCTCACACAAAGCCAGTGACTGCACTCCCAGTTTCTGATAATAAGAGGGTTTGGGAGATATTGAAACGTTCTCGGTCGCACACCCACCGTCAGGCACTGCATGATGCAGAAGGCATTCCATGCTTTCTCACAATGACAGATATAGGCAAATGTAGACTTAATGTGAATAAATTATCATGGAAGAGGCAATCTCTAATAACATCAGTCAGCAACCAGTGAATTTCTAATCTCCGATTCAGTCTGTTGCTGTTGTAGGAAACCATCACATATTACGTAGAAAATACTGCAAAACAGAAGAAAGAGTTATGACTGGAGCTTGATTGAACAAAATTTAACTGGCTCCTCCTCATTACTTTTATTCCCACATTTCCGCTGTGCAACACAATGTGAACACTTATTCCATTTTGTGGCAATCACTAATTTCTAAATTCCATTTTTCAGGCGTTTGGGGAGATCAACTGACAAGAAGATGCCGGGGCCTCCCACGGGTCAGGTGGTGGAAACACCTGTGCACTCTGTGCACCAGCGAGAGACAACGCCACCCAAGCTTAATATATTTCTGGTCAACCAACGAATCATTCAGCCAAGTTAGTGCATACCACAAACCTAAGAGGCATGGAGGTGGCAATCCACATTGCAATTGACAAAAAAGGGGAGAGACATCAGAAAAAGGACAAAGCAATGAATAGGGGAATTTCAGCCATGTGATGCTAGCGACCTCTCTGCTGAGGCAATAGAAACTAATTGAAATTAAACCACAGGTTTGAGGTGTTCTTTACAACAGTTGTAAAGCGAGCAATAGCGGCTCCTCTTCCCCTAATCCCCCGCACCTGGGGCGAGCCTAAATGAGTGAAAAGGCGGAGCTGCTCTTTGGGAGTGAAAACGGTCCGCACAAGAGCAAATTCGCCAACCGCGCGATCCGCACCTGTTTTTAATTTACCTACATAATATTTCATTTACCCGCCTATAAAGAAGAGTCGCTACTTCCTTACGCCATTGAATTTACAACAATCAGGGGCTGACGTCACGTTAACATGGCGGCCGCCGTGCACGTCCAACTGAGCTCTATCTTTCACACGACGGTTTACAATCTCCGCTTTCCAAGAACTCCACTTGGAGTCTTCTTCCAAACCGGTGCTCCCCTCAGACATCTACTGCAAGGCTTCGCGTCCAGGGTTTCAAACTCACTTTCCGTTGTTGCTCTTCCCTGGGTGACCATTTGCATTCAAGCTGTCTTCCACGCACTCTTCCTCACCTACTCAGCTGATCAAAAGTACACCCCTGCTTTACATGTTATTAACAAAGTTTTACTGGCATCCAGCTGTCTCTTTGGAACTTCTGGCCTCTTCGCAAACAGTTCTCCTTTAAAATAGGCTTTCTTAAGCTTTTGTTCCTGTTAATTTGAAGCTTGGGGATCATCTCTGATCCTCCCTCTTAAAATCGCTTAACAATAAAGTTTTTTTTTCTCAGTCTCATTTCTTTCCAATGACTAGAAGGCCTTGTTGGAAATTTCTCTTTTTCCAGTTGCCTCGATTTCTGGGTGGTCTTCTTTAGCTTTGGACTGGCTATCGGTCCATTTTGTTACACTCTCTCTCAGGCAGCTTACTTCAAAAACAATGGAACTCCATATGGTGTTTCTAGTTTATTCTGTGTGTTTCTGCGAGAAGAGCCTGACACATTGGACCCATGTTGCTAGGCAACAGCCCACTCCTATTACGCTTTTGTTTATTAATTTCTCCTTCGCAGTATTAAAATTAATTAGAAATACATGCAAATATTATAGCGAAACAAGAACTCTGCTGGGATTTGTGCTAACACACAGATTGATGTACAAAACAAACATAAACTTTCAAGTTAGAACAATTTCCAAATACACACAAATACAAACATCCCTTAGTTAAACTGGTTCTATTTCCGAACAAAAGAAAGATAAAATGGCTACTGCAAGTCACCTGTTCACAGTTTTGGCTCTTTGACTGGCAACTATCCCCAGCAGTTTCAGGAACATAATAATTCTTTTTCAGCTTCTGCAATTTCGAATGTCAATGCAACAGTCCCTTTTAATCAACGAAAGCAGAGGAAGTGCAGACCAACAAGCTCCCCCATCATAGACTATCACAAAAGAGGGAGAGCGAAATTTGTTGTATTGGACATGTTGTTATTAACCACCTCACATTTCTCCTCAGGAAGGCCAATTCAATTCTGTGAAGGGGTACAGAAAGTAATCGTTAAGCTGCAATTAATCATTAATAGGACAGGTCACATGACACAATCTCCTGCATTTTGGACAATTTTACAATGACATTGTTGGGCCTCACATTCTGTCTGCTGATTTAAAATCAATTGGACAGAACTCTTGCAGCCGAGCTTGGCAAGCATTCGGCTACCACCTGTCAACTCCAAGAAACCATTTTAAAATTAAAAGTCTCTGATCATCGCCCGCCAAGCGGGCTTAGTGCAGAAAAATACATCGTGCAGCAGGATAATTCGCTGCAACGTTCTTCTTATCATTTAGCCAACTGGAAGCGCAATGGAACTGAAGCCTATTATGACACAAAGTCATTTGGACTCTGACTTTGGAGTCTGGAGCTCACATAAGCTAATATCAATTTATTGTGGTCCTTATATTGTCATACTCCATTCCTCTACCCCACACCCAACATTCCTGTGCCCTCAAACGCTTTTCGAGTGTTTGTGTTTGAGTAGACAGGTTAGCTCCATCCCCACAGCGACTTCTTCCCCCCCCCAACCCGTTTTAAATGTGCAAAATAACTTAACTCTCTGAGTTAATGGTAACACAAGTTTGTTGTGTATTGTTAGTAACGTTGGATCACAAAAACTGATGGATTGGGGGGGGAAAAAAACACCACGCCACATATTCCTTTAAAAAGTAATCTAAAACTTTGTATGCTTATGGCTATGTCGCAAGAGGATTTCAGTGCAGTTTCAACTGTCCCGTTCCTGCCTTAAACAAATGTTTTTTTTATTTTGAACGTTAGAGAAAGCATTTAAAAGATCACTTTCAAAAAATAGAATTTGTTTATCCCTCAGAAGGGAAAATAATTGACAGGTCAATAAGGCATAAAGGAAAAAAAACAAAATAAAACCCTGCTCATCAAAATCTTTTCATTTTTGCTTTATTTTATTCAAATTGAATGCTGCTGAAGCCAAAGATGGCTGTTACAGCTCACATTGCTCACAACGTTGGCCATCTGTTCTGGACGTTTCCAACACCGGTTGCGATTAAAACAGTGTTCCACTGTTATCATTGTGGAATCTCACGCCCAATTCTAGCTCACAATCCGCTGTAAATTCAGACATCAGGGGCACAGATTCATGGCAGTGGGTATCGCGAATGTTTAATGGGGTAGCCCCCGCCCTCGCCCCACCACCCGGAACTTCCATTAAATAAATAAACTGTAATGCCTTGCACTGTTAAATGTTGGATAAACTGTACCGAGAAGAGGCTTAAAATGCAATTTAAACAGCAAACTTCGGATATTTTCGAAAATGTTCGAGCAATTATAACTCATCAAATGTTGGAAAATTTCAAACCACTTCCAACACCTGGGTAAATATTTTACTGACATTCTGTGACGTCCCGTTGTTCTCCCCCTCTCTATTACGTTCACACCAAAGCCCACTTATCATCTCCACGCTCTCCAGGCCCAATCCGACTTGAACTCGACCCAGATCGTACCCACTCACCGTAGGCGCGTAAATTTTCCCTGGCTTGTCACAAAACCTAAAAGTTAGCTGTTACTGTAAATTTAAATGCTTTAAGCCAACGCGTCCCTTAAAAAGGAGTTCGTGACTAACCTGCATGTGACTGATCTGCACCAGAGTTTAGGCCCTGTGAGAGAGCAAGACTGTACGGACCTCGCCCAGTCTGTGTTGGAAGCTTTTGGGAGATAAGGTCTCCTTGATTTCCAAGTAAGTGATTTCGCGTGGAGTGGTAACCTGACCCAATTTCCACTCCATCGGAATTTAAGGACAAGTGATGGTCTCAAAACCAGGGGACCCACAGGATGCAACACTCCTTATTCCTGCAAATATGTTGCCAGCCCCATCTCATAATTCGAGACTGTAAACGGAAATGGACGTCATTTGCATCTTTAAAATCTTACCCCTCCAGCAGCGGCATCGATTCCCTCCAAGCAATGGCTCCCCAAAGGCACATTCCGCAAAATGGATGGAGACTCTTTCAGAAACTAACGACCAGAACATTGAAAGCGACAAAAAATAGGCAGACGCTGTCACCAGAAGAAAAAAAAATGCTTTGGAATCATGGCGGAGGAAGGAGGTAAATGCGGCGAAATTGAGGTTATAAACTTTAGCAAGAAGAACGGAAGTTCGGAATATTCTACATTTGGAGAAAGACTGCAGAAATTTGCAGCACAGAAGGATTTGGGAGTCCTTGTGCATTAACCCGGAGAATCTGCAGTAGGTTGTAACGGATATGGAGTAATTTTCTAACGAGAACAGGTTGAGTAGCTTGATCCTGTACGCATTCGACTATAGAAGAATGACAGGCGAAATTATTAAAATATATACGTTTCTTAGATGTCTTGACAGGGCATTTGTGAGGGCTTTCTTCCCCTTCGGTGAGAGCCGAGGGCCAGAGGGCATTAACCTCAGTGTAATGAAAGGCATCTTAGAAAAGAGATGAGGAGTAATTTATTCTCTCAGAGTGTTAAAAATCGGAGGAATTCACCCCACAGAGTGCTGTAGTGCCTGAGTTGTTAAGCATATTCAAGGGTTCGATAAACGGATGTTTAACCAGAAAGGGAATTAAAGGTTATGTGGGAAAGCAGGAAAATGGAATTGAGGATTTACAGAGCAGCTATGATCTTTTGGAATGGTGGAGCAGACTCGGTGTACTCTATGGCCCACTTCTGCTAAGACCTCTTATGCTCTTAAGGTGTTATGGTCGCGTGACTCAATTCACCATTTTAAGATGTCTATGTTAAGTTCAGTTAGAAACAGTTAAGACTACTGATTCACATTCAACCTGAAAAGAACAACAGCAAGTTCCACACGTAAGCAAGCAGCCGACAACGAATCTGCGCTCCTAGAAAGACACCAGCAAAAAAATCCCGATGCTGGAAATCGAAAACAAAGATAAAAATACTGAGAAAAATTCAGCATGTCTGACAGCATCTGTGGAGAGGAACACAGTTCACGTTTCAAGTCCGAATTACTAATCAAAAGAATGAGGTCTCCTAGAAAGGTGTTTTTCTTCTCTTGAAAATCTCTTGCCAGCATCTGCAAAACCGATCAAGCCTGCGATCAATAATCACATCATAAATCCAAGAGGAATATTTAGCTGTTGTTTCTCAATCAGAACCTTTTGGAACTGATTCGTCTCCCCGAAGGAAACTTTCATTAGGTTTTAACAGTCCGGAATTTGCCGTTACTAAAACCAATATTCATTGCATTCGTCGTTTTACTGTTGCTATTGATGGGTGCAAAACTGCATCTTTTCAATCCTCCTCAATTATGTGTATCTGAGTGTTTATGAGTGTGTTTGTGTGTGTGTGTGTGTACGTGTGCGTGCGTCAAGATGCAAATATCCCTTACCTTGTCTGAACGTGTTAAAAACTGACCTTCTGTGTTAATAATAGAGTTTTTTCTTTAGGTTGTTCTGAGACTTGATCACGAAATTTGTGCTTTCTGGGTGACAGGTTCCTGGGGGTGAGAGGGGCTACAGAGTGACAGTGATGGAGCTGTATTAACATCAACAGAGATCCAGTCAGTGAATCAAGGTGCCTGGGGGCGAGGAGCTATTGAATGATAGTGTGAGGGTGCTTGATTAACATCAGTGCAGGCGCTTTCAGTAACACATGATGGTGGGGATGAAAGGTCAATGAGTGACACTGTTAAGGAGCTAGATTAACATCAGCGAATAAATTGCCAGTAGAACTAGATGCGGAGGGGAGAGGGGCTATTGGATGACTGTGTTCTGGAGCTGAATTGACATCACTAAAGATATAGTCATGAACACAATGTGCCCGGGAGAGGACATATTGACATATTGAGCGACAGTCTGAGGGAGCTGGATTAAAATCAGCAGAGCTATAGTATTTAACACATGGTGCATGGTGCTTCAGTTGGGGGGTGGTTGGCCGGGGGTGGGGGGGATTGGAGAGGGGGGGTGGGGGGGGCGGGGAGAGAGAGAGAGAGAGAGAGTTGGGGGGGTGAGGGGGTGGAGGGGGGTGGCATTGTGTGGCTTTTCTCAGTAGCAATGAGATGGAGCTGGATTGGCATCGATATAAATACAATCAGTATCAAGGATGCTGTGGAATAGGATTGCAGAGTCAAACTGTGGGGGAACTGGGTTAACATCAATACAAAAGCAGTCAGTAGCACAAGGTGCTTGGGATCGAGGGGTTACGGTTTGACAGTGTGAGCGAGTTGGATTCACAAGAGTCAAGATCCAGTCATTAACAGAGGTCGCTGGGGGGAGGCGGTTTAGTGAGTGAAACAGTGAGGTAGCCGATTTAATATCTGGTGATAATCTATGTCTTAAACAGGTTGCTTCAGGAGCAGTGGTTTGATGCAAACTGATTAAAAACCAATATATTAATTAACGTCTTTTAACATGCAATCAATCGATCACTATGTTAAAATGTCCTTTTTTTCATTATAGAATTGGAACGGATGTGCTACACAACCGTGTGTGTAATCTGTCTCACGGTGTTAAGGTGAAACATTGAGGGGAAAGTCGAACCCAGGCCGAAGATTTTCAAAGAAGAGTACTGAACTGCACGGTGGGCTCAAAGTCGCAAAGCAGGATGCTTGTTTTCACGAAGGTTATGCTGGAAGTATAAGTTCTGCACAATGATTGAATGTGTAGACGGGCTTGTGCAAGGGATGATAAGCACGAACAAAGAGAAGAAAGAAAAGTACAGCACCGGAACAGGCCCTTCGGCCCTCCAAGACTGCGCCGATCACATTGCCCGTTAACTAAAACATATTCCACTTCCGGGGGCGGTATCCCTCTATTCCCATCCTGTTAATTTATTTGTCAAGCTGCCTCTTAAACATCGCTACTGTATCTGCTTCCAAGACCTTCTCTGGTAGCGAATTCCAGACATTCAGTACCCTCTTCGTAAAAAACTTGCCCCGCCTCTATTGTTTTCTCCTCTCAGCTTAAATGTATGTCCCCGAGTAATTGACTCTTGCACCCTGGGAAAAAGGTTCTGATTATCTACTCCTTGCATGCCACTTATATTTTTGTAAACTTCTATCATGTCGCCCCTTAATCTCCGTCGCTCTAGTGAGAACAATCCGAGTTTATCCAACCTCTCCTAATAGCTAATAAACTCCAGGCCAGGCAGCTTCCTGGTAAATCTCCTCTACACCCTCTCAAATACCTCCATATCGTTCTGGTAATGTGGTGACCAGAATTGCAGGCAATATTCCAACTGTGGCCCAACCAAGGTTCTATACAGCTGCAGCATGACTTCCCAGTTTTTATACTCAATACCATTGCCGATGAAGGCAAGCATGCCATTTGCCTTCCTGAAAACCGTATCCACCTGCGTTGCCACTTTCGGTGACCTGTGGACCTGTACACCCAGATACCTCTGCCCGTCGATGCAATTAAGGGTTCTGACATTTACTGTATAATTCCTGCCTGTATTAGTCCTTCCATAAAGCATTATCCCGCATTTGTCCGGATTAAACTCCATCCGCCATTTCTCCGCCCAAGTCTCCAACCGATCTATATCCCGTTGTATGCTATGACAATCATCTTCACTATCTGCAACACCTCCAACCTTAGTGTCGTCTGCAAACTTACTAATTAGCCCAGTTACATTTTCCTCCAAATCATTTATGTATACTACAAACTACAAACGTCCCAGCACTGATCCATGCGGAACTCCACTAGTCACAGCTCTCCATCCAGAAAAGCACCTTTCCACTGCTACCCTCTGTCTTCTATGACCAAACAAATTCTATATCCATCTTGCCAGCTCACCCCTGATCCCGTGCGACATTACCTTCTGTACCAGTCTGCCATGAGGGACCTTGTCAAAGCATTACTGAAATCCATGTATATTACATCCACTGCCCTTCCATCCTCGATCATCTTTGTCACTTACTCGAAAAACTCAATCAAGTTAGTGAGACACGACCTCCCCTTCACAAAACCATACTCACTCTAACTAATACACCCAGTTTCTTGCTAATGGAAGGAAATCCTGCCACGAAGAATGTTATCCAATAATTTCCGTACCACTCACCGGCCTGTAATTTCCTGGATTATCCCTGCTACCCTTCTTAAACAATGGAACAGCATTGTCTATTCTCCAGTCCTCTGGGACCTCACCCGTAGCCAGCGAGGATGCAAAGATTTCTGTCAAGGCCCCAGCAATCTCCTCCCTTGACTCGTTTCAGTACTCTGGGGTAGATCCCATCTGGCCCTGGGGACTTATCCAACTTAATATTCTTCAAAACGCCTAACAACTCCTCTTATTGGATCTGAACATGATACAGGCAATCTACACACTCTTCCCTAGCCAAATCGACCGCCAAGTCATTCTCTTTGGTGAATACTGACGAGAAGTATTGATTTAGTATCTCTCCCATTTCTTCTGGCTCCACACACAGATTCCATCCTCTGTCCCTCAGTGGGCCTACACTTCCCCTGGCTGTCCTCTTGCTTTTTACATACGTATAACAGGAATTGGAACTTTCGTTAATCCTGGTTGCCAGTGACTTTTCATTGCCCCTTTTAGCCCAACTGACTCCTTGCTTAAGTTTCTTTCTATTTTTTTTTATTATCCACGGGCTTCATCTGTTCCCAGCCTTCTAGCCCAAACCAATGCGTTCCTTTTCTTTATGACTAACCTCACAATATCCTTCGTTATACAAGGTTCCTGAAAACGTCCATGCTTATCCTTCACACTAGCAGGAAAACGCCGGTCCTGAATCCTTATCAACTGAATTTTAAAATCCCCCCACATGTCAGTTGTTGATTTGTCATCAACCATCCGCCTCCGTTCTAGGTTCCTCAGTTCCTGCCTAATATTGTTATAATTAGCATTCCCCCAATTAAGCATCATAACCCTAGCACTCCTGTTATCCTTATCAAACAATACCTTGAAACATACTAAATTATGATAACTTTTCCCGAAATGCTCTCCTACTGAAATTTCGACCACCTGGCGGGCATATTCCCTAATACCAGGTCCAGTATTGCCCTTTCTCTAGTTGGACTGTTTACATATTCTCTCAGGAAGACGTCCTGGATGCACCTTACAAATTCTGCACCATCCAAGATCCTAGCACTAAGTGATTCCCATTCAATATAGGGAAAGTTAAAATCACCCACCACAACAACCCTATTGCTTTAACTTCTTTCCAGAATCTGCCTTAATAACTTTTCCTCAATCTCCCGCCAGAAATTGGGAGGCATATATTAAACACCCAACATTGTGACTGCACCCTTACTATTCCGGTGCTCTACCCATATTGCCTCGTTGCATGAGCCCAACGAGGTGTCCTCCTGTCTTACAGCTGTGATATTCACCTAAACCAGCATTGCAACTCCCCCATCTCTTCTAATTCCCTCTGTATCCTGCCTGAAACATCTAAATCCTGGAACGTTTATCTCCCAATCCTGTCCATCCTTCAACCAAGTCTTTGGAATAGCAATAACATCATAGTCCCAAATACTAATCCAAGCTCTAAGATCATATGCCTTGCCTCTTATACTTCTCGCATTGACACAAATGCATTTCTGACGCCCAGTCCCAAAGTGTTTAGTAATTTCCCCCGCCTGCCCTACCTCTTAGTCCTACTGGCCATATTTGCTGGTCCTCAGTCTTTCATTTCACCTGCTCACCAATTGCTCGGGTCCACACCCGCCTGACATACAAGTTTAAACCCTCCTGAGTGACACGAGCAAACCTCGCAGCCAGGATATTGGTGCCCCTCCAGTTTAGATGCAACCCGTCCTTCTTGTACAGGTCCCAGCAGCCCCGGGAGAGATCCCACTGATCCAGATATCTGAAAACCTCCCTCCTACACCTTCTGTTCAGCCACGTCTTCTGCTGCACTATCTTCCTATTTCTAGCCTCACTGGCACATGGCACAGGGAGCAATCCTGAGATTACAACCCTAGAGGTGCTGTTTTTTTAACTTTCTGCTAGACTCCCTGAACTCCCGCTGCAGGACCTCGTCACTCTTCCTGCCTATCTCGTTAGTACCAACGTGTTCCACGACTTCTGGATGTTCTCCCTCCCCTTTCAGAATGTCCGTACCCGATCAGAGACACCCTGGACCCTGGCACCAGGGAGGCAACATTCCATCCTGTTGTCTCTTCCACGAACACAGAAGCGCCTATCTGAGGCATTGACTATAGAGTCCCCTATGAAAATTCCTCTTCTGTGCTTTCAACCCCCCTGCTGAAGAATGGAGATAGCCAGGGTGCCACTGCTCTGACTACTGCTGTTGATTTCCCCTGATAGGCCACCCCCCACAACACTGTCCAAAATGGTATACCTGTTAGAGAGCGGGACAGCCAAAGGGGATTTCTGTACTGTCCCCTTCTAGAGGTCACCCATCTATCTGGTTGTACCTTGCGTGTGAACACGTCTATAAAGCTCCTGTCAATAATGCTTTCCGCCACTGGAATGCTTCTAAGTGCATCCAACTGCTGCTCAAACCGATCCATACGGTTTATGAGGAGCAGCAATTGGGTACACTTCCTGCAGATGTAGTTGTCTGGGAAACTTGAAGCATCACAGATTTCCCACATCCCACAGGTGAAGCACTTCACCCCAGCAACTGCCATTTGTAAAAATATTTAATAAATTAATTCAAATCTTAGAACTACTTATTGACTCTTTATTAAATATACGTTCCCTAGGGATAGATTTCTACTATAAATGCTGAATCCTAAGAACAGTAATCCCCTGATTCTGGTCTAGATTAGTTGTTTAAAATGATTTAGTTTCAAATTCCGTGTTGATTCTCTACCAGCCAATGAGATAACGGATTTACCGTGACGCCACTTTTTTTCTAAAGACCCGAGGTCCGCGAATCCCCGAGGTAAGGTTTTTATACTCAACTCTCTGGAACTCCGCCCTCCGACTCTGCTACCTCAGACTGAGAATCATAAACCTGGAATAAATCTGCCTCATCTTCCCACAATGCATATGGATAAAAATATTTCAGATGATAAAGTGGAGCCAACCTGACTATGCTAGAGCACCTGTCACGAACAAAAGAGGACTAACCATAAGTCATCTGCCGAAATTAAGGAAATGTAAAGTTATGTTATTACGACACAATTTCCTGGAATTAACACGGACTTCAGCTGATAAAGAACAGGTCCATGAAGTAGCAAAAAGTATAATGAAGAAGTACACAGAGAAAAAAAAAATACTTTGCTGCAAAGGGTTACGTAGATTTGGTTGGTTACTCGGAATTCATGCAAGGAAAGCTCATCAGTAAACGACTACCGAGAATGAATCCTGTTTACAGTGATGCAAACGACTAATGCTATCTAGATCATGTGCATTGCTTAGATGTTTAATCAATTTCAATCACATTATGTGGAACATCATCCAAGCTGCTATGTGCTATTGATTTCCAGACTAACGACCAGAGCCATTGGAGCAATTCGAGTGTTCACAGCACTTGTTGAGCCAGTCAGCAGTCGTGAAGGTAAATAAATGGCCTGTCAGGCTTTGGATGGGCAATTAACGAAGTACTTGCCAGCGAAATTACCACCTAAACAGGGGGGCGAAGAAAGGGTTGGTGGTTCGGATAATACTGGAGGCAGTTGATCCAATTGTTGAGGCTGAAGTATGGAAACAGGGGTACACTTGTAAGTTTGCCTTCATGAAAGTCGTTTGGATGATGTCTTAACTGCGACACTACAGGATAGGTGAGGTGAGAAGGTGAAATTGAAGCAGGAGCTGGACAGCAGCGATAAGAATGACCGTGAGCGGAATGCGGTTATTAATTGATCAATACAACAACAGTAAGTAGAAGAGAAAGGATTGAGGCAAACTGAGAGTGAAAAATTAGCATCAGAGTCATAGATTCATAGAGATCAACAGCACAGAAAAAGGCCCTTTGGTCCATTGAGCCTGAGCCGGCAAACAAGCACCTAAATATTCTAAATCCATTTTCCAGCACTGGGCCCATAGCCCTGTATGCCCGCACATCCCAAGCGTGCAACCAAGTACTTCTTAAATGTTATTAGGATTTCTGCCTCTGCCACTCTTTCAGGCAGTGAGTTCCAGATTCCCACCACACTCTTGTGAAAACAATTCTTCCTTACATCTCCCCTAAACCTTCTGCCCCTTATCTAAATTCTATACCTCTGCTTATTAATCCCTCCATCAAGGCAATACAGTTTATCCTGTCTACCATATATATGGCACCGATGAATTTACGCACATCAATTATGTACCCCCTCAATCCCCTCTGCTCCAGGGAAAATAACCGATGTCGTTCGAATCTATCGTCAAAAATAAAACTCTACAGCACAGGCCGCACTGTGGTAAATCTCCTCTGCACTCGAATTAATTGGACGAGAAAAGAACCTGTGATTTGGAAGACTGTGTATCTGGAAAGTCAATGTGTCAACCATCAGCAAAAGATTGATGAGTTGGTTGTACGAACAGCAGAGCAGAGTGATGGGGTAGATGGGGCAGAGCGTGAGGCTGATGGTGTGAACATTGTCTTCCGAGTTTGGTAACTACAACGTCAAGAAGAGAGAAGTATGAAAGCAGATCATACTGAGTGCCTGCAGAAGATTCAGAGTTTCAGGCAGAAGTTGCAGGTGCAAAGGATGGTAACATGTTCTATTGTACTGGAAAGGTAACAATTACATAAGTAGAGGAGCAGGAGGACCCCGGGAGCAATGGACATGACGCGTCAGTTACCGGACGGACTGGAGGAGAGCCGCTTCCCGTGTCCCTCGGTGACAGCGAGGTACCAACCATCATTTCATAGTCGGCTGTTACTCGCAGTAACAGTAAATGGCAGGAGCTGTGACAAAGTTAGGGTCAGCTCAAAACACTTATGAAAGCTTGCTAAGGCGAGATTGGGGTTGGCGGAGCAGCATAACCTAGGCCAAGGAGGGAGAAACAATATCTTGTTGCTCATCTTTGGACCTGATATCTATGCAGCTTTCCGCAGTGAAGGAAAGATAGGGATGTGAACCAGCTGCACACTGACAGACAAAAGTATAATTGCTATGCTTTTAGGAATAGAATATTTTAGCAATACTGATCCAAATGCCCTGGAGTATGTTCGGGACACAGAGGTTGAAATCCCACGAGGGCAACTTGTGGAATGTGAATTCAGTTAGTAATATAGAATTAAAAAGCCAGTCTCTGTAATTGTGACCATGTAACCATTGCAATTGTCATTAAAAAAAAAAAAATCTTCTGCTTCACTCATATCCTTTCGGGAAGGAAATCTGCCGCCCTTACCGGGTCTGGCCTACATGTGACCCCAGACCCAGAGAAACGTAGTTGACTCTTCAGTGCCATCTATAATTGGTGTGGCAAGTGGCACAGTTGAACGTAATTTAGAGATGGACAGCACTTGTGGGCCTTGCCAATGGCGCCCTTATCCCATTTAGGAAAAAAAGAGAAAAAATGATGATGCCATGTTTCTACATTGCTGGAGAGAGTGGCTGAGGGACTAACGGAGAGATGAGATGGTTATAGCTTTCTCATTACCGTATTTTCCCAACCAGCTTCTGAACAGCTTGACCAGGAGGCTACAGAAATTGAGAAGTAGGTGTCTTGAGAAGATGACAGCTCGATTTGTGAAAAGATCAGAAGCAAAGGCCACGTGTGGAAATATTAACCAGGCAACAGTTCTGAAGAAACGGCAACATGGAGAATGGACCAAAGTGCGAAGAACTGTGGAGTTGTGGAGGAAAAGGACACTTTATAAAGCCTCTCAGTGGGAAGTGAAACACTTAGCGGCACCAGAATCTCTTAGTGCCTGTTGTCTACCAGAAGCAGGTAGAAGAACTGACAGTGAGGAAAAAGTCCAGAAACCTCGCGCGGGTAGTTCCAAACAGACGACACTGTTGTGGGCTTACCCGAAAGGATCCACTGCTGACGTGACTGCGCCTAGCCGGAGTACCTGTGTCCAAGCAAGTATGAGGAGCGGTGGCGACTATGGGTGGGCGTTGACGTGGAGGGGAAAATTTTGGGCGATCTAGTTAATGTAGGAGTGTCGTGTACCGTAGGACATTGTCCTTTACCTCATTTGTCTCGGTGTTTTCGTGGCCCCTTTGGAAATGGACGTATTTCCAGGTAATTCGGTTTCTGGTTCGGTGCCTAAGCCATTGGGAGTCTGGATAGGCCCTTGATAGCTAAAGGGAAATGCATATTGATGAAGTGGAGCTTGCCCTAGAAGCCACTGTTAGGAGATAACAGCACATCACTTTACCGTGGATTGGCTAATCTGTGATATAACAATAATAGCAGTGAAATATATCAGTACAATTCCTGGGCATGACAATCAGGGATGGCGAAAGAGAGAGAAGCACTGGGAAAAGAGATGTTGGTGGATGTAAATAGTTAAACCGGGCCAGCTCAGTCCCATCTCTCACATTATTCTTGGTACTGACTGTATCCTGCAGGGAATTTATTTAATGTAATGCAGATTAAGATGTTGAGCCACATACGGAATGGAGTGAAGCGTGATTGGATGGAAACAAGAGGGACTGCTTCTATACATGTGAAGCAACTTTTGAAACTTATATTGCGTTGTGACAGCCCCGGTTCTGGAAGAAATAAACCCGGGAAAGGATTTCACTCCAGCTGTTGCAGCCAAACATAAAAGATGAAGTCCAGCTCTAAGGGAAGAGGGCAATGGACAGTCGAGGCACACAGCTGATGCCTCAAGTTTATCAACCGAGGTAGAAAATGCATATTCAGTCATTGAAATACAACGTTTAGCCACGTATGGAGCAATGCGGAACTTTGCTGCATTTCCCAGAACCCTGTGCACACTGAGTGAGTGAATCTGAGCACCCTCCACACGGTGGCTAGGTTATCACTTGAGGAACCAATGAGGGAGGGCATGGTGTCCAATCCGTGTGTATCAGGGAGGACCTTGTTACAAGGGCCCATGGGTTCAAGGTGAAGGCCTAAAACTAAGCTGGATGATTACCTCCAGGATGAGGGAGAGCCTAACGCTTGCAGAGTCGAAGGGGTCTGTTGTGATCGTGGCAGAAATGGAGCCGGGGTGCACTCAGTGGTGAGAGGCATCTATGTGGGTGGCTCCAGCTTTGCGGAGAAAGGGGAAAGTAAATAAAAAAATTGATATCTATGACACCGAAAGACTTGTAGAAATAACCAGTAAATTTCCAGTCACAATCAGCGCACAACAGGCTGAACTAGCAAATGCGAGACATGCAGTACCCAATCCTCTGGAGTTCCCCTAACCTTGCACCACAAGCATCTTGCCTGTAACAGGAGGGGAGGACGAGAGGAGGAGCAATAGTAATTCGGGATTCTATAGCCAGAGGAACAGATAGGCTCTACTGTGGCCGTCAACGTGACTCCGGGATGGTGTGTTGCCTCCCTGGCGCCAGGGTGCGATATGTCACTGAACGGCTGCGGTAAATCCTGAAGCGTGAGTGTGATAGGCCAGAGGACATGATACATGTTGATGCCAATTACATAGATAGAAAGAGAGATTAGGTTTTGGACCGATTCAGGTAGTTTGTCAGTAGACTAATAAAAATGGACCTCTCGGTTTGGAAACTCTGGATTATTCCAAGTGCCATGTGCTAGGTTGCACAGAAACAGCAGAAGAGCACTGATGAATAAGTGTCTTAAGAGTTGGTGCAGGAGGGTGGGTTTTAGGTTCTTGGATCACTGGGACCATTTCTGGGGATGTTGGAACACACTATGTGGCATGGTCTCCATCTGAATCTGAATCAGAAAGGGACAAATATCATTACGGGGGGGGGGGGGGGGGGGGGGGGGGGGGGGGGGGGGGGGGGGCGGTAGTTCTGTTGGGAGGAGTTTAAACTAATACGGCATGAAGAGAGGACACGTCATAACACAGTAAAGCAATCAAGTCAGTGACGTAGAGCTGCATTGAGTTTTAAGGGAGTAAGGCGAGGCTGGATGGAATCTACTTTACTGCCAGGAGTATTACAGGTAAAACGGATGAGCTAAAGGTGAGGATCGATACGTGGAATTGTGATACATGAGCAAGCATTGAGACAGGGCTGAGGGAGGATCAGTTTTGGCAGCTCAACATACCCGGATATAGATTCTTCAATCGAGACAGGAGAGGGTAACAGAGGAGGAGGTTTTGTTAAGGTGTCAGTTACTGCGGTAAGTATGGATGATATGTTGGAGGCGGCATTGAATAAAGATTTGTGGGCTGAAGCTAGGAATAAGAAGGGGCAGCCACATTGTTAGGTGTTTATTACAGACCCTCAGATAGCCAGCGGGTAATTGAACATCGAATATGTGCACAATTCGCCGAAGAGTGTAAAAACAATAACAACAGTGTAATTATATTAGTTGATAACAACTTTGTAATCATTAATTGGGATAGACATACTGTTAATGGCTTGGTTTGTGTGGATTTCTTCAAATATATACATAGGAACATTTTAGGTCAATATGTAGAGGGTCCAACAAGGGACGGTGTAGTGTTGGACATAATTCTGGGGAGGAAGCAGAACAGGTGGCTGAAGTGGTCGTGGGGGAGCATTGTAGTTATTGCGACCACAATACAGTACAATTTAATCTTGTTCTGGAGAAAGAAATTGGCAAGTTGCAAAAAATTGCTTTGGATTGGGAAGATCAGACTTTAGTAAAATAATGCAGGATCTGGCCAAGGTAGATTGGGAACGGCTGCTTGTGGTGAAATCTACATAAGATCGGTGGGAGCGTTCATAAAGGAAATAGGGAGAGCACAGGTTCATCATGTACCCTCTAGGGTCTTAGGAAGGTGTAACAGTAGGAGAGATCCATCGATGATGACAGATATTCAGGACACAACGAGAATGAAAAGAAAGGCGTGTAGCAGGTACAAGAGGAGAAAATCAGTGGACGCATTAGTGCAGCACAGAAAGTGTAGGGTCGAGATATGAAAGCTGTTAGGAGAACAAAGGGGGGATATGAGAATGCTCTAGCTGGTAAAAGTAAAACAGATCCCAAGATTTTCTATGAGTATTTCAATGGGAAGAGGATAATCAGGGAAGGAGTAAGGCCCATTTGGGCCAAAGGTGGCAATCTATGTGTAGAGCCAGAGGACATCAGCAGAGTTTGGGACGACTACCTCACATTTGATTTCAGACAAGAGAATGGGGGAATAAAGTCATTTAAAACGGGGAGAGCGACTGCGATGTTCTTGAGCAAATTGAGACGGGGGTGACGATATATTGGACGTGTTGGCAGGCTTAAAAATGGACAAATCTCCAGATCCTTACTATTTGTGTCCATCACTGCTGATGGAGGCAAGGGAGGAGAACCTACGGGCTCTAACCCAAATTTTAAATTTCATCCTGGCCACAGGGTTGGTTCCAGAGCACAGGAGAGCAGCTAATGTGGTTTTAATATTTACAAAAATGTTTGTAGAGATCAGCCAGGAAACAGCAGGCAGTGAAGATGACGTCTGTGGTAGAGGAACTATTGGAGAAAATTCTGAAGGAGAGAATTTCTATCCACTTGGAGAGGAAACGTTTGATCAGGGACAGTTAGCATGGCTTTGCAAGAGGGAGGCCATGCCCAATAAATTCGACTGAATTGTTTGAGAAGGTGACCAGGTGTGTAGATGAGGGTAGTTGCAGTTCATGTAGTTTGTAGGAATTTCAGCAAAGCCTTTGAAAATGTCCCGCATTGGTGACTTATAAATAAGGCAAATTCACATCGGTTATAGGGTAATTAGATAACGTGGATTCGAAACTAACTTGGTTGTGGGAGTCAGAGTGTCATGACAGAAGGATGCACTAATGAATTGAAGCCAATGTCCAGAGGCGTTCCAAAGAGAGCTGTGCCGGGACCCATATTATTTGCCATGTATATAAATGACATAAATGACCATGTGGGGGGTAGGAATGCTAAATTTACGGATTATACAAGGATTGGCCGCGTGATTAACAGTGAGTTTGAGTGCCATGTCATACAAGCAGATATAGACGGGGTGGTCAAATGGGCATTAAAGTGGCAGATTGAATTTAGCACTAAAAAGTGTGAGACGATTCACTTTGGAACGCGTAATTAAAGATGCAAGTATTCATTGAACGGCATTACACTCGGAACTTTGGAGGAACAAAGGGAACTTGGCTTGTGTGTCCACAGATCTCTAAAGGCGGAGGGGCATGTTAGTGGTGTAGAAGAAAAGGCATATGGGACACTTGCTTTCATAAATCGAGGCATCGATTAAAAAAGTAGGGCGGTCAGTTTGGAGTTGTATAGAACCTTGGTAAGGCTCAGCTGTAGTACGATGTTCATTTCTGGCCGCCACATATTAGGAAGGGTGTGATTGAAGTGGGTGCCGAGTAGATTCGCCAGGATGTTGCCTGGAATGAAATATTTCAGTTATGAAGAGAAGTTGGATAAACTTGGGATGTTTTCATTGTAGCAGAGAAGACTGAGGGGAAAATTGATCGGGGTGTATAAGGTAATGTGGGGAATGGACAGTGTGCTTTGCGTTCAGCTGTACCTCTTAGGTGGACGGTCAGTCACTCGGGACATAAGTTCAAGTTGTGGGGCAGTAGGTTTTCGGGGATGTGAGGAGACATGTTTTTACCCAAAGGGTGGGGACGGTCTGGAACTTACTGCCTGGAGAGTGGTGAATGCGTGTTGCCTCACATCCTTTAAAAAGTACCTGGTTGAGCAATTGGCGCGTCACGAAGTTCACAGTTATGTTCTAAGTGCTGGTAAATTGGATTGGTTAGGTTGATCAGGTGTTTCCCTCGTGTCGATGGAGACTCGATTGGCCGAAGGGCCTCTTCTACACTGTGTGATCCTATGTTCTGTGATTTAGATCTTCGGCGAATTTAAAAATTTGTTTATGATACGAAGTTTGGGAGTGTTTTTTTTTGCGAGGACGACAGTGCCCGACTGCCAAGGGTTTGGCAATTCGGTGGAATGCAATTAGAGGTGGCAGATAAAATTCAATGAAGAGAAGTACGAGTTGATGCATTTTTGTAGGGAGAGCATTCACAGACAATGTAATATACGTGGTGAAATTTTGTAGGAGGTGAAGGAGCAGATTGGCTGGGGTGTTTGTGTGCATAGATCAGTGATGATGGCAGGGCATGTGGAGAGAGGAGTCAAGAAAGAAATAGTATACTGGTCTTTACTAATAGGAACATGGAGCGCAGGAGCGGGTAAGTAATGCAGAATTTATATAAGACACTCGGTGGACCTCATCTGGATTATTGTCTGTGGTTCTGAGCTCCACACTATTGGAAATAAATAAAACCATTGCTGAGAGAGCAGAAGTGGTTTAGCTGAATGGTTCCACGGATGCAATTTCAGCTATGAAGATAGATCGGAAATGTTGGCTCTATTTTATTTGGAGGGGAGAAGTCTAAGAGCAGATTTGATGGAGATGCACATGATCATGAGGTGTTGGACAGAGTACATTTAGAGAAGTTGTTCCAGCTCATAAAATGATCACGAACGAGAGTGAAGAGATATGAAATGATTTTCAAAAGAAGCAAATGCGACGTGAGGAAAAATAACAGTTTTCTTTCACGCAGGCAGTGTTTCTGCATGTACTGCCTCGAAGTGTGGGGAAGGCAAGATCTATCGAGGCTATCAAGAGAGCATTAGATGATAATTTCAAAAGTGACAGTGTGCACAGTTATGGAGAAAAGGCTGGGCAATGGCAATAGGTCCTCATGCTCAATTCATGAGCTTTTGTATGCATGATGGAGAGAATGGTCTCCTTCTCTGCCGTTAAGCTCCTGTGATTCTGTTGTTAGGATCTGGAATGCACCATCTGAGAGTATGTGGGAAGCAGATACAATGCCAAATCCAAAAGAGAATTGGGAAAAGTGTGCCAGTGTTCATTGAAAATGCAAGTAATGGCTGCAGCTGAATTACTTTCCAGGAGAGTAAAAGGTTTCCCTTTTCAATGAGAGATGAGGAGATTTTTCATTTCTCTCAGAGGTTCGCTAGTTTGTGGAACGTTTTATTTTATTTTATTCAGAAAGCAGTTGAGTCTGGCTTATTGAATTCTTTCAAGACGGTTTTTAGATAGACAAGGAGACAAGGGGCGGGGCGTCAGGTGCAGACAGGGAAGTGAAGTTGCGACCTGAAACAGATCAGCCATCATTTTATTTAATTGAAGCAGTGTCAAAGAGCAGGGTGTCCATCTCCTGCTACCAGTCCAATGTTCCGATGACCCGAGACGAGAACTCTGTGGTGTAAACCTTAACTCTGATTCTCGAACACTATGATTGGCTCGAGGGGAAAATGGTTCCGGAGCTGCTCCTATTTATGTTATAATACTGGGCTGATAGATCTTAAGTCAGCGGTTACTTAATTGCCAAGCGGATTAAGGTTTTGTTTTTAGCTTGCCATCTATATGTTTCCTTGGGGTTAAATCCGTCCAATAACACGATTTCAGGTAGTTAAAAGTTTCAGCAAATCGCTCGGGTGGCTGTAATCTGCAATATTTTATTTTGTTGGAAGAACTAGGGGAGGTGATATAACTTTTAGTGCGAGGGAAATATGTGGGGTTGATTCCAATCTTTTCCTGCTGTAACCATTATCTGTTTTTTTGAACAACTTTAACATGTGCTTTAACTGCTGCAGCCGTGGCTGAGTGGTTAAGGCAATGAACCTGGATTGAAATTGGGGTATTGCCACGCCGGTTTTAATCTTGTTCACTGCGCCGCTCAGGCTTCCTTCCTTTCGACCCCTACAAACTCATTCCAGACCAAATGGAATCTATAACGTTTAAACAAGCCCTGTTCTTCCTGCTGAACTTTCAGAGGTCCTTCATTTCTATTTTCAGCAAGCATTCGCCAAATCTGCTGCCAGAAATTGAGTTAAACTGAGTCCAGATGCTGACAACCTTGCTTTCTGGGTGATGGCTCTCCCTGCAGAGAAATTCTTGCCCTCTGTCACTTTTGCTTTTATATGTGGGTTGGAGTCAATGTGGCTCAGTTCCCCGAGGGATGAACGTATTTTCAGCATTTCAAAATGTATTCGCTATCGTTATATATCATCATGGTAAATGCTAAAGAGAAGTACAATAGATTTAAACAGGTGAAGATTGACACTTTTTGTGTTGGCTTTTGTTTAGTGACTGCTTATCGACTCAGTGCCCGCATGTTACACAGCGGGCAGTGATTTAAATGTTCACTGAACAATATTTAAACAGACAGTTGATTCATCCGTTGTAATGGCTGATTCCAGTTCGTTACATGTAGACAATTTATATTGCCCCGAAATCAAAATTTTAATAGGCTGGAAGCTATGCTCAAGTTAGATCTAATTTTCGCATTTTATTTCAAATGAATATTCATAAACCTATCAGAGTGCGAACTTTTTGTTTCAAAGCAGGGCTGGCAAGGTTTTGGTCGTATTTGTTTGTCACCAAATGGCACAAAACTGAAATATTTCGGTTAAAAAAAGTAGAGGCAAGAATAGAGAGAGTGTCCTTGGCCCTTGCTGGTCTCAAACCACAAACCTCACAGCTGAAGGCGCTGCATGAATCTGCCAGAGATGCAGCATGGTGCACCACTAGTTATGCTTTGGTGCTTTAACTTCCGTCTTTCGATTTCTAGTTGAGATGATCAGCAAAGTGCTTCAACGAGCAGACAATGAGTAATTCAACAAAGGCCCAAAACGTTACCTGTTGTTCCCTACACAAATGCTGTCAGACTAGCTGAGAACTTCCACCAATTTCTGCTTTCATTACAATTACAGACTTAATCGTAATTTAAGAATGGTAGGTCGGAGATTACGATCAGATCAGCCATGATCTTATTGAATTATGGAGCAGGTTTGATGGGCCACGTGGACTACACCTGCTGCTAATTCGGATGTTTATATGCTCTTTTCTTCGTACTCTGCGTGGTAAGCTTCGCAGGAGCCACAGTGATTCGGTTGGTCGTTTGTGAAATTGTGCGTTGAACGTGAGTTAGGGATACAACAGGCCTTTGAAATGGAGATGGACAAATTCCGATGAGGGAGCCACAGATGGGGCGTGGATTAAAATTGCATTTCTGGATAACTGAAATTGTCGTTTCATTTTAAGAAGATTTGAGCTATGTTTACGAATAATAAGATAAGGGAAGCAAAGTATTATGTTTATTTTTCCCAAATGCAAAACGCCACATTGTACACATATGGTTCACTAATTTCCTTTTATGGAAGGAAAACGGTTGTCGTTACCTGATCTGGCCTGCATGTGAATACGGACTCACAGAAATGAGGTTGGCTCTTAAATGCCCTCTGAAATGGCCTCGGAAGCCGCACAATTATAGCAAATAGCTACAATGTCAGGAAAAAGGATTGAAACACGCAGGCCATCCAGCATCGACCTAGACACCAGAAATGACATCGGCAATAGCAGCCCTATCGACCCTGCAATGTCTTCCTTGATTACATCCGGGGGCTAGTGCCAAAATTAGGACCTATGTCACACAGTGTATTCAATCAACAGCCTGACATAGCAACCCTCATGGAAACAGTCCACACAGTTGATGTCCCAGAATCCACCATCACCTCCCCTGGGTATTTCCTGTCCCAGAGGCAGGATAAACTCTGGAGGTGGGGGCCACACAGTGGTATTCAATCGGAATGGCGTTGCCATCGTAGACCCCAACATCCGCCATGCTTTCTGGTGGCATCAGCTTGAACATGGGCAAGAAAAACAACTGCTGATTAGCATTTCCTGCCCTCCCTCAGCAGATGAATCTGTACTCCCTGATGTTAATCATCACTTGGAGGAAGCACTGAAGGTGGCAAGGGTAGAATGTTTTGCGGGTGTTTGTCTTTGATGCCCATCACCAAAATTGACTCCGTCACACCACTGCAGTCGGAGCTAGGCTTGTTCTAATGGACCCAGCTGCTAGGCTGGATCTGCGGCAGGTGGTGACAGAGCCCACAAGAGGAAAAATCATATTTGAAGTCAGCCTCTCCATCCTGCCTTCCGCAGGTGCATCTCTCAATGGCATTATCATTAGGAGTGGCCAGCACACAATCATTGCGGAGAGGAAGTCCCGTGCGCACATTGAGTATACCCTCCAGCGTATTCTGTGGCCCAGCCACCGGGCTAATGGGATATATTTCGAACAGATGAATCCTCCCAATCCTGGGCAACCATGAGGCGCTTTGGGGCATCAGCAGCAGCCGAATTGTGCTTCAACGCAACGAGCAAACTCTTGGCCCAGCAAACCACTCCACTCCACCATTTCCATCAATCCAGAAGATCAACCCTGGTTCAAAGAATAGTGCAGGAGAGCATGACAGGTGCAACACCAGGCATACATAAACTGAGGTTTCAAACTGGTTAACCCACAACATAGCACTAATGCGTGTCAGACAGAATAAGCAGCAAGTGATAGACAGGGCTAAGTTACCCCACAAACAACGTATCATGTCGAAACTCTGTTGTCCTGCCGCATTCAGCTTTGGAAGGTGGTGGACAATTGAATAATTCAATGGGAGAGGAGGCTGAAAAAATATGCAATCCTAAATAATGGAGGATCACATGAAATCATTGCCAAAGATAAGGCTGAAGCATTTGCTACAGTCTTCAGCCAAAAGTGCCGATTCGATGTTCCATCTCGGCTTCCTTTGAGGGTCCCCAGCATCATAGACGCCAATCCTCTGCCAATTCGATTTACTCACGTGGTATCAAGTAGCAACAGAAGGAGATGAATACTGCAAAGTCTATGGGACCTGCTCGAGAAATTGCCACCATTTGACCAACGTCTCCAAGTACAGAAACAATATTGCCCTCTAACCGGATACATGGAAAGTTTCCAAGATGTGCCTTGCACACACAAAGCTGTACAAATCCACGCCGGCCAGTTACCGGCCCATCAGTCTACTCTCCATCATCCGTAAATCAATGGAAGGGCTCATCAACAGTGCCATCAAGCGACACTTGCATCGCAATAACCTGCTCACTAACGCCCAGATTGTGTTCAGCTAGCCTCACTCAGATAAGGTTTTTCATTGGAGTCTTGGTTCAAACAACAACAAAAGAGATTAACTTTAGAGGTGAGGTGAGAGTGACTGTCCTTGACATCAAGGGCACATTTGTCAGATTGTGGCATCAAGGAGCTTGAGCAACGCTGGGTCCAATGGGAATCACGGGGGCAAAACCTCAATTGGTTGCAGTCATACCTCGCGCAATGGAAGATGATTGTCGTTGTTGGAGGTCGGTCATGTCAGCCCAGGGACATCTCCGTAGTGTCCTTGTCCCAACCATCTTCAGCTGCTTCATCACTGATGTTGTTACATCATAAGGTCAGAAGCTAGGTTGTTCGCTGAAGATTGCACGACGTCCATCACATTTCGGGGTTCCTCCGATTATAAAGTACCCCATATGCAAACGCAACAATATCTAGACAATATCCAGGCTTGCGCTGAGAAGTGGCAATTAACTTTCACGACGCACAAGCGACAGGCAATGACCATCGCGTACAAGATAGTATCCAAACACCGACCTTTGATGTTCAATGGCCGTAACATCACTGAATCCCCCAGGATCAAATTCCGGGTTGGGTGGGCGGGGGTGGGGTTTATTTTGACGAGCAACACAGCGATTGGCCATATACGTTTTGTGGCAACAAGAGCTTGTCAGAGGCTTGGAATCAAGCGATGAGCAACCTGCCTCCTGACTACCAACAGCCTCTCCACCATTACAAAGCAGAAGCCATGAGTGTAAGTGAATGCTGCCCAATTGCTCCCACAACGCTCAAGAAGCTTGGAAACATACTGTATAAAGTAGCCCGCTTGATTCGCACCGCATCCAGAAACATTCAGTAACCCCCCACCAATGACGCACAGTTGACACAAACTGTAATATCTACACAATGGATTGCAGGAGTTCACCAATGCTCCTTCAAAGGCACCTTTCAATCCCACAGCAATTTCCATCTGGATAGAGCAGGTGGATGGCGACACCGACACATAGAAGTCCCCCTCCAAGTCACTCAACTCTTGACTTTGAAATATATTGCTGTCCCTTCACTGCCGCTCGGTCAAAACCCAGGAACTCCCTTCCTAACAGCAATCTGTGTTTACCTACACCACAAGGACTACACCCAAGAAGGCAGCTCAACATTACCTTCTCAAGGGCTCCTAGGGAGGGGAAAGCAGTAATGGCCCAGCCAGCGAAGCCCACATTCGATGTATGAATACTTAGAAAAAATCTTAATTGTTGCAAGTGTAATGGTATTTAAAGTATCTACATCGATCATTTTACACCCGATTTTCTTCATTGCAATTGTGACACAACTGTTAATTAATGATCACATTCAATATGAGTCACAGAGCTCGAGGGATCTATACAATACCTAACTCGTCTGTGTACTCTACCTGAAATGTCCTGGACTGTGCCCTGTCCGAATTCCGCCTCTGTGGTCGATGCTTAATTTTTTTGTGCATCCCACAGCACCTCGTCCTTGACCTTGTAAAGTGCCATTCTGCAAAACTTGGTCCTGTACAACGCTCTGCACTGGAAAACCATCAAGTTTTACATAGACCTAACAGCGTCTTTTACGGAGTAGATTATGTTGCAGCAGCTGTTGTGGTTTATCGCGTTCTGCATTGCCCGTTCTACACAGCCTGAAGTACGCAGAGTGCTGTGTCACGGAACTGCTCAGCATAAAACTCAACAAAACCCAACGCATCACTCTCCAGACCTTATTTCCAAAAGTACACCCCAGATGGAAATGGATAGCGGTCTCTTCCACACCACAGGCACCTCTACGATACCTGGAAGGGTTAAGATTATGGGTGTGTAGGATGGATCTGACAGTGAGGGCCCTTATCACGACCATCAAGCTACACCTTGGTACATGTTGGAAGGTTCTGGCAATGTGGCATTCTGCGAATTGACTCTGACCGTCTGCTCAGAGAACCAACCCACAACATCGAACATCTCAATATCCGACAGGGCCTCGAGGACGTTATGAACAGCCAAGAGCCTGATTGATTTGTACTCAGAAGATGTTCTTTTAGATCTGTTTCCATGAGGGACACGTGGTGCGGCAAAGTGCAAATATTTAGAACGTGTCTTAGCTGCATGGCCAGGACCATTGTTCACAACACCTGTGGTAGGAAGGAACTCAGAACTTAGCGGCACTTGGTGTTTATGTACCGAGTGACCATCCACAACTTGATGCAGCCACACAGAAAGGTGGCCATCAGGGTGAGGGCGATGTTGGGCATGTATTCTTGCATGTATCGAGAGGTTTGAATTTCCATGTGGTCACGGCCCAATTGCTACCTCCAGGTAATTGGAAGATTTATTTCCAGCGCAGGGTTTTGGGAAGGGCCAGAACTTTGACAGGTGCAGCGAGACTGCCGCAAACCAGATAACTTGGTTCTAAGCCAAATGGAGAGGAAGCGTCACTCCCACTTGCCCAGTTTTCATTTCACCATGGGTATTCGCTCCTTCCATTGTCGAGCACATGTCCTGGTACCTCAGAATCATGTCCCCAGCACCTTCAGGCAGTCTGACAAGTCTGGTATCCTCACACCTCTTGGGCCCGAATCTTTCCAGATCGACTCAGCAAATGGTTCTGTGTAATACACGAACAGGACTGGGGAGAGAGGGCAGGCCATTTGACGGCAGATTTAGTTGTAAAGCTTTCTGAATCCAAGCCATTGATTGAAAACGTGTTATTGTTGTTCAGCTTTATCCAATTGCGAATTCGCTCTCCAACCCCCACTTTTGTGAGCACATCGTCCATCCATCTGTGCGGAAATCTCTTAAAGGCCTTAGCCTTTCCCTGGCTAATGTGGCATGTATCCATACCCCTATTCCTTACAAAGGCAATCTTATCCCTGAGTAAAAAAGACTTTCAGACATTTTCCTGGCAGGCGCAGAGCAGGTCCAGATAAGGCATCACCAACACTGGAGCAGAAGTGCCCCGATTGGCGATGATCTTGGGCAGTATTTTATAGGCCACATTCAAGAGTGTACCGGGTGGCAAATATGAAATTTCGTCCGTTTCTTCCTAGCACATCTATATGTTCGTTATCATACCTTTTCCCATGGATCCTGACTTGCTGCAGTCTGGAATCAAACTCTCGTACAGTTCAAAATGTTTTGGGCCGACCCAGCCCTACAGAACCGAATACAACTCAATCGGTATGTCAACGCTTCTGGTAGTTGTACTCTTCGTAAAAGACTCAAAGGCTTTAGCTTCAACCAAAGTTAGCGGCTTGTCCAGCAACTCCCATGTATTGTCGTCTATGATCTCGGCAATAGAGGGCAGGAGGGAGTGGGAGGCCTTGCTGCTTGTGGGCTTCAGATCACACAATCTGGCATCAAAGGATATATTGGTCCTCAACATTTTGGACAGGGATGACTTTACTGAGCCGACTTCTTCATGAAGGCTGCTGAATATAGAAATGTTTCTGTGTACCTGTTTTTCAAGAAAGAACAGGAACATGTCTCATCTTTTTCCACAGAGCGGACTCTGGACCGGAGAATAGTTTTGGAATTCCACGAGGGAAAGAGCGAGTCTGACTGGCTCATCACCTCGTGGAGGGCATCCTTGACATCGACCATTACCGACGGCAGCCGACGCAGGTTCCACATGTTTTATTTTCTCCTTGAGTTGGGTGATTTCCCGCCGCTCCTTTCCAGCCTTCTGAACACCTTTGAGGATGAACATCATGTTGCTACTTTCCTTGATCTCCTTCCACCACTGTGTTTGGAACTCAAACAGGTGTTTCATGGCTCTCTGACATTTTAAATCTCTCTTGAGCTCCACAATATTCTCTTGTTTCAGCAGTTGTAATTTCAGCCTTCATGGCCAATGGCAACTCTCTTGTCTTCATGTATATGACATTCAGTCGTTAGGAGGCAGTAATCAGACAATAACACTGGCGTGACATCGGTGGATGTCGCTCTGAAGGCTCAGAACACGACCAGGTCGCTAATCCTGTGATAGATGGGCCCGCGTGACCGCGACCAGGTGTATCAAAGCTGCGTTTCATCTTCTGGGTTGTCAAAGGCGTCGTGCAGCTTGGCGTACTTTCCTGTTCCCGTCAGGCGTCTGGACGTGACGGCCAGCCTGCTGTAGGCCCGGCAGGATCTTCCAGCTGCATTGATGGTGCAATTGAAGTCACTGATGATAATGACTTGCTGCAAGTAGCCAGCAGCATTGGGGGCGGCCAAAGGACAGCATACAGGTTAACTAACCTGAGTGGAGCATTCTTGTACATTATATCTGCCATGAGGAGGCACCTGCCCGCCGCCTACTTTGCTTCGGTGACGGTGAATTTGCCTCCCTGCAGCAGAATACCCAAGAAGAAAAAACGGGAGACATTTCCTCTGGAACAGATCGATGGTCCATGGGACCATAAACATGACGACTGCCTGGGGAAGCAGAAGTGCCGTATCGCACAATCGAGCAGAAACAGAAGGTGAGCTTTCAGCTTGGCAATGAAATCTGATGTCACAGCACATTGTGCAGTAGGAGTAATGGACACAGTGTTTATTCCCATTTTCACATGATATTGTTGCTTTGGAAACGTTTTGTCATTGTGATTTCAAGACCTGTGGCCTGCTCCATCATAACCATAGTTTTTACCCATTTTCTCATTTTAGTTGGATGAGGAAACCTTCCTGAAGCGCCCCACTGGAGATGTTCGGCTCACGTGGCATCGGGGGCTTCCTCCAAGGAACGGAGTTTAAATGGTTCTCTGTTGGAGATGCCTCTCTGGTCCATTACCCTGCAGGGATTTACTCCTCTCAGTTTCCTGGAGGTGGGGCATGCTGAGTGCTTCATTGCTCAAGCTTCCTGGGGCAGGGGTGAGCTGGCGTTTTCAAGGTGAGGTTGAAGTTGCGGTGCGCTGCTCCCACGTTGTGGCCAATGATGTGCAGCTCGGGTTCCTGCCCCTCCAGCTCCCAGGAGATTTGCCGCTTCATCTGTTAGTGGTGGCCTTGCGCTTCTTCATGCAAAGGTCATCCACTCTTGCCTAATGAGAGTTCACTCTTGTAGCTCGTTAGGGTAGGTTTTATTCCTTCTTAGCCTTTTCTTCTGTTTGGTCTTTTTCCCCAGCTGCCACCCCCTCCCTCACTATATCGCCTGATGCTTCCCCCTCCATTTTTTCCCTCTGCTAAGGTGTGGGAGGGTCAAGAGGCGGGGCAATTGTTTGGCCGTCATCTTACTCCATATTTATTTCCTCTTGTCTCCGTCTGCTTCCTCCGTTGCCCCTTTGTGCTCACTGGAGGCCGTTGAGGGGGGAGGTTTTCAGGTGTCCTTGGCTGTCGTGGCATTCACCTTTTCGCCTGTTAACCGTTCGTTGGTTTTGGGCGCCTATAAATAAGTGAGGCAACGTTTGGTGCAAGTTTTATAGAATAGGCCTGCCTCGCCACACAGTGCAGCACTTTGCCTGTTTGCAGTCCTTTGGCTGGTGCTCTACCTATTTGTAATTCCTGCAGAGGGTTGCGCTGCAATTGGCTGCCACATGGCCAGGTGCGCCGCATGAGGGACAAATGTTGGACTACCCGGGGGAGATGAGGCAGCTGCGGAAATGCAGAGGAAACCACATCAGGAGCAATGAATGCAGTAGACTAAATTGAGGGAAGTCCAACTGAAATGCTGCTTCACTTGACAGGAGTGTGGGGACCCTTGGACGGTGAGGAGAGGGGAAGTAAAGGGGCAGGCATTGATTCCGCCCCCCCCACGCCCCAATTTTTTTCCAACAATTTAAATAGATTTTTCTTCTCCCACCTATTTCCATTATTTTTAAATGTATTTCCATCCATTCTTTTATCTCTACCTTTTAGCCTTTTTCGATTCCTTCACCACACCCCACCCCCACTAGGGCTACCTGTACCTTGCTTGTCCTGCTTTCTACTCTTTATTAGCACATTCTTCAGAGAATATCACCACCTTCAATACCTCTTTGTCCTTTTGTCTGACATGTTTTGGTTATCTCCACCTGTCACTGACCCTCTATCCAGATCTACTTGCCCGACATTCCCCTTAAACCAGCTTATATTTCATCTCTGTTCTATATTTACTTAGTGATGTTGAAGGGCCATTCGGACTCGAAACGTTAGCTGTGCTCCTCTCCGCAGATGATGCCAAAACTGCTGAGTTTTTCGAGGTATTTTTGATTTTATTATTGTTTTGGATTTCCAGAATCCACAGTTTTTTGCTTTTACCTTAGTGCTTAATTGAATTACACCTCTCTTCAAGGAATCTCTACCTTGAAGAAGTATTGCTCCTCTCTCCGTTAGGATTTTCGTGTCTCTCATTTGCCTTGCTCACCTTCATTGCTTTCCATTTCTATCCTGGTGTTTGACAAGGTGTTTACTAAAACCTGCTTTCACAGACATATTTCCTACCTCAGTGACTGTCTCTGTCTCCAGCTTATCCCACGTGGATTTCATTTGGATTTCCATGCCTCATCTTTCGAACCCACCCAGGATTACAAGAATCTCCAGGACATACAAAGTTCCTCTGAATGCTGTTCTCGTCGCATTCTGAGATCCACCCTCAGTTCCATGCGCAGCCATATGAACACACTCGACCTCCCCTCCAGCAGCACCCCCGCACCCTTTTTCAAAGCTGTGCATGCTCCCAGTTTAATTTTATTCTTCGTCTCATCCGACGGCTCAACAATAAATTTTGTCTCTTTCTTTCTTTCAGGTGCAAAGGAACGCAAGCTCCAACAACTCATCGACACCAACACCCATACAGGACCCAGCACCCCTGCCTGTCCCTCTATACCCATCCCGTCTTGCAATCCCATCTCCGGCCGTGTATTCACCATAACCCCTCACCTTCCCTTCTCCGACGCTGTACGTTCAGTGCTCAGCAACGGGCGTAGTTTCATACCCTTACGCCCTCATCGCAATGAATTTGGGGCTCGGCACGATGCTGAACTTTTCTTCCACCGCCTTCGTCTCCATGGTCACTTCTTTGGGCAGGAGCCCTCTCCCCGTTCAACGGATGCTTTTACGCACGTCCAATATTCTCCGTCCACCTGGACCCCTCCCTCTTGATTATTACCTTCTCTTGATCTTTTCAATGAGTACTGCCAGCGTGACATCAGTCATCTCAATTTCTCTGCTCCTCTCAACCACTCTAACCTGTCTGTCTCTGAACTTGCTCGATTCCGTTCTCTCATGTCCAACCCTGAGGTTGTCATCAAACCCGCTGACAAGGGTGGTGCTGTTGTTGCCTGGCGCACTATCCTCTACCTCGCAGAGTCTTAGCATCAACTCGCCAACCCTTCCTCCTACCTCCCCCTGGACCATGACCCCACCACTGAACATCAAGCCATGGTTTTCAGGACTGTTACTGACCTCATCTCCTCTGGAGATCTTCCTTCCACAGCTACTAACCTGATAGTCTCCCAAACATGGATTGCCCGCTTCTAACTCCTACTGAAACTCCACAGACAGGGCTGCCCCTGCAGATCGATCGTGTCAACCTGTTCCTGCCCCACGGACCACATTTCTTGCTATCTTGACTCCATTATCTCTCCCATTGTCCAGGCCCTTCCCACATACATCCGTGATTCCTCTAACACCACACATCATATGAAAAATGTCCAGTTCCCTGGCCCCAAGCGCCTCCTCGTCACCATGGACGTCCAATCCCTCTACACTTGCATCCCCCACCGGGATAATCTGTTGTATCTCCGCTTCCTGCTCGAACAGAGGCCCGAACAATCCCCATCCACGACTAATCTCCTCTGTCTGGCTGAACTCTTTCTCACACTGAACAATTTCTCCTTAAAATCCTCTCACTTCTTCCAAATAAAAGGTGTGGCTATGAGTACCCACATGGGCTGCATATATGCCTGTCTCTTTATAGAGTATGTGGAACATTCCCTTTTTCAGTCCTACTCCGGCCCCCTCCCACAACTCTTTCTATCGGACGTTGATGATTACTTCGGTGCTGCTTCATGCTCTCGTCTGGAGCTAGAAAAAATTCTTAATTTTGCTTCCAATTTCAACCCCTCCATCATTATCACATGGTCCATCTCTGACACTTCCCTTCCCTTCCTTGACCTCTCTGTCTCAATTACTGGTGACAGACTTTTCACCAATCCATTACAAGCCTTCCGACTCCACAGCTACCTCGACTACAGCTCCTCAGGCCTCGCTTGCTGTAAAGAACCCAACCCATTCTCTAAGTTCCTTCGCCTCCGTCACAACTGTTCTGATGATGCCACTTTCAAAAACAGTTCCTGTGACATGTCCTTCTTCTTCCTGCACCGAGTTCTTCCACTCATGGTGGGTGACAGGGTTATCAACTGTGTCCGGCCCATCTCCCGCGCATCTGCCCTCACACCTTATTAACCCTCCCAGAAACATGATATGGTCCCCCTTGTCCTCAGTTATCACCCCACCAGCGTCCGCATTCAAAGGATCATTCCTCCTCCATTTCCAACAACACCAGCATGAAGCCACCACCAAACACATCTTTCCTTCACCCGCCAGGAGGCATTCCGCAGCTATCGTTTACTCCGGGAGACCCTGGCCCAGTCCTCCATTACCTCCTACACCTCAAAGCCCTCCCATGGCACCATCCCATGCAACCACAGCAGGTGCAACACCTGCCCCTTTACATCCCCTTTCCTCACCGTCCAAGGGCCCAAACACTCCGTTCAAGTCAAGCAGCATTACACTTGTCCTTCTGTCAATTTATTCTACTGCAATCGTTCCTCCCAATCCGGTTTCCACTACATTGGAGAGAGCAATCGCAGACTCGGTGACCACTTTTCAGAACACCTTCAGTCTGTCCGCAACTATTACCCAGACCTCCCTGTTGCTGGCCATTTCAACACTCCACCCTAGACTCATGCCGTCATGTACGTCCCTGTCCTGCTGCATTGTTCCAGTGAAGCACAACGCAAACTGGAGGAACAGCACCTCATCTTCCGACTAGGCACTTTACAGCCTTCCGGACATAATATTGAGCTCAACAATTTTAGATAATGAACTCTCTCTTCCATTACCACCCCCTTTCCGTTCTCACCTTGTTGTTCCAATAAGTTACGTAGATTTTTCATTTCCCACCTATTTCCGTTATTTTAAAATGCATTTCCATTCATTATTTTATCTCTACCTATTAGCCGTTTTCGATTCCTTCACCGCAACCCAAACCCACTAGGGCTATCTGTAACTAGCTTGTCCTGCTTTCTACCCTTAATTAGCACATTCTTTAGATAATATCAACACATTCAAAACCTCTTTGTACTTTGTCTGTGACATATTTTGGTTTTCTCCACCTATCACTGACCCTCTCTCCAGCTCTACTTGTCCCACCCTCCCCTTAAACCAGCTAATATTTCACATATCTTCTACCTTTACTTAGTTCTGTTGAAGGTTCATTCGGACTCGAAACGTTAACTGTGCTCCTCTCCGCAGATGCTGCCAGACCTGCGGAGTTTTTCCAGGTATTTTTGTTTTTATTTTGGATTTCCAGCATCCGCAGTTTTTTGCTTTTACCATTAAACACCGGTTCCACTGCGTGTTTTCGATTTCGAGCATTCGCAGTTTTTTGGTTTTATCCCAGTGGGATATGATATGGGTCTGAGGAAGTTATATTGAGGTTGACTTCTCGGTTCGAACCATCTCTCATGTCATAGTTGTTTTGCAGTTGATTACTGACATGCATCGATAGTATGATTTATTTTGACGACACAGAGAACTGGAGAATGGGCTAAAAGCCTACATGCCAAGGAGGGATACTTGAAAGTAGTTAGGTAAGTTCTCAGTATGCAAAAGTATTCTCTTAAGGTCGGATGCTTTGGGGCAGTGAATCATTTAAATTAAATTATATTAATTACGTTAAATGATGCAACTGTGCCTTTACTTCATTCATAATAATAAATGTTAGCTGGTTGTGGTGGAGTGCTGCCGTCAAAGTTTGTCTGATGGTCGTAAGAAGATGGAGCTATGGACAAGTGTTTGTATCTGAAGACATCGCTGAGGTTCAAATTGAACTTTTTTAAAATAGAGATAGCCTCAACCAAACAGTCCGGCAAACAGACAGGCATGCACACTCTCACACACTAACACACATACACAGACACAGACAATTTCAGGGCAGGTCACCGAGGTGTTGTTTGTTAGAGAAACTGAATGAGTCATCTCAACCGGGAACGTGCTAAAGATTTTCTTCCTGTCCCAAGACAGTTTGTTCAAACCCATTTTGGCATGCAGCTGAAGGCAGTACTGAGGGCAACATATGGCCATGTATAGTTAGTCATGGATGGTCAAGGCTCGGTTAATAATTCAATAAGATGATCCGATTTACGGCATTGCCTTTTGAAGCAAGCTTCGGGATCTGGATGTTGTTTAAAGAAATAACCCTAAAGCTCATTGTTACTGCAGTCGGTCGAGTGGTTTGGACAGCAGTTGCGAGGTTGTGCAGGAAGACATGTTGCAGGACTTAACATCTGATTCGGGGCTTAGCTCGCAGGATGCCTAAGTAAACTGTGTCATTGTGAGTAGGCACTATTGCTTAGAGCTTTAATAAAGGTGTTTCACATTTAGTGAAACAGTATTCAAGAATCTGCGTGCCATCTATTTCAGGTGTGGAGATCAGAACCTTTAGACAAGAGAGAAGGAGCCTTCACAGCGGTCCAATGAAAAGCACAGGCAGCATATAAATTCGATTTCAGGAAGGGGTGGATATGAACCATTAATTTGGAGAACTTGTCGCCATGTTATTGTTGCCTATCTCTCCGTTATGTTTCACTACATTACAGAGTGAGGGAGAGTGAGAGAAGCAGACAGAAATCAAGGGTGAATCGAAAGAGAGTCAGGGTAACGGAGAGAGAGAAATAGGAAGATAGAGAGAGAGGAGAGCGCTAAAGTGAATGAGAAAGGGAAAGGGACAGTGCAAAATAGAGACACACACAGGGAGAGAGTGCAAGAGAGGCAGAGGTTAGATGGAAAGAGAGGGACAGAGAAAACCAAAGATACGGACAGAGAAGTTGATGAAGACAGAAAGAAAGAGGAAGATAGTCAGTGAGAGAGAGAGAGAGAGTCGGAAAGAAAGGATGGCAGAATGACAGAGGGCGAGACAACGGGGGAGAGAGAGACACACACGGAAAGGAAAAGATACAGAGAAATAGAGCGAGAGAGAGCTAGAGAAAGATAAAGACCTAGGTAGGTTAAGTAACACACAATCAAATGCGCATAAAACTGTATATCCACGTGTAATAAAAGTCTATTGCGCACAGGTTTCGGGTAGAAACACGAAAATTTATTTACAGAGAAATCTAGAGATGCTGTACTCACACGTTATTTCTCTCAGTGTCTCCTGATCTCTCTCTCTCTCTCTCTCTTTCTCTCTCTCTCTCTCTCTCTCTCTCTCTCTCTCTCTCTACCTCTCTCTCTCTCTCTCTCTCTCTACCTCTCTCTCTCTCTCTCTCACTCACTCTCTCTGTGTGTCTCTGCTCAGCTTATTTTTTTTTTCCATATTAGACAAATATGTGGACGTGTCATTATCATAATTTGTTTGAAGAATTGGAGGGGATGGAATAGGGCTCAGAGTGAGGGTGTCCCTTTTACGATTTTCTCCTTCCAGCCCTTTCTGTGAGTGCTTGGGGGTGAGCTGTTGATGTAGAGGATTCATGTATTTGTCTGGCCCCGGTTCTTGCCTCCAAGGTTTTTTTGTGCAGGCTCTGTGTCTGGTGCTCAAAGAGATGGAACCGTTCAAACTTTAGCTTTATATTTTTTGCTGACTCACGTTCCGGACAAGATTTACCCCTTAATCTACATCACTGACACAGTGAAGGAGCGATGGTGTGGGGCTGAGAGACCTGGACCTGGCGGGCCTCCGATTGTGAAGTCACTGCCCATCTCCCAGTCGCAGCAGAAAACCCCAATACTTCATTCATCCAGGAGTGTGGAGCAGTTACAAGATTAACACTGGGACGTTCAGAGGGTGCGTCCAGGGTTCTTGCTGTACTACTTTCTTTAAAACGCATGTTCCCACGCTTTCATTTCACTAATTTTCATGTAAATTACTTGAATCTAGCAGTTCTCGCTGTGTGGTTTGTGGATCTCACTGTACGGATCTTCCCAGTGAATTTCCTAAATTACATCAGTGACTACGTTTTCGAAAAGAAGAATTAATCGCCTTTGAAACACTCAGAAGGGCTCAGAATCACAGAATTGCACAGTGCAGAAGAGGCAATTTGGCCCATCGTGTCTGCACCGAGTAACACATAGGCTCGAATTAAAGTTTTAAAACTTAACATGTTATAATTCCCGTCGAATGATGGCATCTTAGACAGTGCGATGGTTTGATGGTTCATTGGGAATTTGAATGCAGTTTATTCCGCTCCTGGACGTTTTTTTTTTCTCTCTCTCTTTCTCCATCTGCATCCAATGACATATGAGAGGCTGATGGAGATAAACTATGGGGCGTGGAAACATGTGGGGCGGGGAAAGAGATTGCGAGAGAGGGAGAGCGAATGAGAAGAAAGAGAGAATGACTGACAAGATCGAGAGACTGATAGATCGAGAGACAGTAGAAGAGTGCGATTGATGGACAGAGAGACAAAGCCATTTGGGGGAGAGAAAGAAAGGGGTATGGACAGAGGGATAGAGCAAGGAGAACGAAATGGAAACAGGGAGAGATAAAAGTAGAAAGGGAGAGAGAGCGAGCGAGAGAAAAATGATAGGGAGAGAAAAAGAGGGGGGGAGAAAGTGATTGAAGATAAAGTAGGAGAGAGAGAATGGGAGAGGTAGAGGCAGAGGTAGCAGAGGGTCTATAGGAGGTTCAAGAGAATGATCCCAGGAATGAAATGCTTAAAATATGGGGAAAGTTTGAGGACTCTGGGTCGATACTCGATGGGGTTTAGAAGGATGAGTGCGGATATGATTGAAACTTACAGAATATTGAAAGGCCTGGATAGAGTGGACGTGGGGAAGATATTTCAATTAGTAGCAGGGTTTACGACCCGATGGCACAGCCTCAGAGTAAAGGGAAGACCTTTTAGAACAGAGATGAGGAGAAACCTCTTTAGCCAGAAAGTGGAAAATTTATGGTATTCATTGCCTCAGAAAGCTGTGGAGGCCAGGTCATTGAGTGTATTTAAGACCCAGAAAGATAGGTTCTTGATTGGTAAGGGGATCAAAGGTTACGGGGAGAAGGCGGGAGACTCGGGTTGAGAAAGTTATCAGCCATGATTCAATGGCGGAGCTGACTCGATTGGCCGAATGGCCGAATTTCTGCTCCTATGTCTTATGATCTTACACATGGAGACCGATAGACAAATGGAGAGAGAAGAGAATGCTGGAAACAGTGAGAGAGAAAGTCGTACGGAGGAACAATTGATGAAGAGTTGTTGAATGGACACACAGTGCCTGGTGGAATGGAAACAATGCAGGAAGTTTTCCAAGGTTCCAATGTCCCTGGTGCTATTGTTTGTGGAAACTTGCTGGGCATAATTCGAAGAGGACATAGATTGAAATTGATTGGTTGAAGAACTAGAGGCACGTGAGGGGAAACAGTTTGCTGTGTGAGTGGAATTCGCTGCCCGCATTGGTGACGAAGGCAGAAAAGCTCAACTCACAAAGAAAGTACCTGGAACTTAATTTATGCAACCTGAAAGTGTACGGATGCTGGAATATCTGATTAGAATGGGCGTCTACACATCTTCCGCCATTCCTCACACGATAGACTGAATTGCCTCCGTGTTTGCCATAACATTTCACAAGGTTCATGGAATGGGACAGGAACAGTCCTGGACTGAGTGGCTGAGAGGTGTCTGGGAGGGAACGGGATGCAGTGATGATAAGAGATGGACAATAGTAGGCTGAGTGGATATGTGATGTTCTGGAATTGGATGCAAGCGGAAGAGTCCTGGACTGACTGTATATGTGGTGGTGGTGGTGGTGGTGGTGGTGGGGGTGGGAGGGTTGTTGCGAATGGGACAGCAACAGCCGTCGGATGGGCGCCTATGTAGTAATGGTGGGGGTTGGGGGTGAATAGGAGATGTTGAGAGGAGGACATAATGCATATGGGGAGGGTTGCGGGGCTGTGACTGAGAGAGGCGTTGTCCTGGACTCAATTGGTATGTGCAGAGCTGCCGGGTTGTGAATGGGAGATTAACAATCCTGGGCTGAGTGTACATGTGGTGGTGCTGTGGGTTTCGGCGTGAATGGGAGGTGGAGAGTCTTGGCTTTTTGGGTATAGGTAAGGTTGAACGGGTGTGAATGAGATAGGGACAGTCCTGCAAGGAATGTTATTTGGTGGGGCAGCCAGTGAATGGCATCGGCACGAGGATAATTAATCTTTTTGATGTTTTTCTTTTGCAATTAGACAGTAAGGCAAACGGCGGGAGCAGCAAAATAAATATTTGGGGGGCCTCAGTATTTCTGGGACTTGAAACTAATAAATGGTGGTCTCCTCCTAAGAAGGTATGATGATGATTATAAAGGGGGAACCACAGAGCTTGAGGAGGGGCCATACACTCCAGCATCAGCTATTAAAGTAATATATTCTCCATCTCTCTACCTGGGAGCCTGAGACTCCCAATCTTCCCATTTTTCAAACCCGTTGACAGTGTTTCCTGGTCAATGTCTCTTCGACACCCTCAAACTCTGTTCTCCCCAACACCTCCCCCACCTCCGTCTATATCACACTCACTCTCTCCACCACTCTCTCGCTCACTGTCTCACCAATTCACTCTATCCCTCCAACCTACTCCTCTCAACACTTCTTCCTCTCTGTCTGTTTCCCCCTCACACCTTCCCCACCTCTCTCGCTCTCTCCCTCGCAATGCCTGCCACTCTGTCCCTCAGTCTCTCACTCTCTCCCTCAAAATATCTCTGTCCCTCTTTCTGTCTCTTAGCCTCTCTCTGTGTCTCTTTTTCCCTCTGCATCCTTCTCTCGCTGTTTCTCCCTCTTTCTCTGCCGTTCACTCGCCCTCTCTCTCTGCCTCTCACTCCCTCTGACTCTCTTTCAGTCTCCCAGTCATTCTCTCTCTCCCAGCCACTCGCTCTCTCTACCTTCTCTCTCACGCTCTATCTGTCTGTCTCTCTCTCTCCTCCTGCCTCTTTGACAGTCTCTGTACAACCATGCGTTCTCCCCCATCTGCTTTTATCTCTCTATCTCCCTCTGTCTCCCCCTCTAAGTCTCTCTCTCCCTCTGTCTTCTCTCTCCCTGTTATTCTCTCTCCCTCTCTATCTCTCTATCTGTCTGTCTCTGTCTCTCTCAATTACTCTGTCAGCCTCTCCTTCGGACTCTCTTTTCTTCCTTTCACTCTCTGTTTACCTCTTACTCCTCCTCTCTCTCTGTCACCATCTCTCTCCCTCTGCCTCTCTGTTCACTCACTTAATAGTTCCCCTTGAACGCCCAATGTTGAAAATGAATTAACCCCAATCCATCAACCTTTGACGCCCCTGCCTCCCTTCCTCATTTTGACCTCACTCACTCTGACCCCTTCCCCTTGTGTTCTCTGGGAATTGTCTTCCCGTTTTATGATAGAAAGATTCCTGTCCAATCAATGTAAGGGACCATGCGATGGTGAGGCTGTCCGGTCAATGGTTGTAAGAGTTGTTTGGAGTTTGCTCTTTTCTCTGTCCAATCAGTGAGGGATATCCATCTTGAACTGTTGCTCAGCCAATGGGAAGGCAGGGATGTTAGGTGGTCTGTTTATCTGAGATATCAGTGAGGAACATTCATGATGAACGGGCAGCCCAATCAATGGGTGGGCAGATATGTAAGGAGGTGGGGGTTATCTGTGCAATCAGTAAGGAATATCCATGAAGGACAGGCAGCCCGACCAATGGGAAATTGCGATTGAATTCTTCTCATCAATAAATGAATTGCAGCATTGGAGTAAAGGGATATTTCAGCATATTCCAGAACTGTTGTCTAAACGGAGTCTGTGTCACGGCGTAAATCACAGTGTTGGTGCAGCAGCTCAACAGCTGCATCATGAAGCCCAATTCCATGATCAACTCATGCAACCATACAGAATTAAACCCCAAATTCCACATCCGCCACCATATAGAATAAACCATGGACATTGACCATAGCAGAATGAAATTGGCCGAGATCACAAACAGTAAAATGATAGACATCCGACTCTCCATCTCTGGGTCTCTGGGACTCTCCCCACTTCTGTGAGCCCGGAGTCTCCTGCGAGCTCTGCTGCTTATTAAAATGTGTCTGACGGTGAGAAGATTGAGCAGCAGAACGAGTACAAATGGGACACAAGGAGTTAAAATATGGTGGATAAACTCGATTGTTGTCCAGAACGGAGAGAACTGAACACCGAATCTGGCATCACAAAACCAGGGGGCGTTCCCCAGCGAATTCCATTCTGTAAGCATAAAATACCAGAAAATGTTTTTTAAGCAGCTCAGCGCACTCACTGTTCCCAGAACCACAGCCGCCGTTTTGCCGCTGCAATATTTACTTTTCAGCTACAGGCAACAAATGGCCACAAATCGATCAAAGGTGAAAGTGGCGGTGAACCAGACAGAACAGTCAGTGGCTGCATAAAGCAGGACCGCGTGGATATTACATACGGGAATGTCCTGCAGGAATCTAAATTTTTCCGGAAAAAGAATTGGAATATGTCTCAATATCAGGTCCAGGATAATGACCATTAGATCCGCCACTGCCATGGCCACCAGGTAACAAGAGACACATTTGGTCAGGCCACAGTTTCTGCACTTCAAGATCACAAGTGTGGTTAAGTTCACTGTAAGGAAGGAGAAAATAATCAATGACCTTATTTATTAGGCTGGGGAAGATGATAAATGGTTGATTTAGAAGTTGTTGATATTTTCAAATGTGTGCCTTCTTTCAGTGCTTCATTGAATTTAATGTACATGAAAGAACGTACGGGATGGTTCCTGTTACAGTGGATGCAAACAGCGATTAAGCAACAAACACTGGCTATGAAAAGGTAGAGGAATGGAAGAGAAAGGGCGAAGTCAGTCAAAAGGAGCGGACGAAACGATGACATGTGAGTGAAGAGATAACGGGAGAACCAAGGGGTGATGGGAGAAATCCCATGGGTGACGGGGAGCCGATGGTGAATACGTGAAAACAGAGATGATGTGCCCGTTACAGACTGGAGAGAGATTTGGAATAGTTTCTTATTTCCCCTTCTTCTCTACTGACTGCAGCAAGCTGTATTTCTGAGAATGATGGTTTCACCCCTCAGGTGCTGTCCGATTGTTAAATAAACATTCAAAAAACAGGCTTAATTGCAATTTCAAAAATCAGATCAAATGATAATAATTATTTATTGCAAAACCTGATGAGTAAAACTTAACTAATGCTAATTGCATAAACACACAGGCACACGAATGAGAAAATTATTTTCTTCTAGAAATGGAATAAACATATGATTATTAAAAGTGTGTAACATCAACTGGCCAGTTTTCGCCAGTCCCTCGCGTGGTGCTTAAAAACATTGCCGGCCTACATCTTTCACTCCCGTTTCTTGAAGACAAATCATGTCTGTTGCAGAATGTTTTTTAATAAGTTCGGAAAGCAATGTCAGTATCTATTTTTCCTTCAAAAACATTCCCCGGGCCCTGTGACCAGGATGTCAGAGTTCCATTGACAAGACATTAAAATTCCCGTAATGAACAACTTCCTAAAATCTCCTCCAAACTCCGAACAAATCAATGGGAATGTGAGTTAACTGCAGCACGAATATCGGGAGACGCATTCGGCAGTGAAAGCGGGAGCCACAAATGAAAGGGGAGATTCACCCTTCAGCCCGAGATAACCACATCAACGTAAAGCCTGACTCACAACCCAAAGGAGACATAGTGAGACACGCATACTCAAACAGACGCAGTACTTCACACAAACACACACACACACACACACAGACCAGCGAAGGTTGCATCACATGAAAATGAAGTTGCTATACTCTCCCTTCACTCTCTCTCTCTCTGTCCCTCGCGCACGCACACTGAATCTCAAACTTAATAACTTTCACAGACGCACACACAAACATACTCAAAGACAAACACATTGATACTATCAAATGCACACAAGCACAGTTTAACATACACACGTACGCCCACACTCAGACACACAACAAACTCACAAACGTACACACAGATACACGCACACAGACACAAAAACACTCTCACTAACGCTTTGTCTCTCGCAAACAAGCACAGAAACACACATACAAAGAAGCACAAACACAGCAACACAAACACACGTGCACAAACACACACACACACACACACACACACGCAAGCTCTCACAAACACATTCTACCACACACACGAAGAGAGGCACACACAAAAACACATTGACAGCAACGTAAACACACACACACACACACACAGGCACAGAAGCCCGCACACTCACCCTAATTCACACAAACAATCCCTTACACAAAAAAACACAAATACAACCAAATGCTTACACACACGCACAGACACTCATAGAGAAATACGTTCACAGACAATTATACGCCCAAGCAATCATGCACAAACTCTGCTGAACGCACGCAAAGACATATGCCACGGAAGCACCTAGGCACATACACTCATTCACGCGCATAGGCTTACACACACAGAAGCATAAAAACAAAAACATTCACATGCACACGCACAAACACATGCAATGAAAAGGTTACCCACTTAAGCTCTCTCTCTGTCTCTCTCAAACACAGATACTATCACACACACCCGCGCACGTGCACAAATACACACACACAAACACACACATACACACACTCAGATATACAAAAACATACAGGCACAGAAACACACACAAAAAAATTTCCAGAGCAAGTAGGGATTGGAAATAGATGTTGGCTTAGACATAGAAATCCAAATCCCATAAAAATGCATGTAGAAAAATTCACACAACCACAATCGCATACCTACACTCAGTAACAAACAAGCGCACACAAACGAGCACATGCGCGCACATACGCACACACCTGCAAACACAAACATATGCACACAGAAACAAAAGCACACTTCTCAAGGTGAATAAGGGACAGGAAATCAATCCTGACTAGCCAGCAAAAAGTTTATCCCGTAAAACTGTTTTCTTATTAAAATCGCATACTCGCAAACACGCACTCAGAAGCAGAAAAACACGATACAACACACACAAAAAATCACGCGCTCACACTAATATGAGCGTATATGTGAACATACACATACACACAAAGGCACACACACCAACCACCCCCACACTCACACACACACGCAAAATAACTTACTCCCTCACACACCCACACACATGCACACTCACGGCTGTGACCCAGAGACCCAACCTAATGTTTGGGGGGCGTGCATTCAAATCACGCCAGAGCAGATTGTTCAATTTCATTTAAAAAAATGCTGAATAAAAAGCCTGATAATGATGACGAAATCTTTGTTGATTTCTTTTAAATGCCAGATCGTTCCCAATGTCAATTAGGGAAGGAAATCTGTCGTCCTTACATTTTCTGCCTACAGGCGACTCTAGTCCCAAAGCTAAGGGGTTAACACTTAAAGCCCCCTGAAATGCCCAGTCAAGCCACTCAGTTAAAGCAAAACACTGCAAAGTGACAGAACTGGAATGATTCGGGACAAACTGCCTGACATCGATCTAGGAACCGCAATCGACAGCGGCAACCTCAGACTGTCAAGCCTGCAAGGTCCTGCTTATTAACATATGGGTCTAGTGCCAAAATTGGGAGAGCTGTCGCACAGACTAATAAAACAACAACCTGTCATAGTCAACCTCACCGAATCATTTCTTACAGATAATGTCCCAGACACCACAATCACCATCCCTGGTCATGTACTGCCCCATCGGCAGGAAAGGCCCAGTAGGCGCGGCGGAAGAGTGATATAAACTGGGAGGGAGTTGCCCTGTTTGCCCTCAACATCGTCTCCATACACCATGAAGTCTCATGTCATCAGATGAAACATGGAGAAGGAAATCTGTTGCTGATTATCTCACTACACCGTCTGTCAGCTGAAAAATCATTGCTGCTCCATGATGAAATTCACTTGGTTGAATCAAAAACGTACCAAGTACGCAGAATGCACTCTCGATGGGGGCTTCAATGTCCAGCACCAAGAGTGGATCGGTAGCACCACTTCTAAACGAACTATCTGAATCCTAAACGACGTATCCTCCTTTCTCAGTCTCTGGTCTTTGGGAATGGTAGCAACAAGAGTGAAAAAAATACTTGAACACTTCCTCAACAACCTATTTGAAGCAGATGCATCTGTCCATTACAATATCGGTAGTGGTGATCACCGCACAGGCGTTTTGGATGTGAAATCCCGCGTTCACACTGAGGATACCCTCCATCGTATTGTGTTGCACTACCACCGTGCATTGATTTGGAACAGATCTAGCAACTCAAGTTTGGTCATTCATGAGGCGCTGCTGTTCACCAGCAGCAGCAGAATTGTACTCAAACGAAACCTTAGCCTTGTGGCCTGGCATATCGCCGACTGTATCATTACCTTGAAGGTAGGATTTCAAACCTTTCTCAATGTAGAGTGCATGAGGGCATGCCAGGAGCATCACCAGGCAAACCTGAAAATGTGGTGTCAACCTGGTGAAGCAATAAGACAGGACTACTTGCGCTCCAAAAAGCATAAACAAGTGACAGACAGCACCAAGCGTTCCCACAACCAACAAATCAGATCTAAGCGTGCAGCCCTGTCACATCCAATCATGGTAATTTTGGTGGTCAGTTAAACAACTCACTGCAGGAGGAGGTTCTACAAACAACGCTATCCTCAATAATGGTGGAGCCTAACAGTTCAGAGAGAAAAATAAGCTTGAAGCATTTGGTACAATCTTCAGCCAGAAGTGATGAGCTGGTGATCCATCCAATGCTCCTCTAGATGGGGCCCACCATCACAGATATCAATCTTCACTCAATTTGCTTCATTCTACGTGATATCAAGAAATTGCTGCAGCCACTGAATACTGCAGAGGTTATGGGCCCTGACAATATTTCATGCAATACTAATGGAGACATGCGCTCTAGAACATGCTGCGCACCAAGCCAAGTTATCCCTTTGCAACTGCAATACTGGCATTTAACCGGCCATGTGGAAAATTCCGCAAGTATGTTCTGTAGTCAAATAAATTCAGGACCTATCCAATCTGGCCGTTTGCTGCCCCTCATCAGTCTATTCTCTTCATCAGCACAGCAATGACAGGGGTCTTCAATAGTGCTATGAAGCGGCGGTTGCTTAGAAATAACCTGCTCATTGACGCCCATTTTGGGTTAGGCCAGGGCGAATCAGCTGTAGGCTACATTCCAGCCTTCGTTCAAACTTGGACGAAAGAATTGAACACCCAGGTGAAGTGAGAGTAACGGCCCATGACATCAAGGCAGCACTTTATAGAGTGTAGCATTAAGGAGGCGTGGCAAAACTGGAATTAATAGGAATCAGGGTGAAAACGCTACACTGTTCGGTGTCATAAATAGCACAAATAAACAAGTTTGTGGCTGTTGAGAGACAGTCATATCAGCTCCAGGATATCACTACACGTGTTCCGCAGTTTTGTGTCCTGGGCCCAACCATCACCAAATGCTTCATCATTGACCTCCCGTCCCAAATTACTTTGGAAGTGAGGATGTTCGCTGTTGATTGTACAATTATTAGCAACTTTCACGACTCCTCAGAGATGACTGAGGGACGACCTGGTCGACTGTACAAGATTATGTGGGGATGAAAAGGACGAATAGGGAACAACTGTTCCACTTAGTTGAAGGGTCAATCACGAGGGGACACACGTTCAAGCTGAGGGGCAGGAGGTCGGGGTGGGGGGGGTGGGGGTGGGGGGGGGGGGCGGGGTGGTAAAAGGAATAGCTTGTTTACCTAGAGTTTGGTGACTGTCTGGAAAGCTCTGCCTGGGTGGGTAGTGGAAGTGGCTTTCGTGACATCATTTATAAAGTACCTGGATGAGCACTTGGCACGTCATAACAATGAAGGCTATGGACCAAGTGCTGCTTAATGTCATTAGCTATGTAGGTCAGGTGTTTCTCACGTGTCGATTCAGACCTGATGGGCGTAAGGGCCTCTAATGCTTTGTGTGAATCTGTGATTCTGCGATCCTGTGAAGCAGTCTATGTCAAAATGAGACAATACCAAGACAACATCAAGGCTTGTGCCGACAAGGGGCAACAAATTTTCGCACCAAAAACGTGTTAGGCATTGGCATTCTAGAACAAGAGAGATTTCAACCATCGCCCCTTGACGTTCAATGACATTTCCTTCTTTAAATGCCCCACAATCAACATCCTGGTGTTACCATTGCTCAGGAACTGAACTGGACTTATGTCATAAAAGCAGGCCAGAGGCAGTAACCCACCTCTCCTACACGAACACACACACACACACAAACAGACAAACACAGAAACACACACAGACACATGCACCCAGGCACGCATCTAGACACTGGTATGCATGCACACAGGCACCGATACCAACAAAATCACTCACAAACGCGCGATGTCACTCACATATAAATGCACACCCACAAAAGCATTCACACAGTCACAAAAACTCACATGCACGCTTATAATCACATTGACAGAAACATACTCCCACTGACGCTCTTGTGCACGCAGAAACAAACACTCAAACGCCCACATTCACGCAGGCAATCACATACACATAAACAGACACAAACACACACATCCACAAGCAGACAATCACACAGAGACACAGACACAGACGCACACACATTTACACATAATGCGCAGACAAACATCTAGAAGAACACAGGCTTACAGTAAAACCGAAACAGCAAAAAAAGGCACTGAAACACACAAACACAAATCGACATTCACGCACACACAAATACACGCTTCAAAGCACTCATACAAACATGCACGGAAACGCAGAAGCAATTAACAAGGGGATTAGCGATGGGAAATAATTGCTGGAGTAAACAGCGAAACCCAAAATCCCTAAAAATGCAGTAAAGAACCGCAAACTCACACATTCACACACAGACACGCACACGCACACACAAATACACAGACAAGCACACGCACTGAGACTCAAACAGGAATTCTTACGTGCTCCCTCATGTGGACACGCAGATTAACATATACAGAATCAAACCCACACACAAACTCGAGGTCTCTCTCTCTCTCTCTCTCTCTGCCTCACACACATACACACAAGGAGACACACACGCTTTCTCAGAGGCATCCAACACATTGAAACACACACATGCACACACAAATGTACACACAGGTTCACATATACATAAACACATATAGACACACACAGACGCACACACACAGACACACACAAACATAGAGGAAAACCACGACACAAGCCCACACTCTGACAAACATAAACTCACATATAGGAACTGATGCACTGTCAAATACACACACACAAACACACAGACACACACGGACATACCCAGTAAAAAAAGCACATTCAATACAAACACACAAAATCACAGAGACTCGCACAAACATAATCATACAAACACACACACGTACAACAACACACGCACATACATACACGCACAACCAAAACAGAAGGGTCACATAATGATCATCTCCAACAGAGGGAATCCAAACATCGCCCCTTGATGTGCAAAAGCTTTACAATCACTGAAACACCGACTATCAACATCTTTCAGCCAGATTAACACTATGGCAACAAGAACAGTACAGATGCTAGGGGTGGAGCGACCAGTAACCTAGCTCTTTACTCTCCAAAGCCTGTCCACCAATTAGAAGTCACACGTTAGAAATTGATGGAATACCCCCGCTTTCCTGGAGGGAAGCTCCCACAGCACTCAGGAAGCTTGACATGATCCAGGGCAAATCAGTCCGCTTTATTGGTAAGACGTCCAGAGGCATTCACTCCCTCCACCAGCGGCGGATATTGAAACCGGGTGTTCCATCTAACAGATGCACTGCAGGAAATCAGCAACACTACTAAACAGCACCTTCCAAAAGCACAATTTCTACCAAATAGAATGATCAGAGCAGCAGATAAATGGGAACATCGCCAGCGAGAAGTTCGCCTCAGTGACACTCAGCATCCTGACATGAAATTAGATTGCCGTTCATTCATGCTGCTGGGTGAAATCTGTGGAAATCCAGTCATAACAGAACGGTGGGTGAACCAATACCACATGGGCTGCTGTGGTTGAAGAAGGAAGATCAGCAACACCTTCTCACCGGTAAATATAAAAGGGAAATAACGCTCGTCGAGCTAGCGAAGCTTAAACGCATTAATTAAAACAGCAGACAACATCAGATCACACACACGCACACACAACCGCACACAAACACACAGACAGGCACGCAGTCTTTCCCAAAATGAACAGGAACCCATGCGGATCCAAGTAGACTCTCACACAAAACAGAAACTCCAAATCATAAACAAATGCACAAATGGAACATTCATGCTCTGTCTCTCTTTTTCTCCCTCACACACACGCACAAACGCACAGATAATCTAACAAACACACACACACATACGCATAGCGAAGGCCACATCCCGTAAATATGAAATTTAATGTATATCCCTTCTCACTCAATAACTCTCTCACACATAAATTAGAGCTAAATAGCGTTCAGAAGCATAACACACACACACACACAAGCACACACACACACACACTCAAACACAGTAGAACACAATCACTGATATTTTTCCCTTCCTCTCGCATCACAAGGTGACCACATACGAACTGGGAGCGGCCGTGAACCGGCAGGGACCAGGAACACTATATGTGTCTGACCCTGTGGGAGGAGACAGCTCTATCTAACATGGCAGCGGATATGAAAGAGCCTGTAGCATCCGATGTCACTGAAAGTATTCTCGATGACGTTATGTTCCTGCGTTATTTCCATCACGAACTTCCAGCTCACCATCATCCAGCTGCCCGGTATGAACTGCAAGCTGCAGTTGGTGGGATCATGGGCACCTTGGTGTCGGTCCTAGACCCAACACCAAACACCAGAACTTCCATTTTTACATAATGTTCCAATGCTACATGAAAAGCGGCCAGCATCCCAGGCAAAGCAGTTGCAGGTGGTTCTGCGATAAAGAGAGAGAGAGAGAGAGAAAGAGACAGACAGACAGAGACAGAGAGAGATGCAGAGAGACGAACTTTTTCAGGCCTGTGTAAGTGGCCACTAACCCCATGAAAGCACTAACTAACGCAGATGTTGTACATTGTCTCAGCTTCCACTGCAGCACAGACTGAAACCACCTATTATCTCAGTGCCGCAGTGGAAGCTCAGCAGCGATCATAAGATCCATGCTTCCTGCTATCTAGGTTCATAATGTTGTCATACTTGCTGTGCATTTCAGTGCTCAGAAGTACTTGCAGACACTCTCAGGAATCCAGCAAAGTGTGCTACAGCATATTACTACGATTGATGATGTCCCGCCCCCTGGGATTGACAATATCTGAATCGAGCTGACACCTGCTATACTCTCTCAGGATGAATGCATTTGTTTTACCTTCACTACGACTCCGCCAATGTCCTTGCTGTTACCGAGTCCTATTAGCCAGCCCATATACCCACTGACCATGTCGAGGTGACGAAGTCCCAATCTGAGCACTTAAGCCCCAGAGCTGCTCGGTGAAATCCTACAATTCAGCTGCAGCCTCCTCCAGTGAAAGTCTGCAGCCTTCCACCAGCCATGCTGCAGTCACTGGGCTAACACTCTCTTGGAAAAATAGGTAAGCAAGTGAGCCCAGAGGGCGGACAAAGTAATACACAACCAATTGGTTTATATAATTGGACGTGCTGTTGCATAAATACCTTAAGCAAAAGTTTTTGTTGCTGGTTATTATTACAGGATGGTTTCCAAGGGGAAGGAATAATCGGGCGTCTCAGATGAATGCAAAAGTGGAGAATGGGGATTCCCTGGAGGGAAAGCGAAGCAGTGCAATGGGAATCAGAGTCTTATTAGGCACTGTTCGAAAGCCTGCACAGGTCGAAGGTGTCCTGGTAACATCCTCCCACCCCCCACCTCCTCTTCGTCCTGAGGTATTCTGCGGATTTGTCGTGACATTGCCAATGTTCTCATGATGAGGATGATCTTGGTATCATCTCAGCTGGTGTTGCAACCGGAGAAGCCGGATATCGTGGTGGAACGCAGTTTTGTACACCCTAAGTTTTATGTGTTTCGTTAGTTATGTATAGTGGGGCTACTGAAGATTCACTGGAGTCAGCTTACTAAGTCGTAACAAAATAAGAAAACATTTATTAGACAAGACAAGGTGAACTACAACCCAAAACTACTTCAGCCACAACTATACCTTTACAGGAAAACAGAGATATGTAAGGATAACACAAGTTACACAACTTATTGAATACACCAACACTCACATTAATTACACAGTCCACATAAACCAATAGGAGACCTATAATCAGACACACCATCCTGAAACCAAGTGACAGATACAACTCCAGCGATATGTTATGGACCTGTAATCAACTCGTCCCAGACAGTTGTCCCATCGTGAGCCAAAAAGCCTTCAATGAACTCCATCATTCTCACGGGGGATTTCTATCTCCAAGTTTCAAAAACTATCTTCGGAATCTCCTCCCAAACCAATGCTTTCTCTTAGGCGCCATCTGCAGAATTCACCACCATAGTTTCGAAACTTCCTACAGATGTCCATCTTCCCAAGGTTATCACGTGCATTCCAGCTGTCTTCAACGCAGTCCCTCTCACCAAATCAACGTCAACGGTACATCGCTGATTCACAAGCCAATAGCCAAAAGCTGCAGACCGCAGTTGTCTCCTTGGGCCTGCTGAGTTCTAACAAGCCTTTTCTATTTTTAAATCTGTTTTTCAACTTTCGTCTGTTTAATTTGTAATGTTGAAGACTCCACTCCGCTATTTATCTTTAACTTCACTTAACATAACTTATCCAGATTCCTGATCTTCCTTGGACTGGAAGGTCTTCATGTAAGTTTCACATGATTTTGTCTCGCCCTTTTTCTCTTGGGACCGATTGGTTCTTTTGGCAAATATATTCTCCCTATAATTATCTCTCCCGCTTTTCCCATTCTCTCTTGGCAGCTGCCTTCAAACTGAACTCAAACTGGTGGGTTTTATGTGTGTGTCTGTGTGTGTGTGTCTTTGTGTTTGTGTGCCTATGGGATGGGGGTGCTGCCTTTCTGACCCCCTGTTGCAAGGAAACAACATAGTTATATCCTGCTCCTGTTTGCTTTAATTTCTCTTGGATTCCTAAATCTCAATGGAACTGCAGGCACATTTAAAAGTGAAACTGAAACTCAACTTGACCTTTCCGTAACCCACAGATACAGAAATGCAATCAAATTTAAGCTTTAAAGCGAAAACCCACCCCTGATACTCAAAAATACAAATGTAACTAACTTTAATTGCCTTAATTTTCTAACAATGCGAAGGATGTATCAGAACAATACGAACTTGAACACCTGCTCCACCGTGTACTAGAGGGTTCATTCCGAGCGCTTCAGCAATCAGATGCCCTACTTCCTCACAATGAATGTCTGCTCCACAATGTTTCTGGTGATTCCATTGCGCTCGGTACGATCGCGTTATTACATGTTTTGATGTGGGGGGAGTGATGTGGTGGGGGATTCTCTCCTCTTTGACTTGGAGGCCCAGCAGAGCCACGTAAAGCATCAGTTATCCCGCTATCCTGGGGCAACAGTGGGGCCTCACACCCTGCTTCTCCATGCTGAGGAAGAAAGATATGTATTCACCTCACCCGGCATAGATGGTCTTAGTCAACTACTGGATACATCGATCGGCCGCATACTGGGAGGTGATGGAATTGTCACCCGCCCCTGTCTAGAAAGTGCCACATCCATAAGAGTTCAATGAAACTCTGACCTTAACCGCCGCTGAGAGCAATGTCCTTACGCGGTGTGAGAATCCAAGTCGTGTTGAAGGAGGTGACACAGCTTCCCCTCCCTGCAGCCTCTACTCCATTTTTTATTTCATGATACACACCCGGATGCTCCGGAACTATTGTCCCCATATCTCGTCGAGATTTGGGTCACCAAACCCTTTGGCCGCCTTGAATGTATGCAGCAGCTCACAGCGCATACACCGGAAAACAATCCACAACACCTTTACTATCTTTTCAATTGCAGAAGTAAGTCAAAGCCCCTCACCTGCAAGATAGACGCATCATCCTTGTGAATAGGACTGGAGGCTATGCCTGGTGTTAGTGAGCACATGCTCATCTGAGAGCGACTAACACAGATGTTCAATGGACAGGAACACACGAAGTTCCACAGACTTGTGTTAAAGGTCCTCACTCCGCCTGTCCAACATGGAACACCAGGTGGGAGGCGCTGGGAAGTGAATGGCAGCACGAACCATGCCATTTCATGGATTGAGTTTCATAACTCTGGCACCAGTGAACCTAATCTTGTACAAAGTCTGGAATCATATGGGGGGAGATATTGACTGAAATATATACACTTTAAAATTAAATGCAGCAAAGGTAAAGGGGGAAAATTTGCATACATAAGGGGAAATGACAACTGGGGTTAATTGGAGGAGTGAGGCCATGGAGGGAGCATATCATAAGAGTGATAATATAAAAATTGAGGTGTTACCAGGCATGAAGCTTAGCAGCTCAGTGGACAATGAGTGATGGCTGAGCTGGATTTAGTCTGGGTTACGATATGGGCAATATAGTTTGGAATAAGCTGGTGTTAATAAGGTTTGTAAGTGAGTGTTAACACTTCAGTAGTCGAGTCTCGATTGAAAAGCAGGTAAGTGTTTATTCAGTCCTGGCCTAAGGCGGGGATCTGAGGAGTGCTATTTTAGAGATGGAAGCGAGTAAACTTGGGAATAGAGAGAAGAAGAGGTCAGCAATTTGTTCAGTATCAAATGGATCGCACATGGGGTAAACAAACAGTTTCTAGCTTAGATATACGCCAGGGAGGCCCGTGGGTTCAGAGGATAGGTAGTGGAATTTGTGAAATAAATATAACCTAGAGATCCCATCTTCCCAAGGTTCAAACGACACGAGCAATAATAAAGTTAATGAGGTATACAGTGCCAATAAACTGGACAGAGAGACTCACCTGGTACGCCAAAAATAGCCAGGATGGGATAATACCCTACTTGAATAACCTGAAGCGTGTAATAGATGCGAACACCGAATGACAGCCAATCATAATATGCCGAAAGATTGTAAACTGACGTGAAGAATGACCTGTCCATTGTTGGAAGATTCCAGTCTATTGTTCTCTGATTCCGATCCACTCTTGACACATTTCAATTTATTGCTCTCAGATTCTGCTCCACTGTTGGAACATTTCAGTCTATTATTCCCAGATATTGTACCCTCCTTTCCCTCTCTCTGGAGCTGTTGTTCACTGTTAGTGCCGGGGATGATGCTACTGCCGAAACTATTGGATATGACTTCAACAGGAGTCCATTATTAATAGAAGAGGGAAATCACCCATGACCCATTTAAGATCCATGGAGAGTGATATTAATTCCAGTCACTGAACAAACAACGCTGGTTAATGACATTCAATCCAAAAATTTTAAAATAACAATAAAGTTGACAATTTACCCAGGATATATGAGGGTCGCTGAGGGAAGGAATGGTGGAAATGGCGAAATCTATGAGCGTAATATTACAATCATCCTTAGATATGGGAATGATGACAGAGTGCTGAAAGTTTCTAAATATTGCCCCCTTTTTTATGAGAGGAGAGGGGGGTGCACTATGGAATTACAGTGCAGCCAGCATAATACTGGCTATGGGAATCTTTCTAGAGGCAACAATCGTGGAAAGAAATACGTGTTTTTTTAAAAAGAAAATAAGTTTCAAAAATGATCAGAAGCACAGATATGAAAATGGGAATAATATAAAGTAAACATATTGTAGATCTTTGGCTAGGAACCGAGATTGTGGATAAACGAATTGACCTTGATGTTTTGTCCATGAACAAAGTGTGAGCAGTCGTCATTCAATGGAGTTTTGATAGAAACTGAACCTCATATATTAAAGGGACAATGACAGTTTGGATGTGATATTGGTGAAGAAACAAGATGGAGAGATAAGTGGAGCCGATGGTAATTCAGACTGGAGGGGAATTTAAAGCGACGTTACCCAGGGATCGATCTTAGGTGCACTGCCCTTTATTTTACCCATAAAGTAAAGACGGTTCCATACAAGTAACATAATTTCAAGAACAGGAGTGATCGCTGCTAAGATTAGGGGTTGCCCTTTTATGGCAGATCTGACGAGATTTGTTTCTTCTCTCACTGCTGTGAATTTGGAACTCTCTGCCTCAGAAGGTAATGCAGGCGAGGAGACTGATTTTATTCAGGCGGCAGTAGGTAGATTCTTGTTAATCAAGGGAGTTTAGAGTTCATCAGTCGTAAATGGAAATGTAGAATTTGAATCACAAACAGATCATCCCGATCTTATTGAATAGAGGGACAGGCTCGAGGGGCTGAATGGCCTACTTTTCTCCGGTGTCATAGGTCCGAATTTGTAGATGACAGGAATCTGGAAATGGAAACAGCGAAGAGGGTAGCAGTAAGCTTCAGAAGAATATACACAGCTTGGTGAAATTGTGAGAAACGGGTAATTGAAATATAAGTCAGGGACGTGTAAAGGATAAAATTCGGAGGAGGAATAAGAAGAGATAAATTAAATTAAACAGGGCAATTTTACACAGGGTGCAGCATCAGAGCGGATACATCTACTCACGTGTTAATAACTGGGCGGTCAAGCTGATAGCTTTTCTTAAATACACAGAGGATGTGTGACCTGATAAATAGAGGTAGAGAGTACAAACTCAAAAGTTAAATTAAAGTTTCATACATGACTGGCTAGTGCTCAGCTGAGAAATTGTGTCTAATCCTTGCCACTACATAATTGCAAGAATGTGAGGGGCTTGGAGAGGTTACAGAAGGGATTTTCCTGAATTGTGTCAGTGATGAGGGATTTCAGTTCAGTTGCGGAGATTGCAGACACTGGAAATGTTCTCTTGACAACTTTCAGGTTAAAGGGGAATTCAATACAGGTTTCCAAATTAAAGCAAAGCTTAGAAATCGTAAGGCGAAACTGTTTCCACTTGAACAATGAACAGAATCAAGATTTATATTAATTGGTGAAAACGGTCGAGGAGACATAAAGATAACATATGTTTTAATACAGAGTTGTTATAATCTAGAAAACATTGTTTGAACATACGGTCGATGCCGCCTGCATGGGCTGATGTAAAATATACCATGACACTGTCTCAAAGAATGGCATGGGGCTCTCCCCAGTGTCCTTGTCAATAATTTTACCCCTGAAAATCACAACACAGCAGATTATCTTTTTTCTGGGAGATCTATCGAGTGGCAAAGGTCATGTCTGGTACACCAGAATTGTCATGATCCACACTTAAACAGTGACACAGCAACAACATTTCAGAAATCAGGAGGTGGGACCACTTGTTCACAGGTTTTTGTAAATATGTCCGAGAGCTTGAGCAACACCCACAACGCAGCTGTTGTCTCCAAACTTCTATGTGCCAATGAGACTTTAGTCACCTACAAAAGCAGCTCTGTGTGTTGGAGAATTTTTACCAACGTTGCCAACTCAAGAAACTCAAAGTGACACGTGAACAAACTCCAGCACCCTAACTGAAAACAATTCCTCCAGTATCACAACCGTTACCATGTGAAATCAGCTCCATTGGTCTGAACACTGCGTCCACCTGCCAAATAATCAGATTCAGAAAAATGCCCTCTTTCCACAAATAGAGGATGACACCTGCTCTCAAGGCGGACAGAGAAAATGTTTGAATGGCACTCTGATGGCCACAGTGAAAAGGGCCCAAGTAAACATCGGTGTTTTCAGATGAGTGAACTCATCAACAAGCTGCAAAACAGCCGGAGACTGACCACGTAATCTCTGTTGTGGAGAAGTAACAAAAGCGGAAGGAGAGAGAACAGAAACATGGCTCAGGAAACACCCTTCCTCAGGAAATCCCTGCCCTTTCTGCTTGAAAAGCTTTGGCATCAGGATTAGACATCTGAGGCACCTGTGGCAACACAAAACATGAAGTCTGCCAGCCGTCATCTTCGTTTCGTTGAACTGAATATGATGATGATGATGATGATGATGATGATGATGATAATGATGATGATGATGATGATTATGATGTAATTACAACATTTGATTATTCAAATACATTTAAGTTTCAATGGTTGCAAAGAGATCACGTTAAGTAATCCCCCCTCGCGCGTGCTAACTTGGAGAGATTGTTAACATATGTAGTAAGTCACAACTGTGCATCCTTAAGGTGCAGCAGACCATCAGCAGCAGCATAATTATATAAAAGTACAATCTGTGACTTACCTCTTACACTCCAGCACAATCACATTGGGGAACCTACCACGGTTTCATCTAAAGTGCTGGAGGGCATGCGAGAAGCATCACCAGCAACCATTTTAAAAAATATTTCAAGGAGGGAAAGGTAAATGACAGGATTAATTGCATGAAAAACTGCAGGAGCAGAAAGCAAAAGACAGAGCTAAGCGATCCCACAATCAACTGGTCAGGAATAAACTCTGCAGTCCGACCACATTCAGTGGTGAATGCTGCAAAATTTAACATCTCCATGGAGCGGGAGGTTTCACAAATATCTACATCCTCAATGATGTGGAGTCCAGCACATCAGTGCATAAAACAAGGCTGAATATATTGCAACTATTTTCAACTGGAAATGCCGAGTGGAAGATCGAACTCGGCCTCCTGCGGATGTCCCATGCCCTGCATATATAGTTTCCAGGCTATTCGATTCGCTCCACGTGAGATCAGGTAACGGCAGAAGGTACCAAATGCTGCAAAGGTTTTGGGACCTTGTAGCATTCTATCTTTAACACTGAAGATTTGTGACGCAGATATTGCCGCTCCCAGCCAAGCTGCTCCAGTACAAGTACAACACTGACATTCACTCAGCAAAAGGAAAAACTAACCAGACATTTCCAGTCCACAAAAAGTAGGTCATTCCGAGCGAAGCCAATTTCCGCTCCTTCAGTCTACACTTGATGTGTGGAAGATGATGGCATAGTGATATTGCCATTAGACTAGTATTGTGGAAACCAAGGGTAATGTTGCGGGGGAACATGTTTCCTATTTTCACCCCCTCCCTCCCCCCAGCCCCACAACACCGACACAGCAGGTGGTAATTATAACTTCTATAAAAAACAAATTATAGATCGGGTGATATTGACCATAACTGCCACTCATCGCTTTTTTTAATAAGCACATTTGCTTAACTAATTGTTTTCCTTAATGGAAGAAATCGGCTGTCTGTACGTGGTCTGCCCTACATTTGATTCGAGACCTGCAGCAATGTGTTTGCCATTTAAGTGCCCTCTGAACAGAGCAATCGGCAATAATTGCTCTCTAAATTTGGTTTTGGGTTCCGCCAGAGTAACTCAATTCCAGACCTGATTACAACTTTTGATTGAAACATGGACAAAAGATCTGAACTCCCGAGGTTAGATGACATTGTCAACTGTTGAAATGAAGGCCGCATTTGACAGAGTGTGACATGAATGGCCCCCAATAAAAGTAGAGTCCATGGGGAACACGGGGAAAACACCCTGCTGTTTGGAGTCATACCTGGCACAAAGGAAGGTGGTTGTGGTTGCTGGAGTTCAGCCATCTTAGCTCCAGGGCATCATTGCAGGAGATCCTCGGGATAGTGTGCTCGAACGAACCATCTTCAGCTGCTTCATCCATGACCTTCCTTCCATCAAAAGATCAGAAGGGGGATGTTCGCTGAAGATTGTACAATGTCCAGCAGGATTCATGACTTCTCCGGTACTGAAGCAGTTCACGTCCAAAAGCAGCAAAAATATTATCCAGGCTTGGACTGACAAGTGGCAAATAACAATGCAAACACAAAATCTAGACATATGAACAGACAAAATGCCCGCAATGAGGGAGCTGGGGCTCGAAAGCAGAGGTGTAATAAACACGTAATGGCGTCTGGCACAATTAATATTTTCCGGCAAAAATGAGCAGGAATAGAATCGAGAAAACACAGAAGGAAAACAAGACTTGACAAAGGAAGCACAGGAGGTTCTGGTACAGGTCAAAACGGTTTATTCGAGCAATTGCACGGAATGAACCACCCCAAAGACAGCTTTAGGTAGCAGTCTGCAAAACTGCAATCATACAGCATATTATATACTCTACTGATCACATTGTTAAAATTCCAATCTTGTCAGCATATCAGCTACATCATGCATGCCCTTTCACATCGGCAGAGACCTTTCCCGATATTAAGGCTGGGACAAAATGTAGTTTCCTTATCTGTTTAAAAACACACTTGTTCTATGTTGTTGTCATCCCCTGACTCCTTTGCGGCTTCAACGACCTTTCTTTTTGTTCCAGGCCCTAAGGCTGCGCAAGGATATTCTGGTACTCTTTAATGTCCTTGGTAGCACGGATTGACTGGAGATTGTAAGTAATTTATTCCCTTTCACTAAATTATTTCTGTCTTTCCACTAACTGTCCAACCTTTTGGCCTTTTGCCTAGCCCAAGGCAGACAAATACAGTGGCACTTTCTGCCCCTTCCGATAACGCCACCAATTGATAATGGTCATGTATCCATCTATGGATTGTAAAGGCTTGATATGTTTCCTCTGTGTATTCATTTCAGGCCTCTGGCTTGCTAAACCTCTTGTACACCTCCTGAAATTCCCCCAACTATTTTGCAACTTTCGGGTGCAATGTATCAATAATGTTATGTATATATGTATATATATTACTAATACCAGCTGTATCACAACCAGGGCATGGTAAATAATTGCAATCTACGGTTGAGATTGTGCACTTGAGCCCCATTTACACTACAAATTTTTGGAGGATTATATTTGAAAGACTCTAACCTCTTGCTGCACTTTATACTAAGTTCAATATACCTGCTGAGACTGTCGCCGAACCGCGTTCACATGCTCTGGTAATGATGGAATTTCAAAGGAGAACAGCTTCAATCACTGTGTCAGGTTATCCTTAAGGCTTTCCACCACCTGAACAGCAGCTGCTCATCTCTTGTATATTTGGAACAGTTCCATCTTCCCACCCTCGCAGGTATCTACGCGTGTAGGAAGACTGAGTGATTGTGGATGGGATACATCCGGTTGCTCCCATGCTGGATTTATTGTTGCCACGAGGTAAGACAATATTCCCCTTTCCCCAAGTATGAAATATGGGCCTGAAATATTGCGGCACATGAAGTTTGAAATGCACAATTTGCTGCTGTTTTAAATCCGCACAATGCTTTTTACATCTCACATATTGGATATATGCATTGTTCTGCACTGCCATCAATGCAACACCCTTCTAATGTGCTTCTAATTATATTCCCTTCTATGGCTACTGCATATGGTGGAATGTCATGGTCGCTAAAATAATAATCCCCCCATAGCAACCCAATACTTTATCCGTCGTATAATGTTCTGCTGTGTGTTGACAAAAATGTAACAGTATCAATAAAGCAGTTCATTTGACATATACATTCAATATACATTAAACATTCCTTCCAAATGCACGTGCTAAAAGTCTGAGCTGGCAACAAGTCAAGTCATGATCCTTATATCATGAAAGATGAAATTAATGTTCATTAGTAACCCATAAATAAACTATCCCATTATTAAGCCGTCTTACATTCTCTCGGGCTTGTTCCACTATCCAGGATGTATAGGTGCTGCAAACATAATTTCTGCTTGTTTAATCTGAAGTATTTTCCCCAATCCCTTTCAGCTAATTGAAAGCCCTCGCGTGAGTTTCAAGCAGCGTATCAAGGTTTTGAATTAAATTTGTCTTGCCCTGGCCTCTATTTAGTTGGGTGATATGTCCCCGCTCGAAGATTCCCTTAAGCTAAGAGCTCAAGGCCCGGACCTTCTATTCAACAGTTGCCAGGTCAATAGAATTAACCATTAAGTCCCTGTACGCCTCATAACCCTAATATTTCCGCGCCGGGTGTGAAGCAACCCTTGATCTTCTACTGTTACATTTATCTTTCACCATAGTGTTCCTCATTCGGCAACTGACCGCTGTACCAAAGTTCGTCCTACGGTGCGGGAAGAGCAGTAATGACCCCGGCATTGTTACGAGTACTGAAAGGGCTACGAGCAGGATCGTTGACCTGTAGCGACAATTAAATCGGCTCCCGTTGTCCAGGTTACGCTTGATGATTTGTCAATTATCTTTAACTGTTTCCAATGCCTCCATTTACTTCTGTACTTCACATCTCCAAGTGCGCCCATATCACATGTCATGTTTAACACTATTTTCTTATGGCTCACCTTGACCACCTTATTCCACACTTGGTGGGTTTGGGGGTTGAAGGGTGGTGGGGGCCATTGTTACTTTTTGTATTTGCCTGATTCCATATACTTAATCACCTGTAGGTATCCGACTTCATTTCTTAACTCATGCAACTCTTTACTGATGTCCCTAAGATATCCTCGTACCCTTCCCGATAGTGGTCCTACATCTCCCCCTCATACTATGATTCCCTTAGTTAAATACATTCCTTCGCTTATCATTATTTCAAATGAAGTTACCCCAGCGGTTATGCATAGGGTAACCATAAGGTGCATCAGGATATTGGGCAACACTTTTGCCCCGTTATTTCCTTTCTCTTGAATTGCTTTTGCAATTGTTTCTTTGTTTTAAAGTTCGGTTCATGATTTCCACCATCCGCAAGCTCTGTGGGTGGTAAGGATGTGGCGTTTCTGTTGAAATTAACACATTTTTAAAATTACTATTCCTGTGAAATGAGTTAGATGATCTGAATCGATCTGGAAAGGCACCCACCACTCCTTGCAGCCTATTACATCCAGCTGCTGTCCCACGTTGCACCGCAATTCCTTAAGCTGTCCACACAAATCTTAAATGCACCTTGTTATCCTATCTTTCAGTATGTTCACTATCATTGGTTGTTCCCTCTGGGAGCTGAATAGCTCTGTCTGTCATCATGGTGCTAAACATCTGGCCTTAATTTTTGTAGCTCGCAGGCACAGTAATAGAGTCACCAATACATCAAGTTAACCTTTGTTCCAGCTTTTTTTTGAACTGTATCCATCTTGTGCTAAAATGTTGTTAAGTATTATTTCCCTTTACATTTCAATTGCCTCAACTACAAATTCTACTTAGTTTTACCGCTAAGTATTTTTTTCAGGTTATGATCAACATAAGATTTTCTAGAGTTCAGTTTTTTCTATTGTCTTGATCGTTTAAATAGTTCACTTGCTCTTTAGGCCATATTTTAAATTCCATGTCAATGTCACGCTTGTCCCTGACACTAGATATTTGCTTATCTTCCCCTGTGCGGTTCTTACGTCAGTTGATACCTATATTATCAAATTCGTTTCTTTTAAAGCAGTTTTTTTTTTGTATTGTGTCCACTTTCCCTAACTCCTTCTCCTTTCGTAATCCTTTCTTCATACAATTTTACATATGCAATTGGTGTCACCTTTTCTTGCTCAGTTGATGGGCAGATTATGAAATACTGTTCCCTTAAAATAGTTTGTACATTGCATCATAACTCAACTAACTCAATCTCCTAGTTTCCTACTAACATTTTTCAGGTGCAATAGACCTGCTCTTATCTTGTTTAGGTTGTCTGGAGAAAATTTGCATTCCAATAAATTATTCTCATAACAGTTTTAAAACAGAGTCAGGCATTGACATTGTTTGCTTCCTTCTCTTTTCTCAAGCAACATTTTGCCATCTCAAAAGCTTCCCCCTAAATTCTGTCTGACCCTTTACATTTATAATGATCCCAGATTCATTAACTCGGCCAAAATTGAAATTCTGCCAAACTTTGTCAATGTCTTGAGCTGAACATCATATTTTGGGAATCGACTTACAAAAACAAAAGCTTGGAGCATTTGAAAGTATTGTCAGTTGTTGTCAAAACGTTCAAAGTAAAAATACGTTTATGAGAACCTTATCATGAACCAAACCTCAAATCTTAAAACATTGTACGATCTGTAATTTGCACTATTAGAATTCAAACAACCTCTTTCTAACGTGTATTGATTCGTATCCAGAGTTCAGACACTTTATATTTATCAACTCGTTCTTTATCTTGTTTAGGTTTCTAGTTATTAAAAAAATTATATCTTCTAAATTCCCACTGCTCTTTACAACTCACGGTTGTCCCAAATTCAAATGGCAGTGCTGCCTAGATACAGATTTACTTTAATCTTTAAAGCACCTATTCGGAAGAAACCCCTTTTCATCCATTGGAAACTCCTGGAACACGTATTTATGTATGTTGGCTTTCCAAGAATCATTTTGATTTACAGCTACTTTTTCCCCCCTCAGAATTTTAGAACGCCAACTCACATGAGCTAAAGTAACTCGTATGTATCAAAACCATTAGCTTGGAAGCTCGTGATATTGGATATTCCTTACTAGGCTGAAGGGTTTGGTACAATTGTTGGTTCATATCAAACAAGTCCAAACCCTGCTTTAGCTTTACAATACTTTCAAATTGAGATTTTTGCCTGAAATCTCAACTATAACTTTGTGCTAAAATCTTTGGAATGTTTGAGCATATGTTTTCCTTTAAGCTTTTTATGGGCTTTAGACTCTAGAGTGCCGAACTGGACAAGGAAATGGCAATTTAATGAAGGGATCACATACAAATGCTTCTTTGCACACAAACAAACAGATGTATAAAGGCATGTATTTATATTACAATAAAATTAATGTAACGACTTAAATCTCTCATACTCTAAACGAAACTTAAAATCGCAATGTTGGGTATGCCAGGATCTTGGAGGCTCCACATACAGGGACAATCCGACTGACTGAAGCTCAAATTTCCACTGCTCCAGCCTGTCACTGCTCATTAACAGCCCTAGGGTATCCCCTTCTCTCTCTCTCTCTCTCAGCAGCATACACAGCTCTTGCAACTTAGAACAATTAATTTTGTTAAAGTTACAGAAAATTCAGTAGGGGACCTTTCGGGACCCAATGACCCTTCCACATTTTTTGGATTAATTTTGATCGTTCTTCTGCTATTTATATCGTGATGGAGTCCGCGGCTCCCCATTCGGGTCCCATAGCACTTTCCTCTTTTCCTAATCGCGTTCTGCTCTATCTGATTCTGCATTGTTAATTCGCGCAGCTCTGACAATATAGTTACTTGAGGTACTTGCGACCTACTTTTTTTCCCAGGTGTCTGGCCTCCCCGCGTGGCTTGTGCCATGTATTTATTTCAAACAGTAACCCGCCAGTACTGCTCTGCCTCCTGTTTATATTTAACCGGGGTTCTTGCCTCCCTGTGCGGCTTCGGCTATGTTTCTACTTCAAACCGTAGCCCGCCAGCACCGCTACGACTTTTGTTTCGGTCGTGGTCTGGCTTCCCTGCACGGCTTTGGCACTAATAGCCCGCCTGCACTGCTCCGCCTCCTATTGTGGCGCCTCTTGTCATGTGTTCTCCTCCCGATTATTTTGACACTGGACTGGGCCATTCTCGGGTCGGCTTATTACACTAACTACGGGTGGAAAATGAAGTTCACTCATAAACTTTGCAGAATTGTCCCGAGGATACGATCCATGAATACTGTCGACTACACCAATTAATGTGGCATTTGTGACAAACGACCGACTGGACGCTCAGGTTAGGGTCACAATCGTTTAGTCGAGCAATTGCAGGGAGAGAACCATCCCAAGGGTAGCTCGGAATCACACTTTTGTTCACGATTGATCACGACAAGAACATTGTTAGAATTCCAATCTTGTCAGCATATAGGATACATTTTACATCCTCTTCCCCGAGATATTTCCAGGTCAGGGTTGTTAGAGACTTGGAGGGGAACTTCCAGATGGTGGCATTGGCGGTGCAAAGAAAGCGGGCTGCTTTGACCTGGATGATGCTCAGCTTCATCAGTGTTGTAGGAACTGCTCTCATCCTGCAAATGGAGATTGTTCCATCACACTCCTGTGCCTTGCCGATGGCGAACAGGCTTTGGGGACTCAGGAGGTTAGTTACTCATCGTGCAATTACTGACCTGCTCTTGTAGCCACAGTAATAATATGGTCAGTACCTATCAGTTTCTGGGCAATTTTAAGCCCTTGGTATTTGCCTGTAGGGGATTCAGTGCTGAAAATTCCAGTGAACATCAAGGACAATGATTGGATGTTCTAATGTTGGAGATGTTCATTACAAGATAATTGTGAGGTGTGAATGTTAATTGCCACTTGTCATCCCAAGCCTGGATATTGTACAGGTTTTGCTGCATTTTGGCACGGTCTGCTTCTGTATCTGAGGAGTCACGGATGGTTATAAACATTGTAATATCCCCACTTCCGAGCTTTTGATGGAAGGACGGTCATTTGTGGGGCAGCCGAAGGTGTCTGTGCTGAGGATAGTAAAGTGAGGAAATGCTGCAGTGATGACCAGCAGCTGATATAACTGACCTCCAACAACAACAATCATATTCCTCTGTGCCAAATATGAATCCAACCAGCGAATAAGTTTCCCACTAATTCCCAAGGACTCCGTTATTGCTGGGGCTCCTTGATGCCAAACTTGATCAAATGAGGCATTGATACCATGTGCATTCGCTTTCAAATCTACTCGGTACTTCAGCTTTTTTGTCCATGTTCCTACGAAGGTTGCAATGAGGTCAACATTTGAGTGCCCCTGCCGGACCCAATCAGGGCATCAGTTGTCAGGTTATTGCTACGAAAGTGCTCCTTTTTAGCACCGATAATAACCACTTCGATTTTTCTACTGGTGATGAGGAGTACACCGATGGGGCGGTAATTTCCAGTTTAGATTTTTAATGTTTTTTTGTGTTAAGCACATACCTTGGCAATGTTACAAAAAGCCGGGTAGATGCGAGCATTGCTGCTGCATACGGACTACTTGGCTTGGGGTGCGGCAATTTCTAGAGAAAAAATCTTCAGGATTAATATCAGACCATTCTTCGTGCCCAATGCATTTTAGTATCCATTGCCTTCAGCCGTATCTTGACATCACGTGGAATGAATCGAATTGGACGAGAACTGGCATCTGTGATGCTGGGGACCTCCGGAGGAGGATGAGATGGCTCACCCACTCGGCCTTTCTGGCTGAAGATTTATGTGAATTTTTCAGCCTGATCTTTAGCACTGCTCTCCTGAGTCCTCCATCATTGAGGATGGGGATATTTGTGGAGCCACCCCATCCACGGAGTTGCTTAGTGATCCACCACCAATCACGACTGGGTGTGGCACAATATAGATCTGATCCAATGCTTTTAGGATCGCTTAGCTCAGTATAAAATTTGCTGCATAAACTTTTGGAATATAATTAGTCCTGTGTTATAGCTTCACCAGGATGACACCTCATTTTTAGGTATGGCTGGTGCTGCTCATGGCATGCCTTATTGCACTCTTCATCCACCCAGAATTGACCCCCTGGTGTTCTGGTAACGGTAGAGTGGAGGATATGGTGGCCCATGAGGATACACATTGTGTTCGAGTACAATTCTGCTGCTGCTGTTGGCCTTAGGGTTGAACAGTCTTGAGTTGCTAGATCTGTTCGAAATCTATCCCGTTTAGCACTGTGGTACCGGAACACAATTCGATGGAGCCTGTCCTCAATGTTCAGGCGGGTCCCTATCTCCACAAAGGCTTTGTGGTGGCCTCTCCTACAGATACTGTCATGCACAGGTGCATCCGCGACAGGCAGGTTGGCGAGAAAGTGGTCAACCATGTATTTTTCCCTGTTGTTGTTTAACTCAACAACTGACACAAACCCAATCTAACAGTTATTGCATTTATGTCTCGGTCAGCTCGGTCATAACTTGTGCTACCTATCCATCCTTGGTGATGGATATTGATTTTTCTCACTCAGAATAAGATCTGCGCCATTGACAACCGCATCGCCTCCTCCAAGTAATATCCAACATGCAGGAGCAATGAATCATCAACTGAGGGAGGGTTGTGCATGTTAATCAGCGGGATGAATCCTTGTCCATGTTTGACATGAGGTGATAGGCTGTCATGTTGGAGTGGAAAATGACCTGCATCACGGATGTTTTCAACGATCTTGTGGGTTATCCTCAGTTGGTAGATTTGTGGGAGGTTGCTGGCTGCGAGCACAGATAATTAAGAAAAGTGCGTTGAATCCATAGCTGCAATAGTGATGCACGTTGTTACATTGCAGTTAGATTTAACAAGATGTGTGTGTGGTTTTCTGAGCCTGTCAGTTGCACACCGGTCTGCTGCGGGCCATGATAGGATAAATGCTGAGGCCCAGTGAGTTGTGGCAGCACGGCCCAACTTATGTTTTCCAACTTTCATTATTCAGTTAATTCTGGCTTTGAACTTTGCTGCTGTTTTCATCTGATGTTCCGAAATGACAGAATTCTATCGAGGGTCACACCCAAGTCTGCTGTGTTGGGATCATGCTTTATTCTCTGAATATCCATGAAAATCGGCTACTCGATTTTGCGACTGGGATTTTGGATATGGAACGCATTGTGTCGAGTTTGAAAAACAATCAAGATGCCATGTGCTGCAGTGGTCCTCAACTTAATCGCTTCTTTGCCAAATGTATGATCCACGGTGCAGAATGAAGGGGCTTGGTTGGAAGTACGGATGCCATCAGCAAACAAGAACTGCACTCGAAATCGTCTGCTGCGAAGGAGCGTATCAACAACTCTCTTGACCCAGGTTGGTAGAACTGTGGACAGCTTTAAGAGCGGACAACGTGCAACACTGTAGACTACGCAGCTGTGAGGTTCAGCAGCAACACGCCTGGTTTTAAGTTCTTGAGTTAGCTTTTTCCTATTATAGGAGGTAAGTGCTAAAATTTGATCCCATGTGCTGCACCCCTTACAGAAACCGGCTTGTTTGATGTTAAGCATGCTCCCTACTCCTGGAGATAAATGTTGCACAATAAATGCTCAAAGTTCTTGAAGCATACACAATGTAGTGACATCGTTCAATGTCTGCTTGCCAGTGTGAGATTGCTTCCAGGCATTGCCTTGGCAATGATTTTTGGGAGTGCGATTAAGCTTATGATTCATGTTTAGTACGGAGGCAACCATGCACAAGCACGAGGGTCCAAGTTATTTCAGGGATTCTGGAAAAATGCTTTCATATCCCGCTGCTTTGCCACACTTCAGGTCCCTTAATGCTGTCTCTAGTTCTGTAATCGTGAAGGGATTTGAGCTGCCGTGTTCTGCATCTCCCTTGTGTCGTTTATTCAGTATAATTCAGATGGTTTAATTTGTTTTCTTTTCCAACATTGTGTTCGATGCATTGAGCCAACTTACTATGGAGTGATTGATGGACGATTGGACAAAGGAGATTTTTGGACATCTCCAAAACGGCGATTCAGGCTCCAGCACATCCGACTGCAACACTAGAAATTGAAATCTGATGTTGTTTCTTCCCATGTGGTGCGGTGGGTAGCATTGAGAGACTCGATGAGTTGGCTGCTATGACAGGGTCACCGGATGATTCTTTTTACCACGTCACTGGCATTTCGTTGGGAAAACCTTATCTTGAAGAAAAACAGCCAACACCATTCCACCGCAATTCTCTTTGTTATAATGTTTTTCAAAGATATCACGGCAGTAAAACTTGGAGACATGTCCATCGTTGTCAGCAATACTGATTTCCACTTTTTGGCTTAGGGAGGGGTCAAACACAATCAAGTACGACCGTAATAATAGGCTCCTCAAATGCTTGAAATGGAATTAAATGTGTTGACCTAATAGCTTTTTGTGGTTTCCCAATCACTTGATATGTACGCCATGTTCCACAGAATTTAACTACATATAAACGCAATCCAGCCAAATGGAAGTGTTGTTGTACTTCCAGTTCATTTATGTCCTCTCCATTGTAAATTCATGAGGTTTTCTCTGAATAAGATTTCTGTCTCCAATTGTCATTACAATCGGATGCATTTCCATGCAGATTTGTTTTGCTGATGAAAGACCACGGCAGCCATTTTCTCATCATCAGTAAAGAAGTGGCATTCCGCCATACATTCTTGCTGTGTTTATGAGTGAGCTGTTTGAGTTAACTGTTTTTTCTACAGGTTAATTTTCTTTTCTGTAACTATTCCTCTTGCCTTGAGCTAAACACCTGGCTGAATTCTCCTGCATTTTGTTTACCTGAGCAATCTTATCAAAAATGATGTCAGATAATTGGACTTCAGGACCTTCTCGCTATATTTTAACTTCCCGTTCTTCCTGTTTTAACCTGTGAGGCTGTGAACTTGTTATTACACAATCACAAAACAATCCCGGATGCTCCTTCTTATTTCTGCTGAAAACAAATCTCCAGACTGCTCAACTATCATAGGCATCACACACAGCTGTCAACCATCTATATCATTAGGCAAATATATATCAAATCCTGCAATGGACATTTTGCCCACAACTTCAAAAAAACACTTAAACTCTTTCTCACTTACTCTATCAATAGAACTTAAACAAGGAATATGTCCAGCATCTCCATTAACACCTGCATCATCAGTTACTCCTGCATTGCTAACTATGAATAAAAAATAACACTATCCGACAACATTAAGAATTGACAATCCCTTGTGTATTTTAAATTGTTAACAACTTTACGTGCTGCAAAGTATACACATAAAAGACTTCCCCATTAACATACAAGATCTTTACATATCTCCAAAACTTTCTCTACAGGGCTCCCTTGGGAAAATTGTGAACATAGATCCACTACTTTACCTATCACTGATTCTTCCTGTTTTACCTGCACACAAGACATTGGGTTTTCCTGTACCATAACCATTGAAAAAACAGTACAGTTCCTTCCAGAACTTCTGTGGTTCAACTTATCCTTTTTAAAACTTCGGAAGAACATGTAAAATTTTAACGTCTTCCCACTTGGAACTGACCTGAAAATAAGTCCTGCCTCACCTACTGTAGTCTATTTTTTAAACTGTCAGCATATTAAGTTTATATTATCTGTCTCTCTCTTTAATCCTGTTTTCTGCTGTTCCCTTTTAAAAATTATCTGTGCCTTTAATTTTATTTTTTGTGCTGCATTTAGCTCAAGTTTTCTTTTTATTTTGTTTTCATTTACAACTGAATTTTAGCCGATTGCAATCAACCACCCCTTGGAGAACTCGGTATCTCGGCTATTGCTTCCAATTTCAAATGCTGCGCTATAACTTCAATTGGGTCTGATGCCCTTGTCCCTGTAGTCAATCCTATTTGTAAAGTATCTGCTAATTCCAATATCTTAGCTTCACTTTCAGTTTGTAAAACACCCAAAGTTACAACTTCAACTCCAAGACATTTCTTCGGAACTGCCAAAGCCATATTGCAGTCTGTCAACTTTAAATAACTCATACCAACTCTAGAATTCAAAGCATTCCTCGTACCAGTAAAATTAAGATACAGCAACTCTAAACTAATCAAATATTTTTTTTATATATCCTGCAAAGAGCCCGCAATTTTGTCATGTCAAGGCGGATATTAAATGCTGAAATCCCAAAGCGACACGTAAACCAGCGGCTATAACTGCTGTACGTCATATTTTCTTTAGCCATGCAAGTTTTGAATTCTGTAATAACAAGTCCACCGAGAAGTTTTTTTTCAGAAAACAATATTAAACACTGATCAATAAAACTAAATATTGTAACAATATACATGTGCCTGCAAGATACAACCAAGATAACTCTTAAAGCCTCTAATTAATGCGACTCCCAGTTACCAACCACATCCCACCCCCCCCCCCCCCCCCCCCCCCCCCCACCCCCCCTCGACCTCCCATTAAGGCAATAGTGAAACCAAAACAGATTGCATCAGATCCACGGAAAGCGCATAGAGTCTGGAGGGTGTTCACGCTTCTTAGATCTTAGAAGTCTTCTTCTTCGTACACATAACCTTCTCCCTTTATTCATAGATTCCCTTTAATGAAGATTCCATCGTTTCAATGCATCATCGATCTGTAACATTCTATTAATAAAAATAATTCATAGTAACGAAATTTGTCAGTAATCTTTGGGGAAAAAAAGCACACTCTTTCGTTTAAGTTCCTAAGACACTGGGTTACCTCTCACCCGATCTTTTGAATTGCAAGCTGCTTCAGTTTATCGAGAATGCAAATGTTCCTTTAACTTTACATTTTAAATCTTCAGCCATGGTGGCTGATTTAGCATTTCAAATCAATCATTTTTTGAATCATCAAAGCCGTCAGGCCAGCTGTTTTTAACTCCATTAAGGCAGACACACACACACAGAGACACACACGCGCACACAAACACACACACACTCACACGGACTATCCAGACCCACCTGTTAATCTACGTCGATCAATTCCAATGGTATTTTGAAAATTATCATATTTTGCTGAGACATGAATGTGATAAACATTTAGCTATGGAAAAACATACGCCCAAAGACTGATCAGGTGGTTATGTACAAATGCACTCAAAGCCATAAATATGTGTCAAAAGGAAGATACACCGACGCTGGGAATGTGCAACAAAAACAGAAAATGCTGGAAGAACTCAGCAGGCCGAACAAGATATATGCAGAGAAACGAAAATGCAAAGCAAGGCAAAATGAAGGGACAGCGTCTCAGCTTCTAAGTAGGCATTTCACAGACTTCCGGGTGTGACATTGTGTTCAACAAAGTGAGACCTTAAACTCAGCCCTTTTTCTGGAACCTCGTTTTATCGCCTTTTTTAAACATTCATTTTCTTTTTAATTTTTTTTTTTATTGTTATCCACTTATTTTTATTTTTGTATATTTACATTTTATTCATTATTTTATCAACGCCTTTCATCCTATCTTTAAGCATTTTTCCACCACCGTCCACTTCCCCCCACTCCACTCGCACAAGAGCCACCAGTCACTTGTGCATGTTATTCTTTCGAGAGTCCTTAACCTTTTCCTTCCTCTATCACATTCTAATTTCTGGCCTTAATTTCACAATCACCACCTCTCTTAGTCAGTGGCACAACAACTAACAAGCCTTTGACGTTTTCCCCATGACATCTCTGCCAATATCTCCTTTGCCTTCAAGTATCATTGTCCTTCGATCCAGCTCACCTGCTCCACCCACATTGAGCAGTTTATATTTCATTAATTTTTAACTGCTCTTCAGATCTGAATAAGATCATACGTACTCGATACGTCAACTCTGTTTCTAGTAGCTCTCCACGGATGCTGTTAGACCGGCTGAGTTATTCCAGCATTTTCTGTTTTCGCTTGTAATAAAAATGCGTTGGTGTAGACACATGCACTCCAACAATAAATAAGTGGTATGTATACACTAACACACGCAAACACAAATATTAATCAAAGCGAAATGTGTACACCTGCACGAAGAAATCACATAAAGAACATGTTACGAAGACACATACAAACAATAGACAAGTGTTTATGTGAACACATACACAAAGTAATAAGCAAATGTTATGTACTCACAGAACAGCTTGCTTACTGTTTTTGCGCTTGTGCACAAGCAACTAATTTTTCACTAGCCTAAATGCATTTAGATAACCACTTGCTATTTGTTTTTGCTTATGTGTATAAAAGAGTGCTGATTCATCATGTGTGTGTTTGCACAGAAATGCACACAAACAATTAGCATCTGCTTATTACAAATATACACACAAAAAAGGAACACTTTATCATGAACACACATACACACAATCAATATAAGAGTGGTTATTAACACGCATGTAGTCATTCAATAAAAAAGTGATTATTTACAAACATCGACACAAACAATGAACAAGTCGTTATGTTCACACATGAAAACAAAAAGTGATTGAAACCGGATGGAAACCCGGCATAGAACGAGGCACAGAAAGGACAACAGCAAACTTAGTCATGTCGACCCTGCAAACCCTTCCTTACTTACATTTGGCGGCTGGTGCCAAAATTGGGAGAGCTGTCTCAAAGACTTGTCAAGTAGCAGCCAGATCTATTAATCCTCAGAGAATCCTGCCTTTCAGAAAATATCCCTGGTGCCATAACAACCATTTCTGCGCACCAGCCCCCACCCCATTCCCCCACTGACAGAGTGGCTTGAAATCGGGAAGGAGTTGCCCTGGGAGTGCTCAACAACGACTCCAGACCCCATGAATCCTCAGGACATCAGGTCAAACATTAGCAAGGAAACCTCCTGTCCATTGCTACGTACCACTGTGCCTCACCTAATGAATCAGTGCCCCTCCATGTTGAATAGCATCTGCAGGAAGCAATGAGAGTGGAAATGGGACATAATGTATTTGGGGTGAGGGAAATCAATGCACATTACCAAGAGAGGATCGGTAGCACCACGACTCTCTGAGTGGCCAAGTCCTAAATGGCATTGCTTCAAAGCTGATTGTGTGACAGGTGGTGAGGAAAACAAGAAGAGCGCAAAATATAGCGACCTCATCCTCACCAACCTACCTGCCACAGTTGCATCTATGCATGACAGTATCGGTGGGACTGGCCAGTGCACAATCGTGGTGGATACGAATTCCCGCCTTGACATTGATAATACCCTTCATCGTGCTGTGTGGCACTACCACCGTGCTAATTGGGAACGATTTTGAACAGAACTAGCAACTCAAGACTGTGCATTCATGAGGCGTTGTGGCCTTGCAGAATAACCTGAATTGTGTTCCAAATCAATCTGTAACCTTATGACCTGTTATTTCCCCCACTCTACCATTACCATCAAGCGAGGGGTTCAACACAAGTTCAATGAAGAGAGCAAGAGGGCATCGCAGGAGCAGCATCAGACATTCCTAAAAATACAATGTCAACATGGTGAAGTAAGGGCACAGGGCTAATTGCAAGCCAGCCAGCATAAGCAGCAAGTGATGGACAGAAATATGCGATTCCATAACCACCAGATAAGATCTAAGCTATGAACACCTGCCACATCCATTTGTAAATGATGAATTAAACACTGGAGGAGGACGCTCCAAAAAATACCCCATCCTCAATGATGGGGGAGCCTCGCACATCAATGCAAAATATAAGGCTGAAACATTTGCTGCAACTTTCAGCCAGATGGGTCATGTGGATGATCGACCTCAGCCTCCCCCGGAGCTCTCCAGCCATCACAGATGCCACTGTTCTGCCAAAATCTATTCACTCTCCCTGATATCAAGAAACGGCTGAAAGCAATGGAGATGACAAAGACTATGGGCTCTACCAATATTCAGGCAGTAGTACTGAATACGTTTGCTCCTGAACTTGGCGTTCCTCTAGCCAAGCTGTCGCAGTACATGTACAAAGTTGACATCGACCTGCCTGTGTGGAAATATTCCCAGGTATGTCACGTGCACAAGAAGCAGGGCAAATCCAAACCAGCCAATTAAATCCCTATCAGTCTACACTCCATCATCAGTAATTAAAAGGTGGGGATCACCGATAGTGCTATCAAGCGGCCCTTGAATAGTAATTATCTGCTCAGTGACGACAAGTTTCAGTACCGCCGGAGCAATTAAGTTCCTGACCTCATCACAGCCTTGGTTCACAAATGAGCAAAAGAGCAGAAGCCGCGAGGTGAGGTGAGAGTGACTGCATTTGTCATCAAGTCAGCATTTGTCCGAGTGTGGTATCAAGGATTCCGAGGAGTAATGGAATCAATGTGAATCAGTTGCAAAATTCCCAGCTGTATGCTTCATACCTCGCACAAATGAAGGTTTTATTAACGGCGTTTGGAGGTCAGTCGTCTCAGCTGCTGGACATCCATGCAGGGTTTCCTCATAGCAGTGCCGTTGGCCCAATCATCTTCAACTGTTTCATCAGCGATATCCTTCCATCATAAGAACAGGAGTGGGCTTGTTCGTTGAAAATTTCACAATGCTCAGAACCATTTGTGACTCCTCAGATACTGATGCAGTCCATGTCCAAATGGAACAAAACCTGGTCAATACCCAGGCATTGGCTGTCGATTCGCATACAACATTCACAACACACAAGTGTCTGGCAATAACAATCTCCAAAAAGAGATAATACAATTTTCGCCCCTTCTGGCTCATTGGCATTAACACCAATGAATCCCCCACTTACAACACGCAGGGGATACCATTGACCAGGCATTGAACTGAAGAAAACGTATAAACACTGTTTTGCAAAAGCAGGTCAGAGGCTGGGAATCGTGCGACAATTAACCCGCATCCTGACGCCTCAAAAACTGTTCACAATACACAAGGCACCAGTCAGTGGTTTGATGGGATACTCAAAACTCGACTGGATGAGTACATCTCCCACTGTAGTCAAGGAGCTTGACATTGTCCAGGACAAAGCAGTCCCTTTATTGGCACCACATCTACAAACATTCCCTCCCTCCAGCACTGATGCACAGTAGCGGCACTGTGTACCATCTACAATTTGTATTGCAGGAATTTAGCAACGCTCCTTCGACATCACCTGGCAAAACTGTAGCCACTGCTATTTTGAAGGACAAGGGCAGCAGATAGATGGACACACAACTAACTGGAATTTCCCTTTCAATTCAATCACTTTCCTGATTTGGCAATATTTAGCCGTCCATTTTTTGCCCCGGGTTCAAATAAAATATTACCAGAGGCCAACAGATATAGAATGAATCCAACAGCCATAATCAGTATCAGAGATTAACCGATACATAATTTTTGCAACTTTCATACACAGTCCAGAGACTGACCGATACTGAATGAATCCAACACACACACAAACGCAGAGACTAACAGATACATAATGTTTCTAAAAAGCATACACAAGACTGGAGACTGACAAATACAGAATTAATACAACATTGTCACACAAAATCAGAAGTACACTTCCATGCATTCGCGTGTCTGTTGATAATGGAGGTAGAACAGATGCTGAAAGGCTTTCGGTCACACAGACACTATGAAACTACCGACTCTCTTACAGGGCCAGATAAAGAAAAGAAATGTAGGTTGAATCTGAGCAACGTATACAAGAGACCATCTTTACTAACAACAGCTGCCAACGTGAAAACTGGTAATCGTTGAATCAGTCTGCTAATATCTGCATAAAATCAGTGAAATATAACTGAGAAAAAAACATGAAATTATTCCCAAATTTACACTGTGCAACACAATGTGAATAATCATTGCATGTTCTGACCATCTCAATTCTGTAAACGTCATTGTTCGGCAGTATGTGCTCAACAACTGGCAAAAAGTTGTCGGGGACGCAGGCGAGTCAGGAGCTGGAAGCACTTGTGGAGTCTGTCCACCAGCGCGAGACGTCATTACCCTAGCTTGGTGACTGTACGATCAATGACCGAAACATCTTGCCAAGTCAGTGACTTCCATGCACCTCAGGGGCATGGCGCTAGCAATACCCTTGAAATTGAACTCAGAGGTGAGGCATCAGAGAGAGGGCAAGATAATAATTTGGGACTTCGCAGCCTTGTGATGCTAGCGATGTTTCTGCTACCGAAGATTGAATGTGAGAGTTTCGAGGTGTTAATTTAATCAGCAAATGAGGGAATAATGGCTTCTCATCTTCCCACAATCCACCGCGGCTAGAAAAGGCGTCTATTATCGGCAGTCGCCGCGCTACCCTCTGGGAGGGAGAAAAATCCGCACGGACGGAGCTCCAATATCCACTTGACCCGCAACTGTTTTTTGCATAGTTTTGTTAATCCTTCATTTTTCCTTCAGTGAGGCTTTCAATTCCTTTTCGCTAATGAAGAGCCATTTCTTTGTTTCGCCATTGAGTTTGAAATAATCGGAAGGCGCGGCGGTTTCGTCACGTTAATATGGCGGCGGCCGTTTTTCGGGGTTCGACAATGATCAGCGGCCGAGCCGGGGCGGGTAAGAGGTGGCTGTGGGAGCAGCAGTGGCAGAGGAGGGCCATAGAACTTCTGAAGCTGTCACTCGCGGACAGGCGGGGAAGAAGCAGCAGGCACAGCCTCTCCTCCAAACCTAGGTCATTTGTTAGAGGTATTAAAAGGCTCTTCAATTATAAACTCCTGCTTTCAAATTCACCAATGTTGAACCATTGTCTCTGCACATTATTTTCGCTCTCCATCCCCACTCTTTTTTTCATCATTCTCATCAAACATGCTTTGAGATACCTTATAGTTTTATATGTTCAACTGACACATCTTCAGGTGACAAATTTAATAATTGCTTTGGTATCAGTTCGTAATTAAATCGTTAATTGCACTTCGATCTTCTGTTATTGTGAAATATTTGCAGCATTACATTTTAGAATTATTCCCACAAAGACATTCAAACTTGTTTGTGTTATTTTTCGAATGTGCTCCCGCGTTGACAACAGTGAGATTGACATCATAAATCAAGAACACATTTCGCCTTTGGAACATATAAAGATACGAAGCCGGAGGAGTAGTAGGCCGTTCGGAACTTCATGCCTGCTCTTCCATTCGAAATGTCATTACTGACTTGTTTTTTGTTAACAGCACCATATTCCCGGCTACCCCCGATAACTAACAATTCCCCAGCTAGTTAAAAATCTATCTAACTCTGCAGGCAAAAAAAAAAACCTATTGACTCTGCCTTTATAAATCTCTGGGGAACAGAGATCCGAGCACTCACCAATCTCAGAGCAAAAACAAGAAATTCTCATCTTCGTCTCGAATGGGAGTTCCAGAAATTTTAATCGGTGTCCTGTCATGCTCATCGCTCCAAGAACGGCAAAAAATATTTCAACATCCAACCTGTAAAGGCTTCTCAGGATATTGCATGTTTGAAAAAAGATCACTTCTCATTCATCTAATTTCTAGCGAATACAGGTCCCACCTATTCAACGTTTCGTACTGCTTCAACCCCAGAAGGAAATCGTGCCTACGCCTCCGCCAAAAATATAGAACCTACTCTCCCAGAGTGGAAGAAAATGATCAGGTCCCCCCTGAAAAGTTCTAGATGCGCCTCCTCGCTCAATGTAAGCCCCCAAAATGTATATCAAATGTACTGCAAATTTAATGCCACCCCCCCCCCCCCCCCCACCCCCCTCCACCAACAAAAAATATATTGTGGAGAACCATAAACTGGAAGAAATATTGAAAACTAGAATGGCATCGCTCTTCCAATTTGTTTCCTTCCCTGTAAAACCCTTCACATACCCAACACAAGCACCCACAAATGTTGTCACCATTGTAATTTCATGCTCCGTAAGCAGCTGCTATTAATGTTCCAAACGCAGTGCAAGGGTCCCCACCATGAAAAGAAACCGGCAACTGAAATCTGGAACTCCCTCATCCCAAAATATGTTGACGCTGGCTGATTCAGAATTATCGTTGAGAGATTTTTGCCAGGGCAGAATTTAAGGCCAATAGCGCCAAGTCTGTTCGATGGAATTGAGATGCAAATTAGGCACTGCGGATTTACAGAGGCTTGAGAGGAGTTGAACAGCACCCTCTGAATCCTATGTACCAGACACGAGGGAGACTTAATGGTCTTAGCCATTAAGTGCCCTGTCGTTGAACCGTTCATGATTCCGGTGCCATTTAACTTAATGTGTTTTCAACGTTGCATGCCCTGTGTATTCCCAGGAGAAATGATGCGTTAAATGTATAATAGAGTAGGATATCAAATGAAAATAAATACAATGCAGCTTGCCAAATGTGATGCAAGGTTCTTATTAACATTTGAGAAAAAGGGAGGGTGGTGATTTGTGCATTAAATGGAGATTAAGGCTCATGAGCAGTGTCTCATCAGGCACGTTCAGGGCAGGTACAATGCATAATTCTTGCAGAGTAAATGCCCATGAAGCTTAGCTCAGCACGCACTTCCAGAGCTTGTAAAATACTGTGATAGATACATAGAAAATCTCCAATACACCATGTACGCATCAGACACTGCCAAGGAACTTAAAGCAAGGGGCTAGCTACGGAGGTAAAACGCCCTCTACACATTCCTAAAAAATACACCCAGGCCAGCTAAAGCACGGAGTCAGATGCAGAGTAAAGGTCCCTCTGCACTGTGCAATCAAACACTTCCAAGTGCAATTACAACACGGGGTTATACACAGAGTAATGCTCCCACTACACTGTCTCCAACGAATACTCCCAGGACTTGGACTGCACGGGGACAGGTAGAAAGTAAAGCGTCGAATATGCTGACCATTAAGCCACAACCCCCCCACCCAGCACAGGTACCACACGGGGATGGATAGAGAGTAAAGCTCCCTCTACTGTGTTTCCATTAGTGCAAATCTCTCTCTAAGGTCCCCAAACAAACATACCCTGGAAAGGTGCAACACAGGGTTCGTTATAGTACGAACCTTCCACTACCTTTTGCCATCGAACACTCCTGGGCCAGCTACCACGTAATCATATGTCCTAAATAACATTGATGAATTCAGCGGCGCTTGAAGAATTGAAACCAGTTTGACATACAGGGTCGTGCGGTCTTCCTCAGACGTCATTAAGATTTCCGAGTGGTCATAGGTTGCCGAAACCGAGGGCTAGCCCTATCAATTATAGGAAGATGGTTGTAGGGTGGATAATCCCATTAGTTTCTCGTCTGAAATAACCAACCAACAGTAGAAAAGGAACTGCACAGTCAAGAAAGAATGTTAAGTCTCCTTCAAGCTGTCAGGCATGGTGAAATCCATTTTTTGCCATTGGCAGAGAGATACCCTACAAGACCCTTGGCTCTACTCTATATAAGTCCTGGAAAAAAAAAATCCAACGCAACCAGGAGCAGCTTTTCCCTCTGGAGTCTGCTGCTACAACCCTTTAACCTGAAAATTAAGCACATCTTGGGAAAAGACAATCTCAAAACTGATCCCGAGTTGAAATGCTCCAAATGCCAGCTCGCTATGTGTTTGACTTTCACGTGTCAATGCGAGAATGCACGTGTAACACTTTTCTCTGATGGGTGCCTACAAAATTAAAAGCAACTCAACAATGCACGTTCAAACCGTTTAATCTTATTGCTATTGAAGTAAAAAAATGAAACACTTTACTATTTTTTCTCAACGATCTGTTATGATCAACAGCTGAGGATACCCCTGGAAAATTGATCTCAGGGTAGAACACATCTGACAGTTCCTCACCTTAAATTGTTAGCTTAAATATGAGCAGACTGGCTACTGAACAGAGTAACGGGGATTGATTGATGAACCTTGAAGGAAATAATAGCACAGTTATTTAACAGGAAAATATGATCCATGTTATATTACTCCTTCACCCACAAGTAAGCCTTTCCAGATATATTCAAATTTCAAAGGATAATAGAAATACAAAAGCGACTGTACTTTCTAATATTCTCCATAATTACATAGTCCATGTTCACCCATTGTGGATTTGAGTGCAGACAATCCGCACTCTCAAACCAAGTGACACAAACCAGCCTATCGCCAGATGCTATGCATCTGACCCAACTTCACCCTACACCAGCCGCACGCCCTGACATTCATCCTGCCGTAAGCCAAACAGTCTCACTGAGCTCCCTCTTTCAAACGACGGAATCTACTTTCCAATTTCAAAGAACACGCCTTGAAATATTTTCCAAAACCGGCACTATCTTTCAGAAGCATTCCACAAGGTTTCATGTCCAGGTTTCCAAAATCTCCTTCCGATGATGCTCTCGCTTAGGACAGCACATTCATTGAAGCTGTCCTCCACGCACTATCCCGCACCAACTCAGCCGTCAGCAGTTCTCCACTTCTTCACATGTCCGTAACAATTTTTTACAGACCTCCAGCTGTCTAATTGGACCTCCTGGCATCCTCGCAAGCTTTTTTCCTTTTTAATCTGCTTCATCAATTTGTTTCAATTAATTTGAAACTTGTAACCTTCCTATGCTTCTTATTCTTTAGATGACTTAACAGGACTTTTTCCAGGTCCCTGTTCTTCGTTTCACTAGAATGTCTGCCTGGAAATTTCCCCTGTTCCACTCCCTAGAATGTATTTATTATTTTTTTGCTTGCAATTGGCTATCATCCCCTTTTAGTAATTTCGTACTCTGACAGCTGTCCTGAAAAGCAACTGAACTCTAACTGCTTTTTTCTAGTTTCTTCTGTATGTGCCTGCAGGTGGGGCCGGCCACGCTGGACACATGTTGCTCGGCAACAGCTCAGTTATTTTTCTCTTTTCTTTATTTTAATTTTCCTTAGAATTAATAAAGCTCATTAAAAATTCAGGACCATAAATTGAAACTAGAACTCGATTTGAAATTATCTCAATACATAAATATTGAAAATCAAAACAGGCGTAAACCTTAAGCTAAAACTCGTTCCTAAGACCCAAAAACACAAAAATAACTTACTTACACTATCTCCAATTCCTTAAAATATAAAATTAAGATGGCTGCGGGAAGTCAACTGATCAAAGTTTTGGCTCTTTGTCTTCGACCTTTCCCCAGCAATATCAAGGACAAAATAATTGTTTCTTCAGCTTCTGGATTTTCAAAAGTCATTGTGAGAAGCACCTGCGGTGAGCAAAATAAGAGGAAGTGCAAAATAACTGGCTGCTCTATCCTGAACTGTCACAGAAGAAGGAAAGCAAAACTCATTAAACTGGAGGGGTTGTTCTTTAACTGCTTCATATCTCTGCTAAGAATGGTGAATGGAATTCTGGACGTTAAAAGAGAAAGCAATTGTTAAGCTGCAGCTAACCAATAAGAGTTCAGGTCACATGACCCAATCCCCTGGTCTTTTTGGAGAGTTTAAGCACGTTACCTGTGGGCCTCATACACAATCAGCTGTTTTAAGATACACTGAACATTGCTCCAGCAGCCGGGCTTTGTTCAGCAGTCTGCCACCGCTTCTCAACACCACAATTTTTTTTTGGTATTAAAACTACATGATTACCTCCTGCAAAGCGGTAATAGTGCAACATTTCCATCGTGCAACAGCATAATTAATTTCACCGTTGTTGCTATCATTTATCCGAATTGAAACACATCGGAACAGGACCTCATCATGAAAAAAAGCACCCTCTGGACCCTGTCTTTGAACTGTGCATCTAGCTTAAGCTAATATGAAATTTCTGTGGTCCTGGTATTTTAAAAACGTTTTTACTTCAGCCCTCTCCCCCATCTCCCAAATCCTCAAACCACCAGAACCCTCCCCCCAACCACCCAACGCCCACCCACACACACCGCCACGTTTGTTGTGCTGTCCTCTGTGTGGAGTGGGGCGTTCCATTGTTTCCCACTGTTTTAAACATGTAAAATAATCTGACCACTTGAGTTAAAAATAACTCTAGTGTGCTGTGACTTATTAGAAAATTTGGGTCACAAAAGATTGAAAGATAAGAAAACAAACGGCTGCCCCTATTCTTTTACTAAATAATTCAAAACACCTTTTACTTACCAGCAGCTGCTAAGTGGAACCGCTGTACTTTAAACTGTCCCTTTCATGTAGGTAACAACCTTTTTTTTCTCTCTTTTTGCAAGACAAAAGAAAACAGTAAAAACAGAAAAAATTATAATTAATTTACTCCACAGAGGGAAAAATAATTCACTTGTCAATAAAGCATGAAGATCAGTGAAAACTTCACACATGGAACTCCATTCGTTATTTCCTTCCAAATTAAATTTTGCCAAAGGAAAAGATGACTGCAACATGTCAGCTGAAGCGTAAGATCGGCCATCTGCTTTTGGAAGCTTTCAATAGCGTTGTTGATAACAAAATCGTTCCACTGACATATTTGTGGAATCTGACAAACACTTTTAAGCTCATATTGGGCTGAAACTGCTGATCTCCAGGCATGGAAGCTTGAAGTGCACCCCTTTAATGTGCTGGTAAAGGCCTTGTACCCCCCTACACACCCATTACCCACATTTCCCGCCACCACTACCCAGAAGCTTCGGGTAAGGAACGTTAAGTATTAGCCTGGTAATGCTAAACAATTAATGGGCAGTTCCCTGAGTTGGGAAATGCTTAAAACGCAATTGAAATCGCAAACTTCGGACATTTCCGACTATTTAAGAACAATAACCTCCCAGACAGAGAAAAAAAAATGTAACCACTTCTAGCTTCTCTGTGACAATTGTACTCACATTCTGGAACACCTCAGGGGTCTCCCCGCCCCTCCCCTTACATCCCATATTTTGCTGCCCGCAGGTTCCGAGACCCATCTGCCATCTGCGCCCCCTCCAGGTTAGACCCAACTTGATATAGCCCCAAAACATACCGAATAATCTTGTAAACTTATCTTCTCCCTGGATTGTAAAAGACATTTATCAGGATCGGTCGGTTAAAATAACTTGATTTCTGGCAGATCGTGCTGCAGAAAGTTGGTCGTGGGTTGATTATATGCTACTGAGCTGCCCCGAAATGTAGCCCCTGGAGGCCTCTGCACTGTGTGAAGCTCGCCTGTCCTCAGTCGGGACGTTTGTCAGGTAGGACCACCTGGATTACGAAGCAAGTGATTTCGAGTCGATTGGTAACCTGAATCAATTGCTGCTCAATCGATTCGTAACGATTACTTTTGTCAGAAAATTTGGGACTCAGATCGCAATGCTCATTATTCCTGCAGATGTGCGAACATCCCCTTCTCCTAACTAGAGACTTAAAAATATCCACTTGAAAATGAAATTAAGGAACAGAATTGGAAGTAATTTGCATCCATATATCATCGGTCATTGGTTCTACGCAGGCAATATCTCCCTAAAATCAGGGCCCACAAATTTCCTGGAGGCTCTTCCAGAGGCTAACGGGTGGTGAACTATAAGCCACATGAAAAAAGGCAGTCCCAAACACCAAGAAAAAATGTCGTGTTTCGAATCATTGTGGAGGAATGAGTTAACATGGCTCGAATGAATATCTGAAAATGTTTATATTCAGTTGAAGTCTGAGAATCGGGCCAGTCTGCTGATTTACATTCAACCTGGAAATACCAAGAGCCAGTGCTGCAGGAGAGCTAGGAGCCGGGATCAAATCTACATTCCACGAATCATATTTTATTGTGAAAGTCATTGAACCACTCCCTGCCAAACAAATCAAACGTGCATTCAAAAATCACTTCGTGACTTCAAGAGGCATTTTGTGTTGCTGTCTTATAGTAGGAATCCATTCGAGCTCCCAGAAGGGCGCTTCCATTTGATTATAAATGTTTCGTTACTGGCTTGACGAGAACATGTATTCAATACTGCCATATTATTACTTTTGATATTGACTGGTGAAAAACTGCCTCTTTAAAGTCCAGCTCATATATATGTGTGTGTGCGTTTGCGACTTTGTCTGTGTGTGTTTGTGCGTCTTGGAGCTTGTGTGTTCAAGTGTGTGTGTGCATATCTGTGTTTGAGAGAACTTATGTGTGTGTATATATGTGTGTAAGTGTTAGTGTCTTTGTGCGCACCTGTGTATATTTCTGTGTGTGTGTCTGAGAGTGCTTGTGTGTCTGTGCACGCGCACGCGCGCGCGCGTGTGTGTGTGTGTGTGTGTGTGTGTGTGAAAAAGCAAAAATCGATCAGCGTGTTTGAATGCGTGAATAAACTGATCTTCTTTGTCAATCATAAAGAAAGGCTTTTTTTCGTCACTTTGAAAATTGCAGCACCCATACCGACGTTGCGGGTAACAGCCAATGACCTAGTTTAAAATATGTTAAAACAAAAACTACTGAATACAGGCAGACGGTGAGAGGATCAGTTAAGATCAGATTGTATCCCTCTTGTCTGTGTTACAACCGGCAGAGTCAGTGATACGGCGTTTTTGGGAGAGAGGTTTAGTGAGTGGCAGTGTGAGGGAGCTGGATTAACATCAGTAGATATACAGTGAGGAACGCAGGTTGCCCCGGGGAGATGGAAAACTGAGGGGCAGTGTAAAGGAGCTGCATTGACATCAGTAGAAAAAAAGTCAGTAACAGAGGATGGTCGGGGTAGGGAAGTTACTGTGATGGACTGTGAAGGTGGCGTATTGACATCAGTTGAGATGCAGTTTGAAACACAGGGTGCTGGGGAGAGAGGTTGCTGAGTGACAGTGTGAGGATTAACCTCAGCAGAGAAGCTGTACGGAATAATGTGCGCTGGGTAGTAGGTTCGTGCAAACTGATGCACATCAAAGAATAGCTTATCGATGTTAATCAATTGTTAATTATGTAAGTGTTTTATTATATATTTAATAACATTTGACCAGTTGTGGTACACACCTGTGTTTGCAGTCTGTCTCATTTTGTTAGCACAAATCATTGATCTGAAAGAGAAACCCAGGCCGAAGGTATGAAGGATCTGTACTAAACTGCACGGTGGGCTCTAAGATGCAAAAAGGTAGGCCAGTAATAAAATTAACAAGTTTTGCTAAATGACTCAACATATACAAGCAGTTTAGGGACGATGAACGAAATATAATCGTTAAGGGGCAAAAAATGTGCCACCTTCTGCCAGCGTTGGAGATGCATAACAATGTTTCGGATGAGTAAATGGAGCCAAGCTGACATTGATAGCTCAAGCGTCACCTTCAAAACAGGCCTAACCAGGAGGCACCTGTCAAAAGCAAGGAGACGTTCAGTGAGGCCATTAAAAATATAAACAATTTACTGATCTAAAATCAGGCTTTTCTTTACATAGCACAGGGGCTGGGTGCATGACGTAGACCAAGAGAGAAGACAAATTGTTGCTTCTTTCCTCGGAACATGCCTTCTATGCATCATTCCCAAGTGAATGAATGATGGGTCTAGAAACGTGGAACTCATTGAAAGAGAAAGGCCTGCTGGATATGTCTTTAGGAATAGAATGTTCATGGAATAGTAATTCAAAGCTTGCCATGTTTTCTGGGCAGAATTTTTAAAATCCCAACAGGGCAGCTGGTGAAATTTGAATTCAAATAATAATCTCTATTTAAAAATCTAGCCTCAGTAATACTGGTCATGAAACTATTAAGACTGTAATCAAAAAATACATTGGGTTCACTCACGCCCTTCATGGATGGAAATTTGCCTTCCTTACCCGGTCTACCCTACAAGTGACGCCATATACAAATTATTGTGGTTGATTCTTCAGTGCCCTATTGAAATGGAGTGGCAAGGGCTCAGTTCAGTGGCATCTTGAATGAGGAGCCTTGCCAGTGAGGCCCATATCCAATTTCAGATTAAAGAGAAGTAAGGAGTGGTATTCTTCGAAAATGCTGGAGACATTGCGTGAGGGTCTAATGAAAATCCTGAACGTTGATCTGGAGAGACTGTGGTCAGCATACAGCACAGATCATCGCGGTCCAGAACTCGTCCCAGTTGAACTCTGAGGGCCAGCCTTACAAAACGAATGTCGTTACTAATAACCCATTCATTACTGTATTTAAAACTAGTCTCTGAGGAGCTTGATCAAAGGGCTACAGAAATACAGGAGGGGGACTCTTGAGAAATATGATGGCTCGATTGGTGACAAGCGCAGAAGCAAATGCCTGGAGTGGGAACATTAGCCAGCCATCAGCCCTGAAGAAAGGGCAACATGAAGGATGGTCCAATGGCCTATGAACTGTGGAGTGTTCCAATTTTGGAACAAAGGTACACCTTAGAAAGCCTCTCAGTGGGTAGGGAAACACTTAGCAGCTCCAGATACTCCTAGTGCCCTACGACTGCAAGACGCATGTAGAAGATCATACACAGCGGGAATCAGAGCTGGAAGCGTCGCATGGGAAGCTACAAGCAGCCCAAACGATTCTGGGTACCCCTGGACAGCCAGCTCCTTACTGGAATGCGTCCAGCCCGAGTACCTGTGTTCAAGCAATTATGAGGAGTGGGGACGACTGTGGGTGGGCGGTGAGGTGTAGGGGAAAATGGGGGTGGCCTTGTTAATACGGCAGTGTCCTGCACGAAGTATATTGTGCATCCCTTCAGTGGTCTCGGCGGTCCTGTGGGACCGCAGTGGAATTAAACGGATTTCCAAGTGATTTGGTGTCTATGCCATTGGGAATATGGATCGGACCTCTGATAATGAAATGGAAATCGCATTTGATGTAGTAGATCCAGCCCGAGTAGGTCCTGTCATAGGCTGACAGCACATTGCTTCTCTGCAGACATGGCTAATGTGAATCTGCGCGGGAGCATTGGAAGGAGAGCAAGGACGTGGGAAGAATCTCGGATTTGTCCTGCTGCTAGGGTGCCAGGTGGCATGCCCATAGGGAAAGCTCCCTCAGCTTGGCAGAGTGCAGAAGATCAATAATGAGTTTTAGTCATTGAATCAAGGTCCCCAGGTGATGACCTCCGCTATCTTCACCCAAGCACCTCTTATGGTGGCGGATTGAACTTGTATCCATCAGGGAAGAGCATGTGACCACCTCTGTCAGGAGGATATCCAAGACGTGCATCCTGATTCGGACGCTACTGCATCACTGGACTAATAAGTGAAACTGGGTCCTTCATGGAACAGGATGCCATTTTATGCGTCCACTTCTGACATGCCCATGTCTCAGTAGTTCTCAGGCACTTGACAGCTTCCAGTGTCCGCAAAGGCTGTAGGGATTACCTCTCAGGGGAAGGACATGCATCAGAGGGTGTGGACTTATGTCACGCGTGCAGTGCCTTCAGACTTCAGCAGAGCGAATTTATAATGAGGCTCAGGCTTAGCTCGCACCTTGTTGGAACCAAACATCAGAGTGTTCAACATAACACTCAGGTGTCTGAATCTGTCTGGTTGAGCCCTAAAACATAGTGCACAGAAAGTGTAATGTATCATCGTCGCATGCTGCAACCTTGGCGCTGTTATGGGCAGAGGAGCTGGCCTTGGAGGAGGAGGAGGAGGAGGTGAAAGAACTGGACGTGTCCTCCGATGAGGAGGACGTCGGTGGGCATGAAGTTTTGGGGGTCTTTGAAGACGAACGTAATGGCAATTAGGCTATCGCGCTGGCCAAACGATGCCCTCAGAGCTGCCAGATTTCTGGTGGATGATAACGACATGCAGTGAAGTCACCACAATTTTCCTCATATTTCATCTGTGAACTATTGATTCCGGTATGGATGATGGCAGCACACAAAAAATCTTTGTGAAAGCTCTATTCATGAAGATGCAGCGGGGCCTTGGTAGTCTCTCGATTCCAGGAGGATGAAGAAGACAGGCTATGAGAACACTTCATGTACCTTCACACATTCTCTGTGAACGTCTGATTGCGGTCTAGCTGAGGACAGGTCGCTTGTGATCTAGATTTATGTTAATATCATGGAAATGTAGCTGTGAAATTTCAAAGTAGCTGATCGTTTATCAGCCTTCAGCAACTGTCCCCTTCAGGGGCAGAGCGTAACCATGGACTTATGCTAATGAGCTGGGTGGTTAGTACCGTCTCAAGTCCCAGAGAGAACAAAGATAAAATGGTGGATATCTGTGGCGGTTACCCACGGCATTCTAGCAGCAATGACTAGCACAGTCGAGAATGAGGCATCAGTGCTGTTTCCACCGAGTGTTCAAGCTGGGCCATCACTTTGGTCTGAAGGCTGCAAAGAGCACAGAGACGAGGTATTGTTATGAGGCAACTGTCTTAACCATGAGCAAGAATTAAAGATTCACATCTGATTGACACGAACACTGCTCATCATAACAAGGAGACAAAGGAAGGGTATATTCAATGGAGCTAATTGACATTATTGTATTAAAAGTGATTCACACAGTTTCCCAAGTACATCTTAAAGTCTTTCATTCTGCCGCTAACCCTTGGTGGTCCCTGAAATCCAGAGCAGACGTGAACCAAGATTGCTGATTGTGATGACCGTGACAGACACTCTCTGGAGTGCAGAGACCTCAAAGTTCCGTGCCTGCTTTCAGGGCCCTGCTTTGTTTCAGTGCAACAATTTACGGCATGTGGAGCTGGAGCTGCAGATTGCAAAGAGAGCTAGATTGTCGCTGAGGGTGCCTGGAGGACCGAGTCTTCTTCGTTTTTGGTGTGTGTGTGATATTCTCTTTTTGCGTATCTGCATATGCATGTGTGTGTGTGTTTGTATGTGTGGGAGCATCAATTTGAGCTCTTGATTGCGAGTGGCCGTTTGTGTGAGTGTAAAAGCTTGTATGTGAATGTTTGTATTGTGTGTGTTCATGAACGTGTGTGCGTATGAGTAAGAGGAAGAGTGAAGAAGAGATGCGGAGAGAGAGAAGGTGCTGATGTTTCTTTGTGTCCCCCTGTGTGTGAGAGAGCTTATGCGTGAAAGTTATTATTTGTACCAACGTCTGTGTGTGTGCTTGTGTGCGTGTTTTTACGTGTGATTCTGTTTGTGTGCAAGTGTGTGTTTTATTATGTGTGCTTGTGTGTCAAGGAGTGTTTGTCAATCTATGTGTGTATGCATGGAAATGTGCTTTTTGTGTAAGCACGTATATGAATATGAGTTCATTCATATGTGCCTGAATGTGTTTGCATGCGTATGTGTTTCTGGCAATTTTATGTCTCAGTGTGCGTTTGTGTGTGTTTGTTTGTGTTTGTATGTGTTTGATATTGAGTTTATTTTGTGACAGTGCGTCTGTGTGTGTGTGTATGTCAGTGCATGTGTTGGTGCGTGCTTCATTATGTTCATGTGCGAGTGTAAAAGAAAGAGTGAGAGAGTGCTTAAGTGTGCATGCACGTCTGCACATGACAGTTTGATTATGCATGTATGCATATGGTTGCTCTCCAGCATGTGTGAAAGTGCATGTGAGTGCATTTGTTTCACTTTGTGCTTTGGCACGTATGTGTCTTTCTGTGTGTGTGTGTGTGTGTGTGTGCCTGCGTTTATGTCTGTGTTTGTGTGTGTGTGTGTCTGTTGGTGTGTGTGTGTGCACGCACACGTGTTCAGTTTTGTGTCTGTGTTTGTATGTGTTTCTGTGAATGGGATTAAATATATGATTGCCTTTATGTGTTCACGTTTGTGTTGTGTGCGCGTATGTGTGCATGCCTGTGAGTGCGTGCGTGTGGCCGAATGCGTGTGGGCGTGCATGTGTTTCTGTTAGGTTGTGTGTATGAATGCATTTGTGTTGGCATGTGTGTTTGTGCATGTTTGTTTCAATGTGTGCATGATTGTTTCAAATTCATTATTAGGTTGTGTATGCTCACTTGCTAGACCAGCATTTTTCACCACATACTTATGCCCTTGATAAGTGTGTGTAATTTGGTGTATATGTGTTTGAGTGTCTATCTGTGTGTTTTTGTGCATGCATTTGTGTGTCTGCATTTCATTGTATGTGTATGTGTGAATGTGTGAATCTTTCTGAATTTCAAAGTTTGCGTGTGTGTGTGTGTGTGTGTGTATCTGTGTGAGTTTGTGTGAGAGAGAGAGAGAGAGAGAGAGAGCGAGAGAGACAGAGACAGAGACAGAGACAAAGAGAGAGAGTTGATTATATTTCTGTGTGCAAGTTTCGCCATGCTAGTATGCGGTCTGTGTGTTAGCCGGTTTGAAGCTGTATGTGTGCTTGTTAATTTTTGCCTGTGCGTGTCTGTCTCTTTATATATCTGTTTGGGTATGTTATTGCGTGCGTGCATGTGTGTGCGTGTGTGTGAGAGGGAGATTCTGTCACTTGGTCCATGTGTGTGCACGTGCGTTTGTTTCTGTGTGTTTGTCTGTGCATGCGAATCTGCGTGTGCATATTTGCGTGCTTCTGAGGGGTGTCTCTGTGCTTGTGCGTGTGCGTGCGTGTGAGCTTTTGTCTGTGAGAGAAAGGGGTGTATGTGAGTCACCGTGCCTGTGTTCCTTTCTGTATATGTTAATCAAAGTGTCCATATGTGTGACCATGTGAGAAATTGTGTTTGCTTGCGTGTTTGCTTGTGTGTGTATGTGTGTGTGTCTGCGTGGTTGCATGTGAATGTCTGCATGTGAGCATATCTATGTGTGTCTTGTGTGCTTGTGCGTTTCTCTGCGTTTGTGTGCGAGTGTGTGCGCGTCAGGCTTTTTTATGCACTGGTAAGTGATTTGAGTTTGGCTGGCTGGTCCAGCATTTATTTTCTTTCCATAATTGCACTTGAGAATTCCCTCTGTTTCTGTGTGTATGAGTATGCGTGCTCGTGTTTGTGTGTGTGTGTGTTTGTGCACGCGCGTGGACATTTCAGTGTGCTTGCCTGTAAGTCCATCTGCTTCAATATTTGTGTCTGCACATTCTGTGTTCAATTTTGTGTGTGTGCGTGTTTGTGTGTTCATGTGCATGCACATCTATGCGTTTGTTTGATTTAGTGTGTTCATGTAATTGTCTGGGTGTGTATTTTTGTGTGTGCTTTTGTGTGTGTTTGTGTGTGTGTGTTTCTGTGTTTTTTTTGTGTGTACGCGAGTGGGGAATTGTTTCTGTGAGTCTGTGTATAAATATGTGATTGGCAGTATGCTTTTACGTGTTTTTCTGTGGCTGCTGATGCAATTGTGCATAATTGTCCATGTGTACATGCGCTCCAGTGAGTGTGCTTGTGTGTGTGTGTGTGTGTGTGTGTGTGTGTGTGTGTGCATGCTCCTGCATGTGTGTTTGTCCGTGCGTGAGTGTGCACATGTGCATATGTGCATGTGACAGTGTGTGTGTGTGTGTGTGTGTGTGTGTGTGTGTGTGTGTGTATGTGTGTGTGTGTGTGTGTGTGTGTGTGTGCACGCTTGTATGCTTCTTGGTTAGCAGTGCGTTTGTGTATGCACGTGCGCAAATGTGTGCTTGAATGTACTTGTGCCTGCATATAATAGAGACAGAGGTGGTGTTTGTGTGAAAGTTTGTGTGCGAATGTCAGATTGTTTCGGAATGTGCATGTCTTTGTCTTCATTTAAGTTCATGTAATGATCAGAGGATGCTTCAGTATGTGTTGGCATTCATTTGATTGTGTGTAGGTATGCATGCACACAGTTGTGCTCCTGCATGTGCAAGAGTGCATGTGTATGCATTAGTTTCACTTTACAGGTGTGTCTGTGTGTACGTTTCTGTACATGTGTGTACCTGTGTGAGTATGTGTCTGTGCGTGTGTGTACATGTGTGTGCTTAATGTATGTGAGAACTCATTTGTGTGATTTTGTGTGTGAGAGAGAAATTGAGTGAGAAGGGTGAGTTTTTCAATTTAATGATTGCAGGATGTGACCTTTGCTAACATGTGTGTGCCTCTGTAGGTGTGAGGGAGTGTTTAAAAGAGTAAATGTGTGCCATTCTGAGTGAACGTGCGGGAGACAGGGAGAGAGAGGAAGAGAGAGAGGGAGAGAGAGAGAGTATGTGTAAGCTTCAGTGTGTCCTTGTGCTATTGGTTGTGTGTGGTGTGTGTGCGTGTGCGTGTGTGTGAGAGAGAGTGAATATGCACTCTTTGTGTGCCCTTGAGAAGGACTGTTTGCGTGTGCTTGTGTGTTTGTGTGTGTGTGTCTGTGCGTATCTGTGTGCTTATTTGTTTTTGTCTCTGCATTTGTTTGTGTGTGTGTGTGTGTGTGTGTGCACCTATACGGCTGTGGACGCTTCAGAGTTTGTATGTTGTTGATGTGGGTGCTTCTGTGTGCATCTCTGTATATATGTTTGTGTGCGTGTGACTTTGTGTGCTTCTTGGGTGGCAGTGAGGATACGTGTGCATGTGAATTTGTTTACATGTGCTTGATGGTCCATCTGTGTGTATCAGTGTGCGTGTGTAAGTGAGAGGGAGAGTCCCTGACTAAAAGTTTATATGTGAGTGTCAGGACGTGGCATGTTTCGGTGTGAGCATTTGTGATTTCATGTGAGCGTGTTTGGGAGAGGATGAGGGAGTGTTTTAGTGTTCCTGTCGGCATGCGGGTGAGCCTGTGTGTCTGTATGCATGCACATGGTTGTGCTCCTGCTCGTTTGAGAATGCATTTGAGTGTCCGTGTTTCACTTTGTGTGCCAGCGTGTTCGTCTGTGTGTGTGTGTGTGTATGTGTGTGGCTACGCCTCTGTGTGTATGTATGTGTGTGTCCTTGTGCTATTCAGTGGATGTGTGCCAGAGTGAGTATGTGCTCCTGTGCGTGTCTGTGGGAATAATTGTGTACACATGCTTGTCCGTGCATTTTTGTCTGTGTGTGTTTCTGTGTATATGCGTGTTTGTGTCTGTGTGTGTAGGTTAAATCCATTTTACACGATGTTGGCTTCGCGGAGCAGGCCACCGTTTACTTCCCATACCTAATTGTCCCTGATAGGTGTGTGTGTGTGTCTGTGTTTGTCTGTGTGTGAATGTGTGTATACTTGTGAGTTTCTAAGCATGCTTTTTTGTGTTTGTCTGTGTGTGTGCCTCTATGTGAGTGCATTTTAAAAACTTAATACATCTTTAAAAATTAATATTGGGATATGTGCTCCGCTAGCTGCGTTTGCATTTATTGTTCATCACTAGTTGCCCTCCTTCTTGAACCCGCTGCTGTCCATTTTGTTGGAGAACACCCACTGTGCTGTTGAAAACGTAGTTCCACAATTTTGACCTAGCGGCAATGAATGAACGTCAATACGCTTCCATGTCAGGATAGTTAGCGTTATGGAGAGGAATTTCTAGAGGATGATATTCCCATATATCTTCTGCCCTTGTCCTTCTAGGTGATAGTGGTCGTGAGTTTGGAGGGTGATGTCCAAGGAGTCTTGCTGAAGTCCTGCAGTGTGCCTTGTACTTTGTACACACTGCTGCTAAAGTGTGGGAGGGTGGTCTGAATAATACTGACTGCTGTGCCAATCAAGCGGGCTGCTTTTTCCCAGATGTCGTGAAGCTTCTGGACTGTTGTCGGAGATGCAATCAATAAAGCATGTTGCGTGAGATGGATTGTTCAATCATATTTCTAATTTGTACCATATGGATAGTAGACAGGCTTTGAGGAATAAGATGATGGGTTCATCGTCGCTCGATTCCGATCCCCTGACGTGCTCTTGTAGTCACACAATATATTTGGCTATCCAGTTCAGTTTCTGGTCAATCTTAACCACCAGGATGTTGACAGTGGGGGGTTCAGTGATGGTAAGGCCAATGAAATTAAATAGGCGACTGTTGGTTCGAAATGGTCATTGGCTGATATTTATGTGGCGTGATCGTTACTTTCCACTTGCCAACATAAGCCTCAATACTGTCTAGGTCATGCTGCAAAAGGACATGCATGGACTGCTTCAGCATATGAGGGGACGCCCGTGGTGCTAAACATTGTGTAATTATTAGAGAACTTTCCAGCTTCTGATCTTATGTAGGAAGAAAGGTCATTGATGAAACCTGAACATGGTTGGGCCGAGGACACGAACTTGAGGAAGTCACGCAGTGCTCTAATGGAGATGAGTTGTCTAACCACTAAAAAACACAACCAACTTCACTTGTGCTAAGTTTGACTGGAAGCACAGAAGTACTTTCTCCCTGTTTCAATTTCATTTCAGTTTAGCTGGTGGTCATTGCTGTTACACTCTGTCAAATGCTGAATTGATGACAAGGGCTGTCACTCTCACTTCACCTGTGGTTTTCAGGTCTCTTGTCCATGTTTGAACCAAGGCTATAATGATGTTAGAAGCTGAGTGGTTCTGGCCGTATTCAAGCTGATCGCTATTAAGCAGGTTATTGCTTAATAACGCACAGATTGGATCCCTTTAAGCAGGTTATTGGTAAGCAAGGCCTTTTGATAGATCTATTGATGACCTCTTGCATATATTTACTGATGATAGGCAGTAGACCGATGGTACGGTGGCTGCCCAGGTTGTGTTTGTCCTAACTTATATAAACATGATATTCCTGGGCAAAATTACACAGCCAGATATAGGTTACTGTTTTGCTGTATAGGAACTGCTTGGATAGGTGTCCGGCTAATTATTGACCACATATCCTCAGTAACATTCGTGGAATATTATCAGGGCCCATATAACTTGCAGCATCCAGTGCCTTCAGCAGTTTCTTGATATCACACGGAGTGAATCCAATCGACTTAAACTGGCATTTGTGATGCCGGCGACCTCCAGAGGGGGCCGAGATGGTTCAACTATGTAGCCTCCTCCAGTGAGTTGTTTAATTGCCCAAACCAGGATGAAGATTTTAGAAATAAAAATCAGCCTGATCGTTTTGCACTGATGTGCTGGGCTCCTGCATCATGAGGACGTGGATATTTGTGCAGCACCCTCCTCCCGTGTGTTTTTTTAGTGGCCCACGATCATTCATGTCGGGATGTGACAGTACTGCAGAGCTTAGGTCTGATCGGTTGTTTTGTAGTGTCGCATAAATCTGTCTGTCACTTTCTCTGAACGCTGTTTGGCACGCAAGTAGTCCTGTTTCAAAGCTTCACCAGGGACACCCCATTTTCAGTTTTGCCTGGTGCTCCTCACGACAGGCATTCCTGCACTCGTCGTTGAACAATTGTTGATATCCAGGCTAGATGGCAATGTCAGACTGGAGAATATAACTGTCCAAAAGTTTACAGATTGTACTTGAGTGCAATTCTTTTGCTGCTGAAGGCCCACTGCGCCTCATAAATGCCTAGACTTGAGTTGCCAGTTCTGGTCGAAACATATACAGTCTAGCGTTTTTGTAGTGCCACAGAACACGATGGAGGGTATCGTAAATGTGATGGCGAGACATCGTCTCCACAACGACTGCTCTGGGCAGCTGGTAGTGAGCATTTGTTCAACTATTTATTTTCTTTCCTCCTTGCTGTATCACTGACCACCTTCAGCACAGCCAGTCTAGCAGCTATACCATTAGGGCTCTGCAAGCTCTGCGAATAGTGCTGCGACCGAGCCACTGTTGGTGATGGGCTTTGAAGTCCCTCACTCACTGAATATCCTTTGTCCTTGCCACTATCAGTGGTGTTCACGTTATGTTCATCATGGAGGAGCAATGATTCATCAGCTGGGGAGTGCGGTACGTCAAAATGGGCAGGAGTTTTTTTTGCCCATGTTTGACCTGATGCCCCATGGGGTCGGGAGCCGATGGGGAGGGATCCTAGCCCAACTATCTCCCGTTTTTATGTCACTGTGCCAGCAGCTCTGCTCGGTTTCACCAGCTGCTGTGATAGGACAAACACCTGGATGTTGACGGTGGTGTCTGGGACATTATTTGTAAGATATGATTTCCTGATTATGAATCTGTGAGTCTCTTGCTTGAATAGTCTGTGAAACACCTCTCCCAATTTTGGCACAAGACGCAGCTGTTAGTAAGCAGGATTTTGCAGGGGTGACAGAGCTGAGATTGCCGATTACGTTTCCGGTGCCATGGTTGATGCCAAGTGGCCTGTCCGGAATCATTTCCTTTTTCTTCCTTGGCAGTGTTTCATTTGACTAAACTGAACGGCTTTCTAGTGCATTTCAGAGGGAATTTAAGAGTCAACCATATTGTTATGGGCCTGGAACAACGTGTACGCGAGAACAGGTAAGGTCGAATGATTTCCAATCCTAAATGATAATAGTGAGCCAGATATCATTTTCCAAGAATCAGCAATCGTTTAATGGTCATTATTTAGCTTTCTTTTAATTTCAGATTTGTTTCATTTTTCCATTCAGATTCCACCAACTGCTATGTCGCGGTTCAAACCCGCTTCCCTATGCATTAATTTGCTTTCTGGGTCACACATACAGAGACGTTTGTGTGTGTCTGTGTGCTCGTGTTTGTGTGTTTTCGTGTCTGTGAATGCTTGTCATTTTTCTGAGTGTGGGTATTCGAGTGTGATTTTTAAGACATTTTTTATGGGATTTTGGTTCAGCTGGCAAGGTCAGTATTGATCTGCCATCCCGCGTTATCCTTGAGAAGTGTGAGTGCGTTCTTCTGTGTGTGTGTGTGTTTGTGTTTGTGTGTGAACGCGTGGGCGCGCATACGATTGTCTATGTGTGTTCATGTGTGCGCATCTGCGTGCTAGTCTGTTTCTGAGTTTGTGTGTGTGGGCGAGTTTGTTACTGTGAGTTTTCCTAAGTGATTTTTGTGGGATATGTGTTACGCAGGCTAGTCCGAAATTGGTTTACAATCTCTCATCGTCCTATTGAAATTTGTGTGTGCCTCTGTGCATATAACTACTTGTCTGTCTGTGCACACACGTGCGTTTGTTGCCTTTGTGAGTGTATGAGCTTACCTCTGCCTCTCTTTCTGTCTTTACGTTTGTTTGCGTGCATCTGAGCTTGTATGGGTGCTTATGTGTGTGTATGCCTGTGCGTGACTGTCTGCAAGTGTGCGTGTTTGTTTGTGTGTGCATCTGTGAATTTGTGTGCCATAGTTTGTTTCTGGCTGTTTGCCTGTGTGTGTGAGTGATTACTGCATCTGTGTGCATGTTTATATGTGTGCGTGTGTCTGTGTGTGCGTGTGTGCATGTATGCCTTTCTGTATTTCGGAGACTGTGCGTGTCTGTGATTCAATGTGTGCAAATGCTTGTGTGTGTGAGCGATTGTATGTGTGAGTGTGTGTGTGTGTGCGAATGTGTGTGTATGTGAGAGAAAGATCGTGTTTGGGTGTATAATTGCTTTGTTATGTGTTTGCATCTGCGTGTCATTTTCTGCATGTGCGTGCGGGAGAGAGAACTTTTGAACATGTGTGTGTGTGTATGTATGTGTGCATGTGCTTGTGCATGTTTTTGTTGGTGTGTCTGTATGTGTGTGCATGTCAGTATGCATATGTGTTTTTATGTTCTTATGTCTGTTCATGTGGCTAGGTGTATGTTTATGTGCGTCTTTCTGTGGGTGCTGGCTCTTGTGTGCACGCAAGAGTGCTCATGCATGACTGTTTGAGTGCATATGTGTCACTAAGTGTGTTTGTATGTATAATCACATTTGTGCGATTATCTGTCTGTGTGTGCATTTCTGCGTGTGTATATGTGTGCATTTGTTTTCAGGACTGTATATGCCCGCATGTTCTTGTGCTTTTGTTTACAGGATTGCTTGTGTGAATGTGTTTTAATTTGTCTGACTGTCTGCGTTTGTGTGTGTGTGTGTGTCTGTGCGGGTGTGTTTATGTTGCTATGTATGTGTTTTTCTGCATGTTTGTTTCAGTGGATGCGTGTGAGAGAAATACCTTTTGTGAAAGTTTGGACAAGTGTTTCTGTGTGTGTGTCCTTGTGTGTGCGCGCACGTGTGTGTCTTGATGCGTGTGCGTGCATGACAGAATATTTGTTTGAGATTAAGTGTGTTTCTATCTGCGTCAGTGAGTCTTATTAAGTCTGTACTTGTGTATGAGAGAGGGAGTGAACATGTGTGAAAAGGGAAGGCACTACAAATATATTTTTATTTGATGTTTCCTTTACTGATGTACTGATGTGTGTGTGTGTGTGTCTGTGTGTGTATATGTGTGTGTGTGTTTGTGTGTCAGTGTGTGGTTGTGTGTGAGTACGTTTGTGTATGTGTGTCAATACCAGACTAGGGAAAAAGCTCGCTTTTCTGTCTCCCATGTGGGATGCGAGTCATGTTTTGCATCACTGAGGGCAGTTTGGTTTGATGTGTCAACCAGCCTCCCCAGATCACTCCCAACTGTGTCTCCAGATCTGTCTGATAATGTCACATCAGATTTTTGCGAAATTGTAAGGAGGATTGAGAAGAAGTTTTGACGTTGCTCACAATGGGAATGTTAATGTGTGGACAATGGAAATCCATCATCCTGGTCACAGGACAGTGACACATTTTATGATGAAAACAGATAGATAACTGACTGTGTAGCAGGGATGAAATACCTCGAAGAAACGAGGAGAGAAAACTGTAGGAGTGCGAAGATTAGAGCCAGAATCTGAAGTCTTGTAGAAAAGTGACCAGTTTCTGTTCCACGCTTCTAATAATCTAAGTGTGTAATACATTTCCTTTAAAATACATGATTTTATCATATGTGTGTTTAGGGAGTAAGTATTTGTAACGTTCTGCATATCTGGTTTATTGTCTTTTTATCGTTCCATTTGATTTTGTAAATTACAACGACGTCTGCTTTGTGACGATTTAAAAAAAAACTGTAACACTGGAGAGTTTAAACCATTCTGCTCAGAATATATATTGTGTCCAGTAGAGAAGAGCAAACCATGATAATTTATTACACATCTCTCCCCCGTCCGTACACACGCGCCAACTCTGGTTTCACCCAGTTGCGCTCGGCTGCATGCCACTCATGATTTCTCTCATCACCCCTGAGTCCTCCCACCATCCTATCCCTCGCAATTCACTGTTGGGTCCCCTTATTATGTCTGACTTCCACGTCATTGTTATCACCCCTCCTTCCTCGCAGCCAGTGTTTGGAATTTATTCTATTCTCCCTTCCACTGTATCAATAATTTTTAGGCATGATCATTCATGTCCATTTAATTTAATAAATCACAGGATGCAGTCACACATTTGATAATGTCCACAAATACTCTATGAAACTGATAACATATTCACCAGCCTGATGAATAATTGAATTGCTTATTTCCTTTTTCCAACAGTGAATTTAATCACAATTGTGACGTTTAAGTGCAGAAACTGTGGTCTGACCAAATGTGTCACTTGTTACCTGGTGGCCATGGCAGTGGCGGATCTACTGGCCGTTATCCTGGACCTGATATTGAGAAACATTCCGATTGTTCTTAGTGAACAGTTTATTTTTCTGCTGTCCATCCGTATATGTAATTTCCACACTGGCATGCTTTATGCGGCCACCGACTGTTCTGTCTGGTTCACCATCACTTTCACCTTTGATCGATTTGTGGCCATTTGTTGCCCGAAGCTGAAATGGAAATATTGCAGTGAGGAAACGGCGGTTGTGGTTATGGGAACAGTAACTGTTCTTAGCTTTTTGAAAAACATTTTCTGGCGTTTTATGTTCTCAGGTCAGTATTTCCAGATGAACCTCCCCTGGTTTTGTGCTTTCACACCCAAATTTCGGGTCTCTCCTTTCTGGGTAACAATCGAATTCCTCCACGACATTCTAACCCCAGGAGTACCATGCCTCCTGATTGTGATGCTCAATGTTCTCACGGTCAGACATATTTTAGTGAGCAGCAGAGCCCGCAGGAGGCTCCGGGCTCACAGCAGTGGGGAGAGCCCCAGAGACCCAGAGATGGTGGCTCAAAGGAAATCTATTATTATGCTGTATGTGATCTCGGCCAATTTCATCCTGCTTTGGTCAGTTATAATGGTGTGTTCCATATGGGTCCAGATGTATGATATGGGGTTTTATTCTGTTCGGTTAGGTGTGTTTGTTGTGGAATTGGGCTTCATGCTGCAGCTCTTGTGCTGCTGCACTAACTCTGTGATTTCCGCAGTGACACAGGCTCCATTCAGAGAGCAGTTGAAAAATGTGATGAAATATCCCTTTACTTGCATTCTTCAATTCACTCTATGATGACAGCAACTAAATCACTGAAAGTTCCCATTGGTCATGCTGCCTGTCCATTATGGAAAAGCTTCAATGTTTTGAAAGGATTACCCATCTTAAAACAATGTCTCCCAATGTACCGGACATCTGTCCAATCGCTTACACATCTCATATTGGGCAACAAAAAAAAAAGAACTGCTTCCAACATTTAAGCTCTCCAATTTGATGGGCCTCGTGTCCATTTGGATGCCTCTCATTGATTGGACATGAAACGAAAATCAACCACCTGAGATTTCTTCCCTCCCTTTCGCCAGGCTGCCTGTCCATCATGAATACGCATCTCTGATTGGACAGATGAAAGGCAGCTCCTGACAGCCGTAACCAGCTAGTGGCCTGGTTCACTGTCGATCATGGATACCGCTCACTGCTTCGGCGGAAGGAGAAAAATCAAACTTGCTGAAATCTCTGCCATCCATTAGCAAATCTGTATGCCAATCATCAATAGTTCTCACTGTTTGGACTCCTCGTACCAACTCTTCACTTCCATCGGTCGGGCTGACCATTATGAATATATCACCCTGAACAAAGAATAAAGAACAAAAAAAAGTACAGCACAGGAACAGGCCATTAAACCCTCCAAGCCTGCGCCGATAATATTACCCGTCAACTAAAACATTTTGCAGTTCCGGGGTCCGTATACCTTTATTCCCATCCTATTCATGTATTAGTCAAAATGCCTCTTAAACACCACCATCGTAAGTGCTTCCACCAAGTCCTCTGGCAGCGAATTACAAACACTCATTGGACAGCGAAAGTTAACTCCCAATACATTTGCCCTTCATTTGGCCCGTCGACTTTTTCATACAGGTTATCCTTCACTGATTTGAGCAAAGAACATTCCGAGTATATCCTTTTGCATTTACGTCATCGGTCAGTCACTGGACGGAAGACTTTAAATTACAATCCAGGTCGAGAGGTCCAAGAAAGAACCAGGGGAGAGGTGCGTGGAAGTGATGTCACAAAGAGGAAGTGGCATAAAACTCGAGGGATGATATGTAGAGGGTCAGTGCTGGGATAACATTGTGGGATAGATGAGAGAGACAGAAGGAAAGAGGCAGAGAGAGAGGGACAGAGAGACGCAAGTGCAGAGCAACAGAGAGGGCGTGGTAGATATGGAGAAAGCGAGAGTCAAGAGAGATAGAGAGAGAAAGAGAGAGAAAAGCAGTAAGACAATGGGGAGATAGATAGATAGATAGATAGATAGATAGATAGATAGATAGATAGATAGATAGATAGATAGATAGATAGATAGATAGATAGATAGATAGATAGATAGATAGATAGATAGATAGATAGATAGATAGATAGATAGATAGATAGATAGATAGATAGATAGATAGATAGATAGATAGATAGATAGATAGATAGATAGATAGATAGATAGATAGATAGATAGATAGATAGATAGATAGATAGATAGATAGATAGATAGATAGATAGATAGATAGATAGATAGATAGATAGATAGATAGATAGATAGATAGATAGATAGATAGATAGATAGATAGATAGATAGATAGATAGATAGATAGATAGATAGATAGATAGATAGATAGATAGATAGATAGATAGATAGATAGATAGATAGATAGATAGATAGATAGATAGATAGATAGATAGATAGATAGATAGATAGATAGATAGATAGATAGAGAAATATAGAGAGCGAGAGAGAGGGAGAGAGAGAGATGACACAGGGAGACAGAGGGAGGGAGACAGCGAGCAAGGCAGTGATAGATAGAGAGGAAGTTGGAGAGGTAGAGATCTAGAAGGGAGAGAGACTGAGTGAAACAGACAGACAGAGACAGTCAGATAGAGACGGACAGGGAGAGACAGAGGGAGATGGAGAGAATTAGAGAGAAGCTTAATGAGAGGGAGAATGGTTGAGAGAGACAGAGGGGGGAGATATACAGAGGAAGAGCTAGAGAGAGAGCTAAAGCGAGAGAGAAAGAGAGATATGGACGCAGAGAGCGAGAGAGAGAGAGGCGGACAGACAGAGAGAAAGAGAAGTAGAGAGAGATTAAGAGATTGAGAGATAGATGGAATGAGACAGCCTGACAGAAATGGAGAGAGAAAGTTGGGTAAGAGCGATATGTACAGAGAGTCGGGCAGAGAGTGGGAGACAGTTAGGGGGTCAAAAATAGAGAGCGAAGGAGAGATGAACAGAAGGAAATTGAGAGATTTTGAAAGAGATTCAGACAGAGAGAAAGAGAGAGGAAGAGAGAGTGGGAGACAAAAATGCAGAGTGAGGTAGATCGAGGGAGAGAGAGCGAGAGTGAGAGAGATCGTGAGAGAGACTCAGCAATAGAGAGACTGCGAGAGTACGAGGGAGAGGCAGAGACAGAAACAGAGAAAAAGGGTGAGACCGAGTAAGAAGAAGAGAGTGAATCAGGGAAAGAGAGATGAAGAGAGAGAGAAAGAGAAAGGGTGACAGAGAGAGAGAGACAGACAGAGTGATAGAGAGACAGGACGGAGAATAAAAATGAGAGAGACAGAGGGAGAGTCAGAATGACAGCGGGAGAGAGAAAGAGAGGGAGAGAGATAATCAGAGAGAAAGAGGGACACAGAGAGAGACAGAGAGAGAGAGAGAGAAGGAGAGAGAGAGAGAGAGCGAGAGGAGTGGTCAGAGAGAGGATGAGAAAGAGAAACAGTCGGTGAAGCAGAGAGAGCGAATGAGACAGGCAGATTGAGTCAGCCAGATACAGTCAGCCAGATAGAGTCAGTGAGAGCTAGGGAGAGATAGACAGAGAGGCAGAGAGAGATGGAGAGCGAGGGAGATAGAGAAAGTGAAAGCGATGCACACATAATTAAAGAGAGAAAGAAAGAGTGAGAAAGAGAGCCAGTCGGGGGATACAGATTGAGACAAAGAGAGAGAGAGAGAGGGAGACAGGGGGAGAGAGAGAGAGATAGAGAGAGATAGAGAGAGGGAGAGAGAGAGAGAGCGAGGGAGAGAGAGAGACAGAGAGAGAGATAGACAGAGGAAGAGAGCCAGATAGAAAGAATCAAAGAGACGGAGCGAGTGAGAATCAGAGAGATATAGGAAGGGAGAGAAAAAGAGAGTCAGATAAGAGACAGAATGTCAGAGAAGGGAGGCAGAGTATGAGAGAAATAGAGATAATGCTGAATGGCAGAGGGGGAGAGAGAGAGAGAGAGAGAGGGAGAGGTTCAAAGGTGGGAAGGGAGAGGCAGAGATAAAGAAGCAGATGAAGACAGGGAAATAGAGAGGGAGTGAGAGACAGAGGAACTGATATAGGTACAGAATGATAGAGAGAGAGGGAGTGAGAGAGAGAGAGAGAGGGAGAGAGAGAGAGAGAGAGAGAGGGAGAGAGAGAAAGAGAGAGAGAGAGAGAGAGAGAGAGAGAGAGAGAGAGAGAGAGAGAGAGAGAGAGAGAGAGAGAGAGAGAGAGAGAGGTGGTAAAAGAGAGAGAGCGAGAAAGAGAAACAGTCGGTGAAGCGGAGAGAGCGAATGAGACAGGCAGATTGATGGAGAGAGTCAGCCAGATAGAGCCAGTGAGAGCCTGAGAGAGATAGACAGAGAGGGAGAGACAGATGGAGAGCGACAGAGATAGAGAAAGTGAAAGAGAAGCAGACAGAATTAAGGAGAGAAAGAAAGAGTGAGAAAGAGAGCGAGTCAGGGAAATACAGATTGTGACAGACAGAGAGAGAGAGAGAGAGAGAGAGAGAGAGAGGGACAGTCTTGGAGAGTGAGAGTCATAATGAGAGAGTGACAAAGAGATAGAGAGATAGACAGAGAAAGAGAGTTCGATAGAGAGAATCAGAGAGATGGAGCGAGGGAGAATCAGAGCGAGAGAGGGAGGGAGAGAAAGAGAGAGTGAGATAAGAGACCGAATTACAGAGAAGGGAGGCAGAATATGAGAGAATGAGAGATAATGATGATTGACAGAGAGAGAGAGAGATACTGAGAGAGAGAGTGTGTGAGAGAGAGAGAGAGAGAAAGAGAGAGAGAGAGAGAGAGAGAGAGAGAACGAGACAAATGTGGGAAGAGAGACTCAGATACACAGAAAGAGGCAGATAAATTCAGGTAAATGGAGAGGGAGTGAGAGACAGAGTGACTGATATAGAGACCGAATGGTAGAGAGAGAGAGGGAGGGACAGAGAGTGTGTCAGAGAATTGGAGATAATATCTCAGAGAGAAACGGAGAGAGGGACAGAGTCAAAAAGAGAGAAAGACAGATAAAAAGAGAGAGAGAGAGCGAGAGACAGGGAGAAAGAGAGACATGAGACAGAAAACGACAGTGAGAGTGTCAGAGAGAGAGAGAGAGAGAGAGACAGGGAAAGCGATAGAGTGAGACAGAGAACAAGACAAAGAGTCAAAACGAGACAGAGACACACAATGATTGAGATTGAGGAAAGAGCGATTGAGAGAGAAAGAAAATGAGCGATAGAGAGAGTCAGTGATATATTCAAAGACAGAGTTTCAGAGAGAGAGAGAGTGGCAGGCAGAAAGTCGGATAGAGAGAATGAGTCAGAAGGGTTTTGATAGTGAAAGGCACAGAGGGAGAGAGAGATACCATGTGAGAAGACAGACAAAGAGAGAGAGTCAGGTAGAGATTGATAGAGGGAGACATTTTGAAGCATATAGGGAAAGGGAGAGAGAGGGACCCAGAGAGAGCGTCTGTGAAAGAGAACATCAGACAGGGAGCGGGAGGGAGGCATAATCGGACAGAAAGGCAGATAGGGAAAGCTAGTCGGAGAGAAAGATGAGTCGGAGAGAGACAGAGAGAGAGAGAGGGAGAGATGGAGAGAATGAGAGAGCGAGAGAAATTGAGAGAATGAGAAAGGCCGAAAGAGGTGGAGATATATTGACAGAGAGATAGAGGGAGAGCGAGAGAAGGCATCCGAGAGAGGAAAATACGGAGATAGACAGAGAGAAAGAGAGCGGTGGAGACAGAGACAGTCGTAGAGAGAGAAATTGGGTGAGAGATAGAGAGACAAAGTAAGAAAGGCAGGTAGGGAGAGAGAGAGAGTGAGATAGAGAGAGAGTCATATCTCCCTATATATAGAGACGGACAGAGTGGGGAATACAGGGAGAGAGAGTGATAGAGAGAGAGGTACAGACAATGTGAGGTTGACAGAGGAAGTGAGAGAAATTGAGACAGAGAGAAGGCGAGTGAGACTCAGCAAAAGAGAAACAGGGAGAATGGTACAGAGAGGCAAAGACAGAGAAATGGAGAAAGAGAGAAAGAGGGAGTCAGAGATAGAGAGAAACAGAGAGAGAGAAATACGGACTGCAAAATAGAAAGGAAGAGGGGAGACATAGAGAGACAATAAAGAAACAGAGGCACAGATAGAGATAGGGACAGAGAAGGACAGAGAGACGATTAGAGACACAGAGTGAGAGGGATTCATAGAGAGAGAAAGAGGGAGAGAGAGAGAGTAATATTCAGAGAGAGAGAGAGTGAGGGTCAGAGAGAGACAGAGGGACACAGGGTGATTGCGGGATACAGAGGGAGAGAGATGGAGACAGAGAGAGAGTTGGATGATCAAAAAGAGAGATATATAACGAGAGACTGGGAGGGAAGCAGAGAGAGGTGTTGAGGCAGTCATGCTTAGGGAGATTTCCAAACAGTGAGACCCAGAGAGAGACGGATAGAGAGAGAGAGAGAGAGAGAGAGAGAGAGAGAGAGAGAGGAGAGTGAGAGAGAGAGAGAGGGAGAAGGAGAGACAGAAAGAGAGCGAAAGTTGTAGAGACAGTGAGGGAGAGACATGGAGAGAGAGGCGTCTAAATTGAGACAGTGTCAGATTGAGAGATTCAGAGAGTGACACAAAATGTTTGAGGCACAGCCGGAGTGAGTTTGGGGATTGGTAAATTGGTGCACAATGGGAATTGAGTGCTCTGGGGAAGAGGTGCTCTTTGCATTATTCTTTGCTATCCAAACTTCTTAGTTGTTCAGAGAATGGTATTGCGCTGCTGCAGCAGCAGAGGCTACAATGGAGAGCAATGACTGTTAAGAAGTGGATCAGGTCGTGTAAGTATTTAGTACTGTTATCGGTTATATTTTAAGGTCATGTTGAGATTTATAGTTTTTGTATTTCTGTGGCAACGAGGGTCGGTAAGGAAGGGCCTTAGAAAAATAGATTAATGTTGTTTAATTTAAAGGCATACGTCATGAAAGGAGAGGTAAAAGCCGTAGCGTGCACCTCATGCTCCACATGGGAGGAAGGGATCATTTCCACTGCCCGGGACCAGCATGCGTGCAGGAAGAGTTTGCAGCTCCACTTCCTAGAAGCTCGGGTTTCAGAGATGGAACGGCAGTTGGGGACAAGGTGGGACATCCGCTAGTCTGTCAGCACCGTGCATAGTACATTTAGAGAAGTGGTCATACATCAGCTGAAGGAACTTGAGGAAGAAAGTTTTTTGGTGAGCACTAGGCAGTAGAGAGTAACAGACAAGTAGTTCATGGGTCCCCTGGGCTCCCGCTCACACATCGCTATTCCGTTTTGCAGGCTGATGAGGGCGCTGGTTCCTCCAGGGAGTGCAGACAGTGCCAGTCTTCTGGCACCATAAGCAGCCTGTGTGTACTGGAGTGGAGGAAGGCGGGAAGAGCAATAGTATTAGGGTGTTCTATAGTCAGGGGAACAAATAGGCGCTACTGTGGCCATCAAAGTGACTCCAGGATGATGTGTTGCCTCCATGGTCTCAGGGTCTTGGAGGTCAGTGAACGGCTGAAGGGCATCTTGAAGGGAGAGGGTGATAAGGCACTGGTCGTTGTTCATGTTTGTATTTATGACATGTTTAGAAAGAGTGATGAGATTTACATTTAGAATTCCGGGAGTTAGGCACTAGCCAGAAATGCAAGACCTCTCTCTTTGTCATACTTGGATTACACCCAGAGCCACGTGCTAGCGAGCACATACATCGGAGAATAGCACAGCTGTATACGTAGCTTAAAAGTTGGTGCAGAAGGGAGGGTCTTCGACTCCTAGATCACTGGGAATGTTTCTGGAGAAGATAGGATCTGTAGAATCGGGACTGTCTACATGTGTACCAGAGTAGGACAAAAATCTTTGCGGGCGGTTTTGTGAGGGCAGTTGGGAGGAGTTTAAACTAAGTCGGCAGGGGGAAGTTATACAGTTAACAGTCAGAGAGAGCAAGAGAGAGAGATAGAGCGAGAGAGAGAGAGAGAGTCAGAGACAGAGAGAGAGCTTGAGCGAGACTGAGAGATAGGAGAGAGAGAGCATGATGGATGGGGTAGAGCGATAAATTGAAAGTCAGAAAGAGTAGTAGAGAGCGAGAGGTAGAAATAAATGATCAGAGAGAGACAGACATAGAGAGACAGTGAGAGAAAGAAACTGGGAGAGAGAGGGAGGATAACGGAGAGAGTAGAGAGACAAATACATTAACAAATAGAGAGACACAAATACTTAAGTAGTTAGAGAGAGACAGTGCGGCAGATGTTCAGGGATATTGGGACGTTCAGAGAGACAGAGTTAGTGAGAGAAGCATTGGGAAATAAATAGAGAACGGGTCAGATACAGAGACAGATAGAGAGAAAGGCAGAGAGAGAGCGAGAGAGGGAGAGCGAGGGAGATACAGAAAGAGGGGAACAGGCGGAGAGATAACGATACACAGAGAGGCAGGGCCAGAGAGTGAGGGAAACACAAAACGCGAGGCACAGAAATGGACAAAGGGAGAAAAAGGGAGATGGCAGACAGAGAGACAGGGGAGACGTAGAGAGAAAGAGGGGAGACAGAGAGAGACAGAGAGACAGGCAGAGGGAGACAGAGAGAGAGAGAGAGAGAGAATGAGACGTAGAGAGATATAAGGAAAGTGAAGGGAGAGGGACAGAGGAGAAACAGAAACTGATACAGGGAGACATAAATACACAGAGAGGCAGATATTTAAATGGAGAGGGAGAATGAGAGAGCGAGAGAGAGAGGGACAGAGATGGGTAGAGAGGGAGTGAGGGAAAGAGAGGTAAAGAGTGAGTGAGAGAAAATCAGAAAGAGATAGTGAGAGAGAGACTGAGAGACAGAGCAGAGAAAGAGAGGCAGAGAGAGACAATGAGAGAGAGGGAGAGATACATAGAGAGAGAGAGAGAGAGATAATTGCATAGAGAGAGCGAGAGAGAGTGTGTGTCTGGGAGGGGGACAGAGTGTGAAAGAGAGAGGGAGAGAGAGGGACAGAGAGAAAGAGAGAGACTGAGAGAGACAGAGAAGCAGAGAGAGACAATCAGATAGAGAGACAGAGAGAGCAGAGCGAGAGGGAGAGAAATAGAGCGAGATAAGGAGAGTGAGAGAGAAGGTGAGCGGGGAAAGAAAGACAGATACAGGGAGAGATAAATACGCAGAGAGGCAGAGAGTGAAGCGGAGAGGGAAACTGACACATCGAGAGAGCGAGAGAGAGAGAGAGAGAGGGACAGAGAGTGAGACAAACTAAGAAAGTGAGAGTGACAGAGAGAGAGACAGAGAAGAGAAAGGCAGGAAGGGAGAGAGAGAGAAACAGAGACAGACATAGAGAGAGAGAGAGAGAGAGAGAGAGAGAGAGAGAGAGAGAAAGAGCGAGAAGAGGTAGAGAGAGAGACAGACAAAGAGAGAGGGAGAGTCACAGAGTGGAGCCAGGCCAAGCGAATCAGAGAGATGAGGGAGATAGACAGAAAGTGAGGCAGACTAATTGAGAGTAAGAGAGAGGGAGAGACAGATAGAGATCGACAGGGGTAGAGACAGATGAAGACACATGCAGAGAGAGTGACAGACAACATAGAGTCAGAGTTTGAGAGAGCCAAAAGGATGCGGGCGACGGAATGCAGGCCGTAGCCTCTCAAGTTAATCAGTCTAAATGTTGGATTTGTACTCATTTTCCTCTATGCAAAACAGCAGCTGAATTGCATGAGAGGGTGGAAAGGACCCTACTTTTGCTGCTAACAACTCGAACGGCCCTGAAGATTAAAGGGAAGGAAGACTGGGTCCACGCCTCTCACTGTAAAATACATTGTCCGGCAACAATACAGCAGCTGTTATCAAGTGATCTAACGTGCATTATGTATTGAAACTGAAGTTTTGAGTAATTTTTATAAAAAAGATTCTTGGCGGTCTGTAATACTAGGTTGGTTCTACGGTTGGAGAAGTTGGTTGCTATACATTTTAACTGGGTTGGTCGTAGCATGTGTTATAGAGTTTTGTGCATGTATTGCTTTGCGGATTTGCTGTTCCCAGGTTATTAACAGTGTCTCTACTGGATTAGGAGGAGCTCCAGTTGTCCCTCAATTGATGTGCACTGGCCCCTGTGAAACCCACTGGTGGAGAGAAAAGGTTTACCCTGCCAGGGATCGGCCTTTCCCTTAGGGTTATGAGCCCCCTCATGATAATGAAGATACTATTCCTCATAGGTATTAATCAGAATGATTAATAAGGAGGGATTGTGGAAGAATAAAATACATATACAGGTCAACTAAGGGTCAAAAAGGAAGCACCATAGTGGAATACTACAGCACAGTTCCCTCTCTCGTTAGCACCATAGTGGAATACTACACCACAGTTCTCTCTTTTGTTCTAGCAGGCACACCTGCAGCTGCCAGCTAATTGAGCAGGAGGGGAGAAATGGAAGTGTCATGGGCAGGCTTCCTGGAGTCCTTGAGACGGGGCTGGGATGTCTGCCCCCAACACAAGGAGACAGGATCAAGCAATGGTCATCTGTTCTCTAGAATGTACACACCCTAGCACTAAAGATAAGGTCAAGCATGGTTATCCATTCTCTGTCTCACTTTTTATTACTATGCGAGCTTCCCTCAATATCCTGTATAGTCATAAACTTAGAACAGACTAATTGTGTGACAATGATTCTCAATGTAATTGATCATTGAAAGTTAGACAGTCTTATCACCTTCAAGCTCTTTGATATGTACAACTTCTACTATAAATACGTGTGTGCTCTGATGCTTCCTCAGCGTGTCAGATAGCTACCATGTATGCTGCTGGACTCTCCGTGATATCACGATTAATAAAGGCTTCCGAGACAAACCTCCTGGGTCTGAGTGTTCACTCCGATTTCCACGACAGGCCGGGTGACAGAGAAAGATTGAAAGAGAGAGCAAGAGATAGAGAGAGAGATAGAGAGCGTGAGAGTTAGAGAGAGAGAGAGAGAGAGATCTGGGGTGGGGAGAGAATGGGGGGGGAGGGGGGAGGCGGCAGTGACAGCGTGAGAGAGAAAGACGGAGAGATGGGCAGAGAGAGGGATAGAGTGAGAGAGAGAGAGAGAGAGAGAGAGATAAGTGACAGAGAGAGAGGGACAGAGTGAGGGAGAACGATAAACAGAGATGGAGGTTCAGAGAGAAAGGGAATCACAAAACGAGAGGGACTGAAAGGGATAAAGGGAGAAAACGAGAGAGGGGAGACAGAGAGAGAGAAACACAGAGAGAAAGAGAGAGAGGGAGAGAGAGAGACAGAGGGAAAGAGACAGGAGAGAGGGAGAAACAGAGAGAGAAGAAAGAGGGAGAGAGAACTATACACAGAGAGGGAGGGAAAGAGGGAGAGGGCATCAGAGAACGAGATGGATAGAAAGGGACAAAGGGAGGAAAAGAGAGATGGGAGACACAGAGAGACACAGAGAGACAGAGAGAGAGGGACAGAGAGAGACAGAGGGGGGAGAGAGAGAGACCGAGAGAAAGAGAGACTGAGAGAGAAAGAGAGGCAGAGAGAAACAATGAGATAGAGAGACAAAGAGACAGAGAGAGAGGGAGAGAAACAGAGCGAGATAAGGAGAGTGAGAGAGAGGGTGAGAGGGGAAACAGAGACAGATACAGGGAGAGGTAAATACGCAGAGAGGCAGAGAGTGAAACGGAGAGGGAAACTGAGACAGCGACAGAGAGAGAGAGAGACAGAGGGCAATATGGGCACAGAGAGAGAGAGAGGGGGGGTCAGAGAGGTAGACAAAGAGTGAGACAAACTAAGAAAGAGAGAGTGAGAGAGAGAGAGACAGAGAGACGAAGAGGAAGACAGAGAAAGACAGGAAGGGAGAGAGAGAAGAACAGAGACAGACATGGAGGGAGAGAGAGAGATAGAGGGAGAGAGAGAGAGAGAGAGAGAGAGCGAGAGAGAGGGAGAGTCACAGACTGTAGCCAGGCAGAGCGAATCAGGGAGATGAGGGAGATAGAGACACAGCGAGAGACAGACAGAAAAAGAGGCAGACTAATTGAGTGTAAGAGAGAGGGAGGGACAGATTGAGACAGACAAGGGTAGAAACAGGTCAAGACACATGCAGAGAGAGAGACAGACATAGAGTCAGAGGTTGAGAGAGCCAAAAGGATGCGGTTGACAGGCCGGAAGAGAGAGAGATATTGAGAGAGAGAGAGCAAGAGATAGAGAGAGAGATAGAGAGAGTGAGAGTGAGAGAGAGAAAGAGAGAGTGAGAGAGAGAAATAAGAGACAGAGAGAGAGGGAAAGAGAGAGAGAGAACGACACACAGAGAGGGATGGCCAGAGAGAGAGGGAATCACAAAACGAGAGCGACTGAATGAGACAAAGGGAGAAACCGAAAGATGGGAGACAGAGAGAGAGAGACACACACACACACAGAGAAACAGAGACTGAGAGAGACAGAGAGAGACAATGAGATAGAGAGACAGAGAGAGAGACAGACAGACAGAGAGAGGGGTAGAAATTAAACGAGATAAGGAGAGTGGGGGAGAGGGTGAGAGGGGAAACAGAGACTGATACAGGGAGACATAAATACGCAGAGAGGAAGAGAGTGAAACGCAGAGGGAAACAGAGCCAGCTATAGAGAAAGAGGGCGAGATGGGCAGAGAGAGTGAGAGGGGGAGAGAGAGAGTGAGCTAAAATAAGAAAGAGAGAGTGAGACAGAGAGACAGAGAGATAGCGGCAGAGAATGACGGGAAGGTTAGAAAGAGAAACAGAGACAGACAGACAGACAGAGAGAGAGAGATAAAGAGAGTGAGAGTCAGAGAGAGAGATAGAGAGAGAGAGAGAGAGAGAGAGAGAGCGCCTCAGAGAATTATGTAGAGAGAGCGAGACAGAAAGATTATGAGCGAAACAGAGAGAGAGTGGAAGGCGAGTATGGAGTTATTGAGTGGCTCAGAGACAAAGGCAGATTGTCAGAGAGCGAGAGAGATGGAGGGACTGTCGGAGAGACAGACATTGAATCATAAAGAGAGTGACAAGAGAACGGCCAAAGAGACAGAGACATACATAGAGAGTCAGAACTGTAGGATCAGAGAGGTGCTAGATTCTGGGATAGAGAGACAGAGAGCGGGACAGAGAGTGGGACAGAGAGAGGCACAGAGGGAGAGAGAAAGAGAGAGAGAGAGCCACAGATAAATACGTAGAGAGAGCGAGACAGGGAGATTGTGAGCGAGACAGAGAGTGAGTGGAAGGCGATTATAGAGTCAGTGAGATGCTCAGAGATAGAGGCAGAGTGGCAGAGAGAGTGAGATGGAGAGACTGTCGGAGAGAGAGAGATAGAATCATAAAGAGAGAGACAAGAGAGACAGCAAAAGAGACAGCGACATACATAGAGAGGCCGAACGGTAGGGTCAGAGAGACAGAGAGTTTCTGGGAGAGAGAGACAGAGAGAGGGCCAAAGAGAGAGAGAGAGAGAGAGAGAGAGATAGAAAGGTAGAGAGAGAGAGAGTAAGGCAGGGAGACAGATACAGTTGGAGCAAGAGACTCAGAAACAGACAGGAGAGAGAGACAGAAAGACAGAATGAGAGACTCAGAACGAGAGAAATGCAGAGAGAGATAGAGAAAGAGAGAGAGACAGAGGTGAAGAGACAGGGAGAATAGAGAAAATGAGATAGATTCAGAAATAGAGGAAGAAAGATGGAGAGAGATTCTGAGATTGAGAGAGAGGGAGGCAGATAGATAGAGAGAGAGACAGAGAGAGACATGGAGAGGCAATTTGAGACAAAGAGTGTGAATGAGAGGTAAAGAGAGAGGAGGTAGACAGAGTTAGAGGAGGCAGAGAGAGAACTATCAAGAGATAGAGGTGAATGAGATAGACAGAGAGAGAGGAAGAGACGGAGAGAATGAGTGAGATAGAGGCAGAGAGAGGGAGGGGGAGTCAGGGAGACAAAGAGAGAGGGAGAGATCCAAGGAGAGAAAGTGATGTACACTGAAAGACATTGACAGAGAGGCAGAGAGAACGAAGCGGGGAGACACAGTCAGAGAGGTATTCAGCGAGAGAGAGAGAGAGAGAGAGAGAGAGAGAGGCATAGGCAGGGAGAGAAATAATGAGGAGCTGAGTGTTAGACTGCAATTATGAGCAAGGGAGAGAGACGGGTAAGAGATAGTAGTAGAATAATGTGACAGGGTCGGGGAGAGAGGGGCAGACAGAGAGGGATCAGAGCAAAGTTCCGAGTGAGAGACAGACAAAGAGGGACAGAGAGTGGGACAGAGGGAGAAGAGCAGAGAGACCAAGAGAGGGTGAGGGACAAAATGATTTATCGAGAGTGAGGCAGAATAATTAGTACAGTTATAGTGAGGCACATGGTGAGAGCGTGGAGCCGAAAGAGAAAGAGAGAGAGATGGAGCCTGAGATTGGCAGACATAGACAGAGCGTCAGAGAGGGGATGAGAGATGGGCAGAGACAGATAGAAACAGAGAGGGGGACAGCGAGATAGACAGGTAGGGACAGGGGAAATGATTGACAGTTATAGAGAGAAAGAAAGAGATATTGAAAGTGAATTGCGAGACAGGGTGTGAGATTTGAAGGCAGAGAGAGAGGTGGAGAGACGGATAACCGGAAAGTATATAAGGAAAGATATGAAGAAAGAGGAGCGACAGAGAGAGAGCGACAGAGAGAATGAAACGGATACCGCGAGATAGAGAGAAAAATGCTGGAGAGCAAAGCAGAGAGAGATAAACACAAATGGATAGAGGCAGGAAGGGATATACTGCGGGATAGTGTTTGAGATGGATGGAGAAACAGAGAGAGACAGTGAAAGGGAAAGAGTGAGAGGGACGGGGAGTGTCAGAGAGATAGTGACAGTTAGGGGGATATGGAGTGAGGCTGAGGGGAATATCAGATAGTTGGAATTGAGAGAGGGGCAGAGCGAGAAAGAAAGAGATGTGAATGACGTGTAGAGAGAGACGGAATGAGGAGAGAGACACAGAGTCAGAGACAGAATGACAGAGGGAGAAATTCATAGTAGGGAGAAAGAAAGAGTAATAGACAAATGTATTAAGGGAGAGGGAGATAAAAATTGCGGGACGGCGACAGAAAAAATGCAGAATAGGAGAATGAGCGAGAGAGGGACAAAACAATTTTGACAGACGGACAGAGAGAGACAGAGGCTGAGGAAGATGGCTAAAGAGCATATGGCAAAGAGGGTGAAAGAGCGGGAATTAGAAAGTGAGAATGAAAAATAAATAGGCATACAGGAGGGGAGTGATTGAGAGAGGGAAAGAAAGAGAGAGAAAGGGGGAGAGAAAGAGAGGGAGAGGGAAAATGAATGACAGATGTCCAGAGGGACAGAATTACATAAATTGTTGGTGAGTGCGAGAGGGACACCGGGAGAGAGAGAGATGGACAGTGAGTGACGAAGATAGATTGAGATATCTCGTGGAATAGTATGACTGAGAGAGGTACATAGACACAGAGAGAGTCAAAGAGACAGACTAGAGACAGAGAGGGAAGAAGAGAGGAAGAGAGATTGAGGGAGTTTAATCGGGTGTAGAGAGAGATGCAAAAAAAGAGAGATGCAGAAAGGGAGATACATTGAGATATTTCGGCTGGCAGAGAAAGAGAGACGGGGAGAGACACACAGAGATAGAGATTCTGAATGACATAGAAATACAGAGAGAGAATCGTACAGTGAGAGCAAGGCAAACAGAGAAAGCGTGATGCATACAGAGAGCGAGGCATGAAGCGAGCGAGACATACACAGAGCTAAACATTCAGAGCGTGAGGCATAAGGAGAGTGGGAGAGAAATAAGATATGCATATAGGCAGAGAGAGAACGATTGATCTTCAGAGAGTCAGATTGCAATGTAAACAGAGTAAAAGAGAGGAGAGTGTGAAAGAGAGAGTGTGTGAGAAATATAGCAAGAGGGAGAACAGCGTGACATAGAGAGAGATAAGCAGAGGCAAATAGAGAGGGACAGAGAGAGACAGACAGAGAGTGAGACGGACGCAATAATGGAGAGAATGAGCAGCAGATGCAGAGCGAACGAGATGGAGAGAGAGGGAGAGACGGAGATTCTGAGCACCGAGATGAAGAGAGAGATTTGGAGCGAGAGAGAAAGGGACATAAACACAGAGACGAAGAACGTGATAGAGAGAGGGTAGATAGAGAGAGAGAGAGAGAGAGAGAGAGAGAGAGAGAGAGAGAGGGATAGAGACAGAGGCAGAGGCAGAGATAGAGACAGAGAGAGAGAAAGAGACATTGAGGCATAAATGTAGGGTGCTAAGACGAGGGACAATGATAGAGACAGAGGGGTATATAGATCGATAGAGGCATAAAGAGATTGACAAAAAGAGAGGCAGGTTAAGAATGGCATAGTGAAAAGACAGAAGAGAGAGGCAGCGAGAAAGTGGGATGGAAAGAGCGCACAGCAGAGAGAAAGAGGCAGAGTTAGGCAGAGAGAGAGAGAGAGAGAAAGTCAGAGAGGCATAGGCTGAAGTGCAAAGGCAGAGAAAAGGGTAACTGTGAGTTAGGGTTTCGCAGGCAAATTTAGAGTTTCAGTGAGACTGAGGTCGGGACGGAGGGTGAGGAAGAGACAGATAGTGGGCTGAGAGATAGAGACGCAGAAAAAAAAGAGGTAGGCAGAGACAGAGAGATGCAGATGCAGAGAGGGAGGTACAGAGGCAGAGAGAGCGGGACAGGAACAGAGAGAGGGGGGCAGGGAGAGAACAGCGGGGCAGAGATATAGACAGCAGAGCAGAGAGGGAGAGGCAGAGGCAGAGAAAGCCGGGCAGAGGCAGAGAGTGGCAGAGAGAGAGAATGGCAGAGGGGCAGAGAGATAGCCAGCGACATAGTGTGTGTGTGAGAGAGAGAGAGAGAGGGAGAGAGAGAGAGATAGAGAGAGAGAGAGAAAGAGAGACGCCGAGAGAGGTAAAGAGAAAGTGCGAGACTGCAGAGACAGAGAGGCAGAGAGAGCAGGACAGAGAAAGGGAGAGAGGGGCAGAGACAGAGGGAGGTGTCAGATTGAGACAGGTAGCAGACATAGAGAGGCAGGGATAAACGGGCAAATACATAGACAATTATCAGGGAATGAGACACAAAGAATGACAAAGGGAAAGCAAGACAGACAGCGACAGAAAGAGATACAGGGAGAGAGAGAGAGCAAGAGAGGCAGACATGTAGGCAGCTTGAGACGGAGAGGGAGAGAAAGGCAGAGAGAAATAAATGGGGGGTGGAAGAGAGTGAGAGACAAATAGAGATAGAGTGAGAGGGAGAAACAGAGAGTGAGGGCAGAGAGAGAGAAAGAGAGAGAGCGAGAGAGAGAGAGAGAGAGAGAGAGAGAGAGAGAGAGAGAGACAGAGAGATAGACCGAGAAATGTTAAAAAAAAAGAGAAAGAGACAGAGGGAGATTGATACAGAGGCATTGACTGCGATATGGAGTGTTAAATACGGAGAGGAAGATATACAGGCAGAATGAGCGATGGGAAGAGGGATCAGAGAGATAGATATAAAGCAGAGAGATGACGAGTAGGGGCCTTAGAGTCGGGTTGCTTTGAACAGTGAGAGGGAGAGAGTGAAGAAAGAGAATAAAAGGGGAGTTACGGAAATTTGAAGCGATAGAGTGGGGCAGGGAGACAGACTAAGTCAGACAGAGACCGAGAGAAAAAGAAAGAGAGAGAGAGAGAGAGAGAGAGAGAAAGACAGAGAGGGACAGAGACAGAGATGGACAGTGATGTTGACAAGTAGTGGAAGCGAGAGTGAATGAAAGTGCCAGAGAGTGAGAGAGATAGGGAGTTAATTTGGAGAGCGACTGAGTTAGACGGAGAGAGGAGAGGAATGGAGAGAGGGAAAATCCGACAGGGAGACAGCGAGAGATAGAGAGAGAGAGATTGTTAAGGGAGAGTGATACATCGGGAGAGTGGCAAAGAGAGAGAAGGATAAATAGCGAAAGAGATAGAGAGGGAAATGTGCACAGAGCGGCAAAGGGAAACAAAAAGAGAGAGTGAGACATGGAGAGGCAGAGATAGAAGCACAGAGAGAAGCAGGGAGGGAAATATAGAGAGGCTGCGAATAACAGAGACATTGCGAGAAAGACGGAGAAGCAATGGCCAGAGAAAGAGAGACATAGAGTTGCAGTAAGAGAGGGGGACAGGGAGGGAGACATGGGGCGAGTGCAGCAGCGAGGGCATAGGGAAAATGAATGCCGGAAAGGGACAGAGAGAGAGTTACATTGAGATAGAGAGAGTGTAAGGTCGGGAGAGGGAGAGAAAGAAACAGAGTGGGACGGAAAAAATAGGGCAGGCACAGAGGGTGACCGTGTGAGAAAGAAAAGGAGATAGAGGCAGGAATATAGACCGGAGAGGAGATTGAAATGGAGAGAAAGGGAACGAGAGCGGGGAGAGAGAGAGAAAGAGGGAAGGGGCTAGAGAGCGTAAAGATGGCAATGGAGAAATGGATACAAGCGACACGGAGATAAAGATGGAGGGAGAGGGACAAAGGCATGCCCAGAGAGAGACATAGAGGGGCAATGATATAAAGGGAGAGAAAGACTGAAACAGGCAGAGAGCGCGAGAGAGTCACAGAGAGTGTGGGGATTAGAGAGAGAGAGAGAGACAGAGACAGAGACAGAGAGAGAGAGATTCAGAGGCATAGAAAGCGAGACGGAATTAGACAGAGAGCGAGGGAGTGAGAGAGATATAGAGAGAGGGAGAGAGAGAGAGAGTCAGATAACAGACCGTTAGACATAGAGGGCCGTAGAGAGGGAGAGAGACAGAGCGAGAATTATCGGAGAAGGGAAGAGAGAGACTGGGAAATGGAAAAAGAGAGCTGGAGCAAGGGAGAGATACAGGTACTTAAAGAGGGGCATCTAGAAGGAGAGAGAGATGCAGAGAAAGAGTGAGACATACAGAGCGAGCAATGCATGCATGTAGAGCGACGCATACATGGTGTGTGAGGCATAAAGAGAGAACGAAGCGTAGAGAGAGACAGTGAGGCATAATCAATGACAGGCACACACATAGACGGAGGGGCATCCCGTGAGATAGGGATTTAAGAGAGAAGAGAGAGAGAGAGACATAGGCAGATACAGGTACAATACGATTGAGAGTAATTTAGCAATGCAGAGTGAAAGATTGAGACTGAGAAGAGAGGCAAATAGAGGGAGAGAGAGTGGGAGGGATAGAGGGAGTTGAGCGTATGATAGGTTGAGTGAAATACAGAGAAACTTAAAGGTAAACTGAGAGAGAGAGAAAAGAGGGGCAGAGTTAAAGAGAGAGTGAGATAGAGGGAGAGAGAAGGAACCTGAGAGAGAGTGAGAGACAACTATAGGGAGAGAACGAAAGAATGAGATTGAGAGTCAGTTAGCAATGACGAGTGAGAGTGAGAGTGAGCAGAGACTGATAGAGATGGAGAGAGAGGGAAGGAGGGAGATGGGCGTGAGTGAGAGTGATTGAAATAGAGAGAATCTTAAAGGTAACCTGTTAGAGACAGAGTGAAAGAGAGAGTGAGATAAAGAGAGTCAGATAGAACGAAATTGAGAGAGAGGAAAAGACGTAAAATGTGAGCGTAGAGATGGAGAGAGAGAGACAGAGTATAAAGAGAAACACGGGAAGAAATATAGAAGCATTCAGAGAGAGTTAGAGAGAGAAAAAGAGAACGAGAGAGAGGGAGTGGGGAGAGAGAAAGAGCAAGAGAGATAGTAATGGAGACATGAGAGCGGGGGAGGAAGATAGAGAGATATAGTAAGTTAGACAGGCAGGGACAGGGAGGACGACTTCGAGACAGGAGAGAGGCCGAGATATATATTCTGATAGATAGAAAGACAGAGGCAGAGATAGAGAGGCAGAGAAAACGATAGAGAGAGAGAGACAGGGAAGGAGAATTGACAGAGAGGCAGAAATACAGAGATATAGAGAGAAAAGGAATACGGAGAGAGAAGAACAGAGAGAGAGAGAGTGGGATAGAGAGAGGGTGAGGCAATGAGAGAGCGTAAGAGAAAGAAAGAGAGTGGCACACAGAAAGAGAAAGAGGGAGGCAGAGAGAGAGACAGCGGGAGAGAGACAGAGAACAAAAACTCGACAGGGGGCATAAGTGAAGGGGCAGAGGCTGTGAGGCAGAGAGAAAAAGTGTCAGAGTCAAAGAGAGAGAGGCAGAGACAGAGATAGAGAGGAAGAGGCAGATGAAGGGGGGCAGTTTCAGGGAGAGTTGTGCAGAGAGAGAGAGAAAGAGGCGGGGAGAGAAGGACAGATAAAAGAGAGAGAGAGATACTAAGAGAGATGGGGACAAAGACGAAGAGACAGATCTAAAGGGGGTGAAGCAGAGGCAGAGAGAGGAAATGAATCGGGGGTGGTGGGGGGCGCAGTGAAGGAAAAAGAGAGAGAAAGACTTTGACATTGAAAGAGGGAGTCAGAGATTGTGAAAGACAATAAGAAGGAGAGAGAGAGAAGAGAGGGGAGGGGGGCAGTGAGAAAGAGAGACGGGCGGAGACACGGAGGTACAGAGAATGGCAGGGAGAGGAAGGCAGATAGAGAGAGGCAGAGATAGAGAAACACAATGAGGGAGGCAGAGAGGCTCAAGGAGAGAGAGATACAGAGAGAGAGAGCAGAGGCATTGAGGGACAGAGGCAGAGAGAAAGAGACACAGAGAGACGGGAAGAGGGAGAGTGACTGAGTCAGAAACAAAGAGACGAAAAAGGGCACAGAGAGAGACAGACAGAGGAAGAGAGTCTGTGTGAGAGAGAGACAGCTAGAGTGAGAAAGAGAGAGAGAGAGAGAGAGACAGAGTCAGAGAGGGACACAGAGACAGACATGGAGGGAGGGATAGATAGACTGTGGCAGAGCGATAGAGGCGGAGAGATGGAAACTTTTGTACAGAGAGAGATAGACAGAGTAAAACAAGGAGGAGACTGTGATAGAGGGAGTGACAGAGTGACAAGACATGGAGAGATACAGAGAGAGACAGAGACAGAGGCAGAGAGAGATAGGTTGATAGTCAGAAAGAGAGAGACAGAGATTGAGGGGGGAGAGAGGGAGAGAGAGACAGAAGAAGGCTGATGGAGTAAGAGAGAAAATGACAGAAATTGAGACAGGCAGACAGAGGATCATAGAGAGAGAGAGGCAGGGAGGGATAGGCGGTGAGTGAGAGATTGACGTAGAGAAGGAGAGAGGGTGATGGGCAAACTAGAGAGAGGGGTACCAATATTGAGGCGGAAAGAGAGATTGAAACAGGGACAGACCGAGACAGATGCAATTGGAAAGATTGACATCGAGAGAGAGAAATAAAGTTTCTCATATAGTATCAGAGAATCACAGAATGACACAGTGCAGAAGAGGCCCTACGGACCATCGAGTCTTCACTGACACATGTGAAACACTGACCTACCTACCTAATTCCATTTACCAGCCTTTGGCCCATAGCCTTGAAAGTCATGACTTGTCACGTGCTCACCCAGGTACTTTTTAAACGATGTGAGGCAACCCGCCTCCACCACGCTCCCAGACAGCGCATTTTAGACCATTGCCACCCTATGGTTATTTTTATTTTCATCACATCCCCCTTAAACTTCCAGCCCCTCACCTTGAACTTGTGTCCCCTCGTGACTGTACCTGCAACCAAGATGAACGGCTGCTCCCTATCCAGCCTGTCCATGCCCCTCATAATATTTTACAGCTCGATTTGTTCGCCGCTCAACCTTCTCTGCTCCAAGGAAAACAACCCAATTCCATCCAATCTGTCTTCATAACATGAATATTTCATCCCAGGCATCATCCTGCTGAATCTCCCCTGCACCCGATCCAGCGCAATCACATCATTCCTATAATGTGGCGACCATAAATGCTCACATGCTGAGAGAGAGAGAAGCAGAGATTGCCAGAGAGCATCAGAGAATTTGAGAGAGATATTGTGTGTGTGTGCATGTTTGTGTGAGAGCGATAGAGACTGGGAAGATGGGAGAGAGAGAGATGGGTCAGGGAGGTGGCCGGAGAGGGAGAAACATGCAGAAAGGGAGAGTCGGACACAGGCCGAGAGAGAAGCACAGGAAGGAGATGCAAATAAAGAGAAAGCGAGCGATCCATAGTGAGAGACATGCACAGAGAGAGAAAGAGAGAGAGACAGAGACAGACAGAAGAGACAGAAACAGAGTGACAGAGTTTGGGGTGCAGTCAGAGAGAGAGAGAGATACATTAATGGAATGAGATACATATAAAGGGATGCAAGAGAGAGAGAGAGAGAGATTGTGTGAAATTTCCTTATAGTGCACAATGCCTTCCAGTCGACTTCCAGACTGATAATCCTCACCTGAAACTCCAGGAACCACTGAATTTCCTGCAGGTTTGTTTTCCGCAGGATCGCCTTGGCACCCAAAATATCCTACATTCCACTGCTGCAACGTAACACATGTGCTTCCATTGCTGCTGAATTTATTTAGTTAGTTTAAATTAATTTCATTCTTTAGTGATTTAGGGTAATTCTTATATCTGCTATTGTTTATTGTGCTTATCAAAAGCTAGTTCCAAGCACAATTAAAAGTTAGTTTCTTTTAATTATCTACTCAGCAAATGGAGTTAGCTATGTATTATAATTATTTAAATGTTTTAGCTATTTTTATTGATCATTCACTTTAAAACCCATGTCTTAATCTGACTATTAACACACTGTACCTATAGTTAAATTCATCACGGCCAGTCAATTTACAATAACATCCTTGAATAATTCCTGCATTCTCTAGCTAAACATGCAACTCTGTGGGAGAGATTTGACTGGTGTAAATGATCTGGAATAACAAAAATAGCCAAAATTTGCTGCAAGGGTTGACGGCAGCTTCAATGACATTTCGTGATTAGGACATACGCGCTTTTCCCGCTGTGTTCTCATTTTGTTTTCGGTCAAGGATAATAATTGAAATGGCGTGAAAGATCCTGAACTAATACTTGATTGGAAGCATAAAATACATAAAAGCTTTACTGGAATCAGCTGAGTGACAGGAGAAGATTCACATCAGATTTGGGAATGCCACACATGTAACAGCTGTTTTGATATGCCAAGTGGTATGTGCCATACGTACAAAATCCACAATGAAAACTAGGCCAATCGATCACAACGGTTTTGCAATATTTATTTATTGTGAGGAGATCTATGCACTGAGCTCCGAATAAAGAGTCCACCAACAAATTCACAGATTTGAAAAATTAAATTCTAACTTGCATTAGGAAAATAAAAGGAGTAAAACACTTAAGATTACAGTTATTTTATATGATAAGAAACCACAGAATTCCTAATTATCCTGACGCCCACAAATACGGCCTCTTTAAGGCAACCGTCCAAAATATATTTAGGATGGGCAACCCAGCCAGTTCACCACAGCAGCAACTAAACAGTGACGTTTCAAAGCGTTTTAACACAACGTCATTTCCTGGAGTAGCACTTCATCAGAGTGACTGGAGGTTGTATTGCCAAGTCTGGTTCACGGTGTAACATTCGGATTTTCCACGGCCAGACCCCGGCATTCACTTCCATCCTTCTTTCTACACGTGTCTCTCTCTTTTAGGTGTTATATCACAGTCTTTCGCATGCCTTTAGAAATTTACTTTTCCCATTATTTATCTATCTTTCATGTGGTCAATAAGTCCTTTTGCATTTAGGAAAAAAAAAACTCCTATTGCTGCTCGTTACTTATCCCGTTATTAGTAAATATTACACAATTCCTTTGCAAATCAAACAACCATTTCATTGACAGAAAAATGAAAATTTCATTGACATCCCATCTGCGCAACCCTCACCTGAGCTTATCCATATCCATTTCCAAAGCATCGTGTAAACGATCTTATGTGACATTATTTTTCCCCAAAATCCATCAACCTAATCACTATGGCTCGTGGAAAGCTTAAGAGGAAAAATGAGAACATAATAACGTTCAAACAAACGAGTTAGCAGCAGTTGAAGCCCACCTCTCCCCTCAAACCTGTTCCACCATTCAATAAGATCATGGCTCATCTTATTGTAACCTCTCACCTCCCTCTCTTATGTTCTCATAAAGCCTGTAATTATAATTATAACAGGAAAGTGGTGGAAGTTCACACTAAGTCCAGCAGAATTTGTATAAGCAAAAAGAGTTAACGTTTTGGATCGTCGTTGAATTGCTCATTGCCATTCGCTGCAACATTTGGCAGATCACAGACACTAGGAACCAAAAGGAGAAAGTGAAAACACCGAAGTTTTATAATTGGCCCACCATGCAGCCTCTCTGGCAGATTCATGCAGCGCATTCAGTTTTCAGGTTTGTTGCTTGAGGCCACCGAGGTCCAAGGAGACTCTAAACTTGCTTCCACTTATATTACCGATATATTTATGCATTGTGTTGTCTGGCCACAAGGAATTACTATACAATCTTTGGCAGCCTTCTGCTATTCAATAACTTCACACGTGAATAGTGTTATGAATATTTATTTAAAATAACTGATAAAATTAGTTCCAATCTGTGCAAAACATCGAAACTATGAAACATTGAGTTTACAGCAATATGAATTCATTGCAAATATAGAACTGGAAAACATCATGACACCGACAGATTCCACTGGCTTTTCAAATGCTGCTTAGTGAAAATAACAATCATTGTCTGCTGTGTAAAATAGGATGACTGAGTTAATACGCAGCTACCAATCAAAAGCAACACAGAAAGTGTCAATCTCCTCTTGGAAATTTTAAATCTGTTGTAATTCTCTATTCAATTTCAATGTTGTTACATTGCAGAATTCAATACATTTTGTGATGGTAAAAATGTGTTTACCCCCGGCGGAACTGAACCACATTGTTCCAACGCACAAATATAAACCAAGATTGCCAGAGGGCAAGAGTTTGTCTCTAAGGATAGGCAAACACCCAGAAGGCAAAGTTGTCACGAACTTCGCTGAGATGTGTTCCCTTTCAGGCAGCAGGTTTACACCATAAGACCATAAGTCATAGGAGCAGAGATTTGGCCATTCGGCCCATCGAGTCTGCTCCGCCATTCGATCATGGATGATAAGTTTCTCAATCCCAGTCTCCCGCCTTCTCCCTGTAACCTTTGATCCCCTAACCAATCAAGAACCTATCTATCTCGATCTTAAATGCACTAACATTACCTGACCTCCACAGCCTTCTGTGGCAATGAATTCCATAGATTCACCACTCTCTGGCTAAAGAGTTTACTCCTCATCTCTTTTGTAAAAGGTCTTGCTTTTACTCTAAAGCTGTGCGCTCGGGTCCTAGTCTCTTCTATAAATGGAACCATCTTCCCAATGCCCACTCTATCCAGTCCTTTCAGAAATCTGTAAGTTTCATTCAGATCCACCCTCATCCTTCTAAATTCCATCAAGTATAGAACCAGAGTACTCAAAAGTTCCTCATATGATTCCTGGGATCGTTTTCGTGAACCACCTCTGGCCCCTCTCCAGGGCCAGCACATCTATCTTGAGGTACGGGGCCCAAAATTGCTCACAAAGCTTGTGGTTAGATGAAGGTTGGAAGTTCAGCGGGAAGGACAGTGAGTGCTTGAAAGTGCACCATCCCACTTGGCAAATAATTAGTTCTGGTGAATCTAACAGAAGGAAGAATGAGCAGCGCAGTCAGCAGTATTCAAAACTGCATGGAAATACTCCATTCCATTCCGGGTCCCTGATTTTAACCACTCCACCACCACTGTAACAGCGATGCAAACATAAATGTTATTCAAATAATTTCATAGAATGGTTAAGCAGGGAAAGCTCGAACTCGGTCCCAACTATTTCTGGTCACTCTGCAATTAATATCGCCTCTCCTCTTGTTCCAACCACAATAAAGCATTGCTGTTAACAGCTACCCAAGCGCATCGGTAGTGTTTTCCAGAAATATATTACTTCCTGAAATCGTGCTAGTGGCGGGATTAAATCCCATGGCTCCAAAGATATAGGAATGTAACACAGAACCGGAAACCATTCGGTAGGAGAGGAGCCGCAGGCATCCGAGCTATCCACATTGAACTGGAACACAACTCATCGATGTACAAATGGAACCATTCTGCCCCTCGAGCCAATCACATTATTGGCGAATCAGATGCAAAGATAAAACCTCAAATGGCGACCATTCGGCCCGTGTTACAGGATCATTAGTCATACGAGATTGAGGAGGACAATATGCCCTTTAATTCTGCTTCGCCATTCAATCGTATTATGGGTTATATGGTTGTGGCCTTAACTTCACTTTCCTGCTCCCTCCTCACCACCAACGCCCTTTTACTTCTTTTCGATCAAAAACCTTCCTTCAATAATTTTGATGAACCAGACTCCACTGTTTTCTGAGGCTCAAAAAAAAACACACCACAATAGCGACACTCTGTAACAAGGAGAACATCTCCTTATCTCCTACTGTAAAGGCAGGTTTCTTACTCTTCTGGAAACTAAATCACCTGATCCCACTTTTCCTCTGAGAATGGCAAATTTTGACGAATTATCCCTGGAAAGCCGGCATTGAATATCCCCACCCCCCACGCCCCACCACACACAGTTTCAGGCCGTGCACTCCAGATCCAAACAACAGAATCACTGAAGCTTTCTGGCACAGAAGGTGATCATTCTGCCCATTTTGCCTACAATCACTCACCAAATGAGCATTAGAACCTATACCAATGCCCAGCCTTTCCTCCATACACTGGCACACTTTGGCTGCTCAAATAAAAACAAATGCCTACTTGAATGGCTTGATTTATCCTGCCTCCACCGCAGTTCCAGGCAGTGCATGCCATACCTGAACCAGCCGTTACATAAAAAATAAAGTTTGTTTTGTTCCACACTTCGCATTTACTTCTGTTGCAAATCACGTTAATATTGTTCCCTCTCGGTCTTGATCATTTTATGAGCAGGAACACCTGCTCCCTATCTACTCTGTCCTGCCCCCTCATGATTCTGAAAATCGATTTCCAATCTCCTCTTAGCCACCTTCTCTCCAAGGAGGAACGTGCCAACATTTCCAAAATATCTTCCTAGCTGAAGATTCATCCCTGGACCCATTCCTGTAAACATCTTCTGCGCTCTCTGAAATTTGCCCAGATGTCGTTCCTGTAGCATGGAGCTCAGAAAGTTACATAATACTCCAAATGAGGCCCCACGAGTGTCTCATATATTTTCAGCACAGGCTCCCTGCTCATATACACTATGCCCTTATTAATGCAGACAAGGATACAATCTGCTTTATTGACTGCTCTCTATACCTGTCCTGCCACGTGTAATGATCTATACACAGGTACACCCAACTCTTCCTACTCCTTTACACCATTGAAAATTATTTTCCATTGTCTACCCATGTTCTTCCTAACAAAATGCATTAACACTCAGTAATCCGCTTTGGATTTTAACTGGCAGATCTCTGCCCATTCCATTAACGTATCGATGCCCTTTTGAGGTTATATGCTGTCGTCACAATATACAGCACACCGAAATTCGTATCATGCACAAACTTTTTAAGTGCCCCCTGAACATCAAGATCTAGGTCATTAACATGTAAAAGGAAAAAACAAGTGTCCAATACCGACCCCTGGTGAACTCCAATATAAAACTTCCAGAAGCCCAAAATATTATCCATTGACCATTACCCTCTGCTTCCTATTTTTCATAACTTTTGTTCCTACGTTGCTACTGCCTCTTGTATTCAATGATCAATACGTTTTCTAAAAAGATCTGTTACTTGTCACTGCATCATATGCCTTTTGAAAGTCCATCTACGTCACCCCATCAACATTAATCACATCGAGATTTCCTGCTACCACTTCAAGAAATTCCAGCAAATTTGTCAAACACGATTTGCTCTTTGGACATCCATGCTTTAACTTCCTTATCAATGTAATATATTTCCCAGGTGACTTCTAATTAAATATCGAATAATTATTCCTAGAAACTTGACCACAAGTGATGTTAAACCGTCCAGTCCACGATCGATTCCCCTGACTTCCCCTGATTCCAGGGAAGACCGTCCCACTCCTTGTGTAACACAGAAATCTCTTTAGAATTGCTAACTTCATTTGACGTTGTTTCTCCTCATTCTACCGATCAAAACGAGGCACTTCACACTTCCTGGCATTAAATTTCAGCTGTCACTCGTTCAGCCAAATGAGTTTGTTGAAGAGCTAGAAAAGAGTATGCAGTCAAACTTGGAACAAAAAGTGGGAATGAGCTAAGGAAAGATGCGACCATTTTTGTGATCCAAGGGGAAAGACATTCCAGGAACAGTCCATTGTGACAGTTCACGCAGCAACAGGAAAGCAAAATTCCATGACAAAGTCGAAACCCACGTGGCAGGAGTGGGCCATATAATAGCATGTTTAGTGAAAACATAGAAAGTGTTTTCAGCCAATGACAACGTTGGGTTTGTTAGTCATGAACATGAAGTGAACAGTGTGACTAACGTAAAATCTTTATTTTTTAGTTTTGTTGTGAAGTAGCTTTATGGGGTCATCTGTAGTTGTGTCTGTCTGATTGATTTAAGTACATTTTGAGTGAAGTAGATTTCAAGTTTGAAATCATCAAAATAAGAAAATCATCAATCTTCCCAAATGTTGCTAATAATTGTGCAACACCAAAGCTTTTACATTATTCGAAAGATACAGTTTCAAAGTAATGTGGAACAAAAATAATTCACATATCGAAAAGGGAAACATTTAAGAAGAATAATGAAATACTATGTGGGGAAGCCCATGTTATATACATAAATAGTTTTTGACATATCGTTAATGAAGCCTCAAACGGTTTGTGCATAAGTCTGCGAAGAACGAAGCTGACATCTGGCAAAAGGAATTTGGGTATTTTGTTAAATTGCTCGTTTTGATTCAATTTCAAAAATCAAATATTTTGGACAGTGGCCTGAAATGGGATGTAACTGGGGCTAAGATTAATCAGCAATTTTAGGAGTCATTATAGCAGTAAGTAATTGTAGCCTTATGTATGAGCTAAAAATCTTATACTTTGTTCATAAGTAGTTTAACTTAATTCTACAAATCTCTAAATGTCTTTGTGGATTTGTTACTCCTGAATTCAGTGAACACACCTTCTTGTAATATGTACAAATTGCAAAACTGTTGTGATAGCGCAACTGATTTCCCTTCTGGTCTTGGTCTGCCAGGCAGACACCGTCTGACACGTCATAACAACAGTGAGGGGAAATCAGGCCAAAAGCTGCGTATGTGCAGCTTTCAATCTCCAAACTGCGCGTCTCCCAGCTGCACACCCCACACTAGGACATAATCATTGTGGCTCTTCTGCCGCTTTCAAGGCCAATAAAGGCTCTTTATAATGTTCTGTTCCCACACGTATACACAAGCTTCAAGATGTGATCCATACAAGGCGTTGCATTGCTGTAACAAAACTTTCCCGATTTCGATAACATCAAGGACAATTAGATTGTATATTTTCACTGCGAACAATTCGGGGCATGATTTGCCAGAATAAGATTATTTTTCGAAAAATCGATTTGATTTGAACTTTTTTTTAAATTCGGAAATTGTAGAAGAACCCCGAATCCAACATTCTTTGTCATTCTGTCCGGAAAATTTTGTTAATTTTGATATACTATGCATGGGCACCTGTGTCATTATTATTGTGATTCTTCTTCTTCTTATTATTATTATTATCTCATAATTTTCAACAAGGAATTGGACAGAATGTAGATTGAGAGGGAAACATACAATGTTATTGAGAGAGAGGATAATACATTGGAAAACTCTTTGCACAAAGCGAATATATATATATGAAGGGCCGAATTTCCACTTATAGTGCTGTGCCATTTCATGATAACCTTCTTAAGTCAGTCTGTCTCCATCATTCCTTATCTGAATAGGCAAATTCAATTGGTTCAAAGCAAAGTCCCAGAATGCTCGTGCTCAATGGAACAGTACAGCATTTTAGCAAAGCCTTTTGCTAAGTTCTGCCTTGTTTCTTTTTGTAGTGATTATTATTTTTTTCCTAAAACGTGGAATGTAAGCGGTTCAGAACCTACCAGAAAGATTATCGCAATCTGTTTCTTCACGTTTGTGCAATTCAGAACCTTAGAGCCATAATTCTTTGGCAATGCTTATCCGTCAATCAGAAAAAAAAAACATTCTCCGCTCATTGTGATGTTGGTCCTTGTGGGAGTTTGTTGAGCGGCGAATGGCTGCCACTATTCCCGCATTCCAAAGATAACCGACATTTCAAAAAGTCCCCCATTGGCTGGAAGCACATTGATACCTCCCTGACCCGAAAAAAGCGCGACATAAAACACTCCTGTCGTCCTTTACTCAGGTTAAATCAAAGCCCACAGATACAGACCCTTTTCAGTCGAAATTGTTTCTCACTATCTGCACTATCAAACCACGCACCCCCACTGTTCCATCCCCACAATTTGACTGAGCTGAATGAAATCGACTTTGTTTTACCTTCCCTGCAGTAAATAAACCCCAAAGAGCAAACCCAGCCTCCAGGCTTGTCAATTTTTAGAAACTATTTGGGAAGCGGAAGCAGAGGAGACTGAATGCTGAACTTCCCGGATGACTAGAGACAGTCAAGGCACTTATTCAAGGCTCTTGAACATTGACTCTGATATCACCAGTGATGTTAACTGATCAGAGACGTGAAAAAGATTCTCGATTCTTCACATCAGGCAGTCAAAGCTAATATCGGTATCGGGACACACATAATGCTTGGTAAAATAGAAGAAACCAATAGGATTAAAGAGAGACGGCAGTGGATTTTGAAGAGTTGGTTACTGAGGGAATGGATGTGTCTTCCTTGGGTACAATTAGGCTGCTTCCATGTATCCATAATTCATTTCCCACTCTCCATTTAGGAAGAGTAAAACTGAAAGATAATAATTTCATCCCTGAGCGGCAAACTGAAGCTTTAATGCACTGACACCCTGGTTTATAATATCTTGCAACACGCGTTTGTGCCACTCTCTTTGAAGCAATTGGATACCGTGTCCGGCCGTTAACCGATAGGATGGTGGTATTGCACGTTCCAAGGAACGAAACATTGGCTATGTTATTCCCATCAGCAGACATTATCACTCAGTACTGAGTTGCCATTAGGTAATGAGCAGCAAGGACATATTCCCCAAATATTGGCAACTCTAATCTTGTCCAATGAGACCCCACACACACGGCTTGTTTTCCTGATGATTCATTTCAAGTATAATCATGAGAAATATACACTCTTTAAGGCACTGAATTCAGATTCCAGACTTTATGGAGCCGAGGGTTGGAATTTCAAAGCTGCTTAAATTGGGCTTTGGTGGAAAGCTGCCAGCTTGAAGTTAAAGACTTTGTCCGCGGTATCTCATTTGAACAGGCAGAAGGAGGAAAGACAATACAAATATAAATTATTGTGGGGAAAGTCCAGGTTGTTCAAATAGCTGAAATAATCCTCCATAAGTTGTCATGGACCTGATGGGCCGAATGCCCGCATCCTCTGCTGTAGCCATCGATGATTCTGAAGCAACACCATGAACGTGTGCATTGGGTCAGTCGTAATGGCCGATTGGTTAAGGAATTGGTGCTCATTTACATTGGGTTTCCCCATTCCTTATTCTTCCTGGTTTAAATAATGTGTCTACTGAGTTAAATAGCGGGTAAAATGAATCAAATACATTCAAGCACACGGCAGTTTTTCTTCTATTCTGTTCATTCACGAAAACATTCATGGAACATGAAGGGAAAAAATAAGTAAAATCTGGTGTCATGCTTGCTAACAGGGTGTTTGCCTCTAGTTACAGACAACCCCTTGTGATCTCTCACTTCCGGTTTATATGTGCGTTCCTCTGTGTATATCAGTGTCGTCCAGTTCTTGAGGTGGTGAATACATTTTTACCAGCTCAATCTTTTTTCACGATATTTGTGGAGCTTTACTATAAAATGTTACATAGGAAAGTTTCAGGATGAAAGATTAAGGAAGAATTTACAATGTGTGGAAGGAGGTGCAGCTCAGAAGTGGAAGATTTTAGTGTGTTATTGCTGATTGAGGGGAATGTATTGCAACCTAGGGGCTTTTGGAGGCCGATTACATTCGACACATTGACATTCAGGACAAGCTGAGGTATCAGTTGGAAATGAATTGTTTTCTCCAAGTATGTTGGGATATTGATATTTTACAAATCACGTGCCCAGCCATCTCAGTCAGTGTAGATGCGACTTCGATTTCGGATTCGTGGGGTGGAGCCCCACGCTGGGCGTTGTTTCTTTTTAATATTGCTGCTGTAAAAAATAACACCTTATCACAGTGGCTCTTGTGAAACTTAAAAGGCAAAAATTTAACACCGACAGAAACTGACTGACATCAAATTCAGACCACGGTCATTTCGTATTTTTCTTTCCTTCTGCCTCCAGATCCTTCTGCCTTTCAGCTCCCAGGTCAATTCGCTGCCAGACACCGACATTTTCAGTTCGTCAGAAAGCAATACCCAAGGTGATGGGTTTACAGTCACCGGGATGCAGATAATCTTCCTGATTATCAAAGTTGCTGATTACAGGAATGTGCAAACTGCTAGATTATCCAACCACACTCTCCTTCCAGTCTTGTGTACGGTGTTCAGCTTGGAAATTTCACAATGTTTTTCAAGGTGAAGAAAGCAGAGCTGTGATAAGCTCATATTGATGTTCATATATACTGTTTATAAGTCAAAACAGTGACAACACTCGTGACATAAATCACAGGAGAACTCGCTAAATTTGCTGAAGTATCCATCTACCTCTTCATAATCAGATTCAATGTCCCCTCCTCCACTACCTTTGACGGGGATAATTCCAAAGATAAGGGGCAAATTACCTCGAAAATGTCACCGTCAAACACTCCCGGGCAGACATTGCCACAGTGTCAGATACATTGTCAGGTTCCCTCGACACTCTCACCGTCAGACACTCCATGAGCAGGCACCGCCCAGGGTTAGATAAAGGCTCAGGTTCCCTCGACACTGTCACCGTCAAACGCTGCCTGGGCAGGCACACCTACGGGGTTGGATACACGGTTAAGTTCTCTCCAAACTAATTCGTAGAACTTCCCAAGGCTTTTCGAACATGGGATGGAAACACTAAATTTCGCTCTACAGTAACGCATCTAAAAGCCTCAGCATATTGCGGCTTGATGTTAGATACAGAGTAAAGCCTATTCTGCATAGCCTAATCAAACGGGGATACGCCAGGTACAGCTTTGGGTTTGTTACAGAGTAAAGCACCATCCACAAAGCCTAATCAAACATTCAAAGGACAGTTATGAAATTGCATACGGAACGGAGACATTGGAGCAGCTGAAGGGCAATAAATCATGGCTGATCTTGTTGCACTTCAGCCGCGCTCCCTTCCTGCCCCCATAAACCTTGAATCGCTTGCATATCAGAAATATGCACATCTCCACCTTCAACACTTTCAATGTTCAAGCCTTTACTGATTTCTCGGGAAACAAAATTCCTCACGTAAACGGCCTTTTACTAAAAGTAACTAGAATAAAATAAATCTCTGTGTCTCTCTTAAACAAGGGAGATTTATTATCTTTCAAGTAAACAGCTAGATTTGCAATCACGCAGAAGAGGAATCACCCTCTGGGCGTCCATTCTGTCAAGTCCCGTCAGGATCTTATGCCTTTCAATAAGAAAAACAGAAATGTTCCAAGGAATCGATGGATCTAGGCTCAACGTGTTCAATCCTTCATCAAAATCTAACAACTTTATTTCAGGAATTAACTCAGCCAACCTTCTCTGAACTGATTCTAAAGATATTTTATTGCTTTGTGCTATAAAAGGAGGCCAAAATTCCTAAAAGTCCCCAGTGCACACTGTCATTAGCAAGCCTTGTAAAGCTGTACAAAAACGTCCTTACATTTATATTCCACTCCTATTGCAATTTACAGCTACGCTCAACTAGGATTCCAAAGGTAAATGCACACTTTATAACATTCAAATCCACCTACACTGCCTCATGAAACACGCCCAGGAAAGTTACAGCGCGTTTTTCGATCGAGGGTAAATCTCGCTCTACGCTAAAGATATCAAACACACACAAGACAGGTAGAACATTGGATTCAAAACAGAGTAAATCTCCCGCCGCCCTCTACTCATCAAACACTCCCAGGAAAGCTACAGCAAGGTGTTAGATAAAGAGTAAAGCTCCCTCTCAGCTGAACCAGTTAAACGCTCCCAGGCCAGGGACCACACGGGGTTAAATAAGGAGCAATGCTCCGGCTACGCGCTCCAATTAAATCCTCCGGTACGACTATGACACGGGTTTACTTAAGGTAAAAAGCTGCCACCGCACTGTCCCATCATTCGTTACAAGCACTTGGATAGATACAGAGTAAACATCCCTTGACACTGCAACATCAAACACTTCCAGAACTGTGACAGAACGGGGTTAGATACAAAGTAGAGATCACTCTACACTGTCTCCGTAAAACACTCCCATGGCTTTTGGAGTACGGGGTGAAACAAAGAGTAAATAATATTCTGCAATGCCCCCTTCAAACAATCAGAGAACAGAATGAATTCACAACAGGACTTTAGATACAGAATAAAGCTCCCTTTGCTCTGTCCCCATCAAACAATACCAGGGCATGCAGATCACGGGGAGAGATACGGGGTAAATCTACCTCCGATCTGTCCATATAAAACGCCCCATGGGCAGGCACAACCCAGGTTTATGTTAACGGTGACGTTCCCACTTCACTGTCACAATCAATCGCGCCGGGTGCAAAAAACAGCCACGGAGTCAGATACAGGGTTAAGGACCCTCCAAACCGTAACTGTTAAACGCTCCCTGGGCAGGCACATGCATGGCGTTTGAGAGAGGGTAAAGATCCCTCTGCTCTACACAATAAAACCCCCCGAAGCCGTTAGAACATTGAATGCAAACTGTACATTTAGCTCCGCTTTGTGCCAAGAAAAAAGTCTAAGCCTGTTACAACCTGACGTTAGTTCCAAAGTAAAGCGCATTCCGCACTGTCTAATCAAACAGCGAGTAGACAGTTATACTATACAGATGTTGGAAGGGGACATAGGAGCAGCAACAGGCCAATAAAATCGTAGCTGATCTCGTTGGATCATAGCTCCACTTCCTGCCAGCAGCCATCAGCCGCGATTCGCTTGCACATCAGAAATCTGTTTAACTCAGCCTTGAAGAATTTCAATGATGAAGCCTCCATGGCATATTGTGGAACATAATGCCACACACCAAACTAAAAAAAACCTCCTCGCCTCCCGCCTAACAAGGGAGATATTTACTTTTCAACTATCTACCCTCTTCCAGAAGAGGAAGCATCCTCTGGACGTCCACTATGCCAAGTCCCCTCAGGAAATTGTGCGTTTCAAAAAGAAAACCACAAATGCTGCTCAAATGCAATGGGAATTGGTGCACGTTGCTCAATACTTCGTCAAACGATAATATCATCATATCATGAATGAATTCAACCAACATAATTTCAAATGCTTCTGCAGAGCTTTTTTCTTGCTAAATAATGAGACACACATTTTGCACAGAACTCCAGTGGCCCTCGTGGGGACCAAGGATTGTAAAGCTGCACTAACACTTCCCTGCATTTATGTCCATTACTTATCGCAATATGCGCCAATGCTTAATTTCAATTTGAAAGGCAACTGCACACATTACACAGAACGAACGCCATACACACTGCCTCCATGAACCATGCTCAGGCGATGTGAGAGCCACTTGTCGGAGGTAGATTAAATCTCCCTCTACACTGTCTCCATAAAACACTCCCAGTACAATTACAGCACGGGGTTAAACAGAGTGCAAAGCTCCATCTACTTTGTCCACGTAAAACACTCCCAGGACAGGTACAGCACATGGTTAGAAAGAGTGCAAATCTCCCTTGACACTGTTCCCAGATAACACTCCCAAAAGAGGTACAGCACTGGGTTAGAGAAAGAGTAATGTTCCCTATGCAATCACCGACCCTATCCTTTAGAACTTCTACAACACGGGTTTAGTTACAGAGTAAAGAGCGTTATACGCTGCCATTGTAAAACACTCGCAGGGCAGACGGCGTTTACAGGGCGAGGTTATTTGCAGATTAAAGCTTCCTCTACACTGTCCCCCTTAAACACTCCTAGGACATGAACAGCCCGGGGTTATTTCTAGAGGAAATATCACTCTGCACTCTCCCCATCAAACGCCCACTGGGCAGGCATAGCCCACGTTTAGCTAAACGGCCAAGTCCTCGATACACTGTCACCTTCAAATGCTCTCTGGGCAGGAACAGCCACAAGTTTCGATACGTACTAAAATAACCTCTAAAATGCAGCCTAAAAAAAAGCTGCAAAAGGCGTTAAAAATGGGGATGCAAACAATACATTTCGCTTCTACTCTGACCCATCCAAAAGCCTGAGACAATTTTTGCTTAATATTAGGTCCAGTGTAAAGCCCATTCTGCACTTTCTAATTCAGAATTGGTACAGCCAGGTACAGCTTTGACTTTGTTACAGAGTAAGCATCATCTACACAGTCTAATCAAACAATCATAGTCAGCTAGAACCTAATGTAGATAGAAAGAGACATAGGAGCAGCAGAAGGCCAAAGGGAGATTTCATATGTTTAAAGCATGTCCGCGAGTCTCAAACTCCACCGGAAGTGGAAACATCGTCAGTCAGTATACTCTCTCAAGTCCCCACAGGGTCTTACACGTTTCAGTAAGAAAATCACAAATGATCCTGAACTCCACTGAGTCTAGGCCCAAACTGTTCAATTCTTCTTCAAAATATGTGCCCTTCATTTCAGAAATGAGGCCAGTCAATCTTCTCTAAAATGCTTCTGCAGAAATTACATCGTTGTTCTTTTTCTTCAGAAGTGCTCCAGCATTTCACACAGAACTCGATTGCCCAGAATGTTTACCAAGGCCTGTAAAGCTGCACTTTACTGCCCAATAGTTATATCCCATTCCTATTGCAATATTAATGAACGCTCAATTTCTCTTCGAAGGCAAGTGCAAACGTTGTGCAGATTCATAACCCCTCCACATCACCTTAATGAGGGAAGGTCGTTCATTTAGGATGCAGCTGTAATTGTTTGTGCCGAGGACAGAATCCCGAGACACTCCTACAGTGATATCCTGGAGCTGAGATACTGACCTCCAACACCATCCACTATCTTCTTTATTGCTAGATGTGATTCCAAACAGTGCGTAGTCTTGTTCCTGCTTCCTATGTTTCCCAATATTGCTGGGCTCCCGGATTCCACTCTTGGTCAAATGCGGTCTTCTTGCCAAGCGCAATCACTCTCACCTCAAGTCTGGGTCTCGGCTCTTTTGTAAATGTTTGAACTACGGCTTTAATGAGATCAGGAGCTGAGAGGCACTGGTGGAACGCAACTGGGGGCAGGGAGCATTTTATTGCTAAGCAAGTGCCGTATAGAATGATATTTCATCGGTGCTGCACCTTTCCTGCAAGTGTTTGCTGGAGTTAGTAAAGAGGGAGTTTTACTCTGTATCTAAAAGCGCGCTGTACCTGCCCTGGAGGTAATTCATGTATCCGTGTATAGGGGGATTTACTCTGTATCCAGCATTGAGAAGTAACTTCTTAGGGGAAAATTATTGGACAGTGCAGAGGATGATTTACTCGGTGCCTAATCCATGTTGATCATTTCCTGGCACTGTAAAGGGAACATTACTGTACATCTTACTGCAGGCCTGATCTGAACTGGTCGAAGTTAGAGTTTATGAATAATATAACTTTTACGGCACAGAAAGAGACCAATTGTCTCATCGTGCCTCTGCTGGCTGATAAACCGCCAGGCAAACCATTTTGTAGAATGACGTTTTAGCCCTGCAGGTTACGGCACTTGAGATGCACCTCCAGAACTATTTTTAATAAGCAGAGCGTTTCTGCCTCTGTTATCTTCTGAGTAAGTTTGTCCCAGACCCATAACACACTCTGGGTGAAAAATAAACTTTCTACTCCATCTAATCTTTCCACCAATCGATTAAAATATGTTACCTCTCGTCACTGACCACTCTTCTAAGGTAAATAGGCCTTTAACCCCCACACGATCCCTTCTGTGAATCTCAATCAAATCTCCACTCAGCCTCCTCTGTTCCAAGGACAACAACCCCAGACTATCCAATCTTTCCTCGTAGCTGCAATTTTCCAGCTCTGGCTACACCCTCGTAAACCTCCTCTGTGCCCTCCACAGTGCAATTATATCTTTTCCGTAATGAGATGAGCAGAACTGCACGAATAACTCAAGTTCTTGCCTAACTAATGTGATACATGTACCCAGCATGATCTCCCTTCTCTAATATTCCATAGCTCGGCTAATAATGGAAAATATCCCACCATATCCAGCTGTCCTGTAACCTTCAGCAGTCTGAGGGCATCCACTTCAAGGTCCCTCACTTCCTCCATTTTTATTTATATTCCTTTACTTTGTTTCATATCACAAGCAGCATTAACTATACTTTTCCACGTTGAATTCAACTTTCTGTGTTCAATGCAAGGGAAGTTTTCTGTCTATCTAAAACAGTGCAGCTCTTTGCCCTATGTGTGTTTGATGTTGACACAATAGGGTGGGATTCACTATATATTGTTTTAAGCTGTACCTGTCATGTGAGTGTTTGATTGGGATTGTGAGGAGGGAGATTTACTCTCTGTATAACTACATTCTGTAAGTGGGCAAGGAATGTTTGATTTGGGCATTGTACGAAATTCTTAACTCTCACTAAAAGTAAGCTGTATATGCTCTGGGAGTGTTTGAAAGAGAATGTCTAGAAGAAGCATTATCCTTTATCTAACAATGTGAGATTCCTGCTCTGGAAGTGATTGATGAGAATAGTGGAAATCGAGATTATATTTGTATTTAAACGTGTGCTTTGCCTGCATGACTTCTGATTGGAGGCGAGAGTGCTCAGAGAGATACTTCTCTGATTCTAACCCCATGCTGGACTTGGCCTAGGAATGTTTGATGAGATAGTGTAGAATGAGCTTTATTATCTCTATTCTCTGCAGTTATTGTGATTGAAGGTGACATTATTAAAGGGGGTTTTACTTGATACCTAATCACATTTAATATCTGCTTGAAGTGTTTGATGGGACAGAGTACAGGGAGCTTCACTTTGTACATAACCCCGTGCATTACAATCCCTGTCATTTTATTGCTGGACATAGTAGAGGGAGATTTATTATTTGCCTAATCCATTGCTGTACCTGTCCTGGGAGTGTCTGACGGGAACAGTGCAGAAGAAGATATATTTCTTATTTAGCACCGTGCGCTCCCTCTCCTGCGAATGATTGATCGGTACACTTTAGAAGGACCATTTATCTTTACCTTATCCCATGCTGTACCTGCCCGGGTGGTGCTTGATAGGGGCAGTCTAGAGGGAGAGTTACTCTGTATCTAACCTCGTGCTGTTTCTGTTCTGGAAATGTTTGATGGGGACACTGAAGAGGCAGATTTATTCTTTACCTAAGCATGTGCTGCGCCTATCCTGGGAGTATTTTTATTTTGGGCAGTGTAGGTGAATTCCTATTAATCTAACCCTGTACTTTGCCAGTCCTGAGGGTGTTTTTAGAATAAGGAGCGGATGATCGGGAGAGCTTTAATCGGTGTCAATCCCCGTGGAGCACTTCCCGTGGATAAGTATGATGGACAGAACAGAGGGAGTTTACTCTGCCTCTAACCTCGTGTTGCAGTTCATTTGGGTGGTTTTGATGGGAACACTTCGAGGGAACTCTAGTCAGGTCCTTTCCCTTGTGGAAAAATACTGGCGATTTTTTAATTGGGTCAGTTTAGTGTGAGATTTTCACAGTTGTCTGTGCCTGGTACGGGCATCAGAAATGGAGCAGGACGCATCATTTAACCCTGTGACTGTACTTATCCACGGAGTGTAGGATGTTAGTGTAGATAATGAATATAAATCTCTATCTAAGCCCCTGTTGCAACTGCCCTGGGAATCATTGATCTGCACGGTTGTCTTGTGCCTCCTAAACCTCAATCGTCTCGTCATTACCCAGGCAGAAACATCACAGAGCTGACCATGATTATCAACAGTAACCAGGTAGTACACTTTCCATAGTATTATTGACATTACCCGAAAGGGTAATCATTTATCACACACTTATCGCCGCCAAACCCAACAGGTGCATGTGTTACCTCACTCTCAATAACACCACCCATCCAGGTGCATCAATTACATCAATGTTATTGACACTACGGTCCAAACATGCCTTGCGTTCACTATTATTTTCAATATCAAAATGCTTAGATCGATGAAGCCAGTCTCATAGTCACGATCAATTCAGCCAGATCTCTGATGTCACTCGGAATGTCAATATTCATCCAGCGACATCACTGGCCTCATTCAGATTTTCACAGTCCATCCAGTTAGATCAATTACCTCATTCTCAATATCACTGGCCATCCAGTTTGGTCACTGACGTCACTCCGATTGCATTATCCATTCAGTTACGTACGTGATTTCACTTATGTTCTCACTAAACTTAAAAAAAAACATTCACGGTGTGTAGGGCTCGCTGGCTGCGTTACCATTTATTGCTCATCTCTTGTAGTGCTTGAGAATGTCGTGCCGAGCTGCCTTCCTGAACCGCTGCAGCCCATGTTGTGTAGGTTTGCCCACAGTGCTGTTAGGAAGGGAGTTCCAGGGATTTCATCCAGCGACAGTGAAGGAACAGCGATATATTCCCGAGCCAGAATGGTGAGTCACTTTCAGGGGAAATTATTGATGGTTCTGTTCCATTTATCTGCAACGCTTGGCATTCTCGATGGTTGAGGCCGTGGGTTTAGACGGTGCTGTCGAAGCTGCCTTTGGTGATTTCCGGTTGTGCATGATTTAGAGGGTACACGTTGGTGCTATGGTGTGTTGAAGGTGGAGCGACTTAAGGTGTCTGAATGTGATGCCAACCAAGTCGGATGCTTTGTCCTGGACGAATCAAGCTTCGAGAGACTTGTGGGAGCTGCACTCATCCTTGTGAATAACTGACCTCCCTCTTATTGTTCGGATTGATCCAGTTAGATAACTGGCCTCAGACCATTTGTCAAGAACCATGAAGTTAAATTACTGACTTCACTGTTATGCCCATTATCCATCTAGTTATATAATTGACCTTAACATTCACGTGACAATCCATTCAATTAGATCATTGACCTCACTCCTGTTGTTACAGTCCATCCAGTTAAATCACTAACATCATGTGTATTGGCTCTTAAGGGTAAAGCTATTATGCAGGTGCTAAAAGAAATTTAGAAGGCAAATGGAATTTTGGTCTGTATTGCTAGTGGTTGTGGTTTAAATACATGATAGTTTGTTACATCTCTACAGCGTGTTGGTGAGGGAGCACCTGCAGTATTGTAGACATTTATTCCCTCCCGGCATTTAAGATACGATATATATCATTGGAGGCAATTCTGAAAAGATTCACGAGGCTGATTCCTGGGAGGAATGGTTTCACATATCAAGAATGGCTCAATGGCTTAAGCCATTATTCATTATATTTTGGAAGAATGAGATGTGTTCTTGAAACGTAAACGGTTCTGATGAGACTTGACGGAGTAGATGTTGAGAAGATGTTTCAAAGGATGGGGGAATAAAGAAATAGGGGACATCATAACAGAAGGTGGTCTGTAAAAGGGGGTTTAGAAGATGTTCTGCAAAACGGGGTTTTGAAAGTTGCCTGTAAAAGAGACTATGGAATCTGGCCTGTAAACGGGGGTTTGGAAGGTCGTCTATAAAATTGGGTATGGATGGCAGCTTGTAAAAGCGTGTGTGGAAGTTGATCTATGAAGGGGGGTAGTGAGGATGCTGTTGCCTGAACGGCGTCAAAATCCTGAAATTCCCTCCCGAAAAGCACTGTGCCACGTGTTCTCTAACAGTTCAACAGGGCAGCTCATCACCATCTTTTCAAGCAGAAGGAGCTATGGACATTAAATGCTGCCATAGTCTGCGCACATCCCATGAATGAATGAAACAGATGACCCAACTGTGCCAACGGCTTCAGTCTGGTGCTGAAGTGACCACAGAGCTGCCGGCCATTCACTGAGATAGGGCAGGACTTTCCAGATTAGGAATTGACCGACCAGTTGAAGGTTCAGTGGCTGTGATGTATTCGGCACCTGCGGGTGATCCCTTCCCATTCACTCTTCAGGAAACCTGGTAATCCGAAATTCCCAGCCTTTGGATTGATTATCAGACTGCAAATGTCAATGTCTGGTTGATAAGTGTATTGCGATCCCACACACTTCTGCAGATGTCCGGATCCCCATGATAAACCGTAAGGAAAATATATTTTTCTTCCCTTCTCCCCCAGTGTTTTCATCTTCTCGTGCGTTTTTCTGAAGGTTTCTGGGAACCTACATCCTTCATCGAGTCGGGGAAACTTCTGCCTAGTGAAGAATAATTCAGGGCCATAAAAACATAGAAATTATTCCGAACAGATGAGTTAATTCAGCCTTTTGTGGCTGTGCCGGTCAAACAATAGAAAGACTTGCTGGAAAGTGTGATTAAAATGATTAGTTCCCGCTACGTAGTCCTTCAGGCAAAAGCACTGCAGATGCAGATCCAGGTGACTTTTAAACGGCTTGAGCATTTCAGCAACAATGAGCAATTTCGGCAGTGAATTCCAAAAGCTGACAACACTCTGGGCTAAAAGAACCTTTTATCCCGCATGGCGCCTCTAACCCTTCTATCATTGAGCTTAAATCTGTGCCACCGGTAATTGACCTCCTCAGCCAAAGGGAAAACGTCTCTCTATTCTACCGTACCTAGATCAATCAAATTGTTGCTCCTCAAACAGGTCACTTCTTAGTATCGTCTGCGCTAAGATAAAACAACATAGCCAAACCAATCTCCCCTCATAGCTTAAATTACCAGCACATGGCAAAATACTTGTAAACCTCGTCTGTATTGTCTCCAGACCAAATATGTCATTCCTGTAGCCTGGTGACCAGAACTGTACACAAAGTCCTAGCTGTTGCCTTGCCAGCAATTTATTCAATTCCAGCACAGGATCGTTCCTTTTTTTGTTCAATACCTCGTCCAATAAAGGACGTGATTCCATCCGCTATCTTGCCTACCTTGTCCAACTGCAGTGGCACCTTCAGTGGCCCGAAGACATTAAAACCAATGTATCACACGTTCTGAGAGCCTGCCAACATCTCCATGTTCATTGAGTATTACCTTGCATTGTTTGGCCATCAGAAATGCATTATCTCACAGTTCTCAGGATTGAATTCCATTTCTCACTTCTGCACCAACTGAGTCAAACCATTGATATCATTATGGTGGCAAAAGCTATCCTCTTCAATATCAACTACGAAGTAAATTCCTGTGCCATCTCCAAATTTACCACTGGTTGCCGTTTTGCAATTGCATACCCATCCATCAAACATTGTCCATTGAATCCTGTCACTGCATCCCATGAGATGTCATTTGACTGACCAGTCAGCCATCTGGGACCTTGTCCAATAACTTAAAGAAGATGCCTTTAGAAACACACTCCAATGTTTCCATCATTTAGTAAAAATCATTGCTTTCTGCAAGATCAATAACTCCATACCTTGGAGGCCGAGCAGCCTGTTAAGACCACTCTGAGCCGCGTAGCGGCCAATAACAGGACTTCACGGATACCGAAAAACCACAAAATCTCAGCTAATCATTTACAATTGTCTCTTTGGTCATGAATGTGGCACTAGGTCACCTCCCAGTCAAGAGGCTCAGAGGCATCAGCAGCAGTAGCATGAAGAACGTCGTGTACCAGGTGGTCGTGTCCATAGGCGGGGGGAAGCTCAACGGCGAATGATTGCTAGAAAGAGACATCGTAGATCCAGGCAATTCCCACTGCAAAGGGTGAACCGGAAAATCCTCATTGTCTAGATATGAGTGAGAGACAATACAAGACGAGACTGCAATCTTCCAGAGTGGCTGTGTCTGAGTGGCTTGCCTGTCTCCACAAAAGTCTACAGGAAAGGTCACTCCAGAGACGTGCACTGCCAGTCAAAATTTAAGCCCTCCGTGACCCTCTACATTTTCACAACTGGTCACATCGAAGGCTCAGGCCTGATTTGTGTACCGGCTCCCAGTCAGTTGCACAAAGCTATATCTACAAAGTTACCGATGGCCTTTTCTGCAGCGTGGCCCATTTAATCTTTTACGGCACTGACACAGCATCTCAGAAACAGAGGGTGACAGAATTGGTCTGCATCGCTGTCTTTCTAGACCTGCAGGACATGGTCGGCTGCACTCACATTGTGATAAGGGCTCCAACAAAGAATGCAGACTCCCACTCCTTCAGTGTGCGGCTGCTCTGTGACCGTCACAAGAGGATCCTTCATGTCTGTGCCTGTTACCCTGACAAATTTCACAACTGGTTTCTTCCTCATGAATTGCCTTGAATGTTCACAACAACTCCAAAGATTTAATTATGGGTATTCGAATGGTTGGATAAGGGGGGCTCATTTGCGGAGGGTGCAGCTCGCACCTGCCTGGCTTTTCTAAACACATTATTAAAAAGTAATTCAGCAAACTGCCAACTTGGGTTAATAACAGCTATCTTAGATTAAATGTGAAAACTAAAATTAGTTTGCAAGGAACATTAAAGGCCGGTAGACAGCTGAGCAGAATGGTTAAAAAAAAGTATGCAAAAGTTTCACGTTGTTGTGAAACACGTGCCAAGCGCTTACCAGAAACACAAAGCTGGCACATGGACATTTTCAGTGTTTCCATATAGAGAGGAATTCAAAAACAGCAAGTTTCGGTAAGAGCAAAGAGCGTTGTTCTTTGAGTTGCTCGTCCTCCAGCAGCTTTGATGTGTATCTCGCTTTGTGCCACTGGAAAAAAACCGGTAGAATACAGTGTTGTGTCACTGAGCAGCACCTGATGAACCTCGACGAAAACCATGGCATATCTCTCTAGAATTTCTTGACAAAGGAACATTCCAGAAAAGTGTATTGTCAAAAAGTCCTCTCCCCCAGCACAAGTACCTCGAGATAAACGTGCAGAGCGTATGGTTTATGCACATGCATTAAGATCTGACCGGGAGAGGTTTTGTCACGAGCAACCAAACGATGCCTTACTGCTTGTTTAGAAGTTCTCACATTGAGGCATTCTGCCAAACGTAATCGAATGTCTGCTTAGGGAACCATCCGACAAAATCTACCATCTTCCTTTCCCACAGCGCCGTGGGGATGTTATGTACAGACCACTGCCTACCAACGTAGAACACGGCAGCAGGATCATAGAAGCGCTAACATGGGAGAGATCCCCTCTAAGCCACTGGCAATCCTAACTTCAAAAAACACCGTTGTACACTCTCTGTCGCTTTGTCATTATCCTGGAGCCCCCTCCTTTACAACAATGTTGGTGTACCTGCACCAATTGGACTGAGGCGGTTCCACAAGACAGCACGCGGCCGCTTTCTCTATGGCAATTAGCGATGGGCAAGAAATTCTGACCCAGCCATTAAAGCCTCATCCCGTTAATGAAAAAAAAATCTAGAAACCTATATGTATCCATCTTATACATTAACAGTGAATTGACATCCACAGAAAAATGTTGTAAAGGATTCCAAACGTTCACCACCCTCTGATTGTATGTTTTTTCCCATCTCAGTTATTAATGGTCTAGCCCGTATCATGAGACTCTGACCCTTGGTTTTGCGTTCACCATCCAGAGGAAACCACTTATGCGGAACGTCATTAATAAGTTTGTGAATATGCAAATATTCAACATCCACATGTTCTCTCTTATCAGTTATGTTAGTTACGTCCAAAAATAAAAAAATACAGTGGGTTTGTCAAAAATGATTTCCCTTTGATACAGTCATGTTAAAATTCCCTAATCCCGTTGATATTTTCTAAGTGCCCTCTCGTCACATTCTTTATAATTGAATCTTGCATTTTCCCTCCTTCTGATATTAGGCAATCCAATTGGAAATTCCCTGGTTTTTCACTCCCTCTTTGTATTTTTATCAGTGATGTGCCATTATCCACATTTCAATCTGCAGGGAAATGCCAGAATTTTAAAAAAAAATCATGGATGATGACAGTGAATGCTTCCGATTTTTCCCTGCCCAACTTTCACCAACCTGGAATTTAGATTCTTAGGCCCCCTGGATTTATCGGCTTTGAATCCGAATAATTTCTCCTGCACTATTGTTTTAGTTATATTAATTTCATTCCGTTCCTCCTTCTCACTAGGGGCTTGGTTCACCACTGCTTTTGGCAAGTTATGTGTGTCTTCTTCTGTGAAGACAGAACTGCGGTGGTTGTTTAATTGCTTTCCCTGTGCCTTGTTCTCTGTTATATATTCTCACGCTTTGGGATGTAAGGGACATCGGCCTTAAGTAATTGTGGTGAAATCCCTTTTTCTCCATAACCTTTTCGACGACGGATAGGTGGTATGGCAATGTACAACTGATTGGAGCATTCTGCAGCAAAGTGACAATCGTAATCCTTGTTAACACTGGGGACAGGGAGAATAGAAAGGAAAGGGAAATTTAGATTAATTTAAATATATGCTTGCCAACCATGAATCGACAAGGCTCTTAGGGCTTGAAAGGTGATGAGTATTCGCTGAATCCAAAAGGGGAAAAAAAAATCTTTCCCAACCCATATATTCTCAATTGCCGGTGTCACCAGAAGGACAGGCATCATCCCTCAAACAACCTATCGGGACATCTGCAGTGAAACTACAGAACTGATCATTCTGGAGAATCAGTCAGCACTGCAGAATATTTAATTTCTAAGTTAAATGGAACCGCATCAATTGAATATACTCGGTGTTTCGTTTCTGCACTTTATTGCTTATTCAGTTTAGAGCTTAGAATTTGTCAGCATAAAATCAGCAGGCTTGGTAGCATCTGTCGATTGAGAAAGAGAGTCCCCGGCCTGTACGATTCTATACTGGAGCTAAATGGAACTAGAAGTCGGATGGAGTGTTTAAGCGACGGTGGAGCAGGCGGATCAAAATAACAGTTTGCTGTTGGGCATGGGGATCCCAGATTTTTACCCTTCCTCAGTGAAGGAAGAGCGATAAATTTTCAAGCCATGTTGTTAAGTCGTTTGGAAGTGGAGATCCAGGTGGTAGCGTTCCAATGTCTCTGCTGCTATTGTCTTATAGGTGGCAGAGCTTGTGGGCTTGGATGGTTCTGATGAAGGTGGCTTTTTAATATCCTGCCATATATTTGGTAGATGCTGCGTACTGCTGCCACTGGGCGTTTGTGGTGAGGGACTGAAGTTTTGTGCGCATGGTACAAATCAAGCGGGATGCTTTGCCCTGGATGATGTCAAGCTTCTTGATTGTTGTTAGAACTGCACACATCCAAGCATGTTGAGAGTATCACATAACGGAACTGACTTTTTAATTGTAGGAATACTTCGGGGAGCCTGGAGGTGAGTTACTTAAAGGGCTATTTCTAGGCTCTGAACTACTCTTGTGGCTGAAGTATTTATATGGCGAGTCCTGTTCAGCATCTGGTCACTAGTAAGGCCCAGTGTGTGATTAAGCGTTGACAATGTCAGTGAATATTAAGGGAACATGGTTAGATTATCTTTTCTTGGAGATGGTCCCTGCTTTTCAATTGTGGTGCCAATGTTTTATTTTAAGTATTGCCTAATGTAAATAATACTGAAAGCATGATAGGTAAGTATCGACACGTGAAGACATAATCCATATATTGCTTCATGTGGGCATAGACTGTTTCAGTATCCGAGGAATCAATGATGGTGCAGAACATTGATCAATTTTCACCGAACATCTCCATTCCTGGCATCATGATGGAAGAAGGGTCATTGATGAAGCTGCTGAAGAGGGTTGCCTAGGGGCCAATACCCTTAGAAGCTCGTGCGCTGATGTCTTTGAGCTGAAACGACTGACCTTCAACAACCACACACATTTTACTTTGTGCTAGGTATCGATACAGCCAGATAGCAGTTTTCCCCAGATTCCGAAGAGCTCCAGTATGATTGTGCAATTTGAAACCGCACTGGCCAAATGTGGCCTTTCTTTCCAGGGCAGTCACTCTCACCTCACCTCGCAAGTTCAGCGCCTTTGTTAACATTTCAACCAAGGCTGTAATGCGTTCAGGAGCTGAGTGGCATGGCAGAACCCAACAGTGCTTGAGTGAGATGATTATTGCTCGGAAAAGTTTAATAGCTATATTGATGTAGCCCGCCACATTACATTATTGGTGGTCGAGGTTAAATTTTTGGTCAGTAATTGGCAAAGGTTGGATTTGTCCTGCTTTCTCTGTGCAGGACATGGCAGGTCAATTTTGCACTTTGCTGGGAAAATGTCAATCTTGTAACTGCACTGCAATAGCTTTGCTAAGGCCTTGGGACCATTTGTGCCTGTGCGACCGTATGTTTGTGTACGTGTGTTCGTGTTTGTGTATTTGTGTGCAAGATAATCTCTGTGTGTGTTTCTGTGTGATTGAGTTTATTTCCGCATTTCTGTTCTATTGTGTTATGTTTCTGCTGTTTCATGCGGATTTCCATGTGTCTGAAGGTGCGTTATTCAGCGGGCAACTGTTTGTGTCTGAGATGGAGATGTGGAAAGAGGGAGAGAGAGAGGGAGAGAGAGAGAGAGAGAGAGAGGGACAGAGAGAGAGAGAGAGAGAGAGATAATGTTTGCATGTGTGTGTGTGTGCTTTGGTGCATTTGTGTTGTTTCAGTGGGTTTTCGTATACGTGAATGTGCATGTGTTTGTGTCATTATGTGCGCGTGTGTGAGCATGTGTTTATGCGATTTTGTGTGTGTGATTGGAGATTGCACGTTGGTCAGTCTGAGTGCTGTGTGCTTATCTGCGTGCATGGATGTTTGTGATTGCAAGTAAGTGTTTGCGAGTGAATGTCTGCTGCTACTTGAATGTATTTGTGTGACTGTGCGTGTGAGTGAGTGTGTGCTTCTGTGTGTGCATGTGCGTGACTGTACGTGTGTGTGTGTTTCTGTGGCTTTGTTAATTAATCATTAATCATCAAATAAGAAAGACAAGCCTTCACATTTCCCGAACTTCCGGCTCATCTTAAATGCTATGTAGACTTCAAATCTCGGGTCTAGCAAATGTCACCCTGTAGCCATGTCTTTGTGATGCCTATCAGAACATATATATTTATTCATATTTTTGTTATCAATTCACCTGTCTTGTTTTCAATACTATGTGTGTTTAGATACATAGCCATTAGGTTTGAATCGCCTAGTTGTATCTTCTAATTTACTCTTAGAATTTTTATTCCCTGTTCCTTTCTGTCAGGTTCTGATTATCTTTTGCCAAATTGGTACATTTCCTCCTTGCATTCCACACCACTCACGAATAGTTTGGCTTCTGTTCAGAAGATGACTGTGCGCTCACTTTCCTTTTCTGCCACACACGCTTATATCAAGTCTCAAAGCAGCTTATGAAGAGCAAAAAGTGAGAAGGACGACAAGAATAGTGAAACTCAGACCTAAAATTATAATAAACAGCATAGCTAACATATTTATCAGAACTCAGTTCAAGAGGATTTGTGTGCATATTGAAACGTTGTAAAGGCCAAAGAAAGAGACATGCATTTAACTCTACCAGGAAAAGATCATAAATGGAATGAACTAACTTCTCAACGAATCAGGAGAGAGACATGAACATCGGACCAATAGTCACTGGTGCTTCAGATAATGTCCTACAGAGAGCGGGGGTACATGGAGAGCATGAATCCTCCACAACCTTTGGTAGAGATGAGATTAAAGTCACGGAGATTGCTGAATCACCACAGTGATTATCTCCGAGAACCCGAGATGCAGGCTGCAACATTGTGGGGGAGAAGTAAGATAATGTAAATTATGTGTTTAATAGATTCAGAGTTTGGAGGGGGATGTAGTCTAAAGGGTTAATGCTAATTACGTAAATAGGCGGTCCACACCATCAGTAATGTGGGTCTACAACTATGTAGAGTATACTGAAAGATTGTTCTAAGTGAATCCTCGTGATAAGCCTGCCACTGTACACAACCAGTGGAATGTTCAACAATGCGTAATGCATCCCTATTGCCGAGCCTTCAGCGGGTTCTATCTATCCTGACTAATGGTAACCTCATCCTAAACCCACAATGGTGATAACAGAGGCACCATACCCATATCCAGGGAAGGATGAACGATTATGGTCAGCGCCTCTTCTTTCCACCATTTCTTCAATCAGCGTCTCTCATGCATCTTATGCAGAACGGGTAAATGGTGATCTACATTATTGTGATACATAAAACAAATATTGATGAAAAACGGTGAACCAAACCTGTTTGTTCACTGACTGCAAGTAATGTCAGTCTCCATAGACCTAATTGTGCAGCTGTGAGCGTTTCACCCTTGTATTAAAAAGGAACTCCTTTCAATGTGTAATCCCTTATAGTCAGCGGGTAGAGCACCTCCGAATATAACAGCGATCAACGACTTCAGAGGAAGGGAGAGAAGATATCAGAATCTGAGAAGATTAACTTGGAAAATTCCAAAAATGAATCAGAATCTGAATACAATGGATTGGAATGTTACAACAATGGATCAGAATCTGAGAACATTATATCCAAACGCTCCAAAAATGGACAGGAATTTACTGGGACTGATAAACTCAAATTCCCTAAATGTTTGGTGGACGGCATTAGCACTGCGGATAGAATATACACTTTACTCTATTCAGCACTTTTACTATCCAATCCTGGCTGTTGTTGGTGCCCCTGGTAAGTCTCTCTGCCCTGTTATTTTTTTTTTTTCAAGGCAACATGATTAACTATATTACAGCTTTTGTCATTTAACAATTGGAAATATTGTAACCTTCCTCTTCAGTTGCAGTTACTAAGAGCACCCACTGTCCTTCAGCTCCACTCAACTCATTGGCGGATACCTGAGGCTGTTCACAACCTCAATGCTGCATATGACCGTGAGCTGCTTTCTGAACCTTTGTACTCTCCATCACAAATCATACCCACTGGCAACTCCATCAGATCACCAAGCAGCACATCTTCCTAACTCTCAGTCCCGGTGGTGAAAACATCTTCACCTGTGCCTGTGTTAAACCGAGGCTCGACTATTCTAATATTTGCCCTGGCAAAAAAAAAATCCTGTTATAAACTATTATTGTTAAAACAATTCAGCAACTTCTGCTCTAAAAAAAAACAGCTTCTGCTTCTGCTAACCTTTTCCAATGTCCGACTAAATCCAGTTCATAAACACCATCCCCTTGATCACTAATTGCAGTTAGATCCTGCTGTGGAAGCAGAAACATTGTAATAATCTGATTTTTGTGTTTGCATCACTTCATGTCCTCCTGCTACGACTATTCCGATTGTCCTGTCGGTTTCCTATAACCTGCAAATTTATCCCTGTTCCTCATTTAATCAATTATGTGATTTGACAGTTCGTAGAGAGCCGTCCCTTTTGGAGGTTGTGTTTCGAGATCTGGCATAAATTCAGGAAGGACTGAGGATTTATTGACACAACATTGGACAAAGCATGGGGGCTGTAGTTAGAATGCCCCTAGTTATGTATGATGACCGACAAATGAAGCAAAGGCTAATTGAGGGGAGGTTCTGTGAAAAGGGAGGAGGAGGGGGCTCTGTCATACCCAGCCCGGGGTTCCAAGAACAATTTTCGCACGCACCCTATTCTCAGGAGCAGTAGGCAAGGCGATTCTGATTCAAAGAAGAGGTGATCATAGAGCTCTGGCAGCTTCTTCAACACGAGCTGAAGCCTCAGACCAGAGTGAGGATGGGGTTTTCTGTGGCATTAAGGCCAGGGATACATTCTACTTTTATGGATCCACAACTTTACAGACCGGAGTGCATGACATCGCCACCAACTTCCAGTATGCTTTCCATCAATGCTTCCACTCAGTGACAGAAATAATCTATGCCGGGTGAGGTGAATAGATAGTTTTCTCCCTCAGTCGGGAGAACCTGGATGAGAGAGCGCATGGTTTAACCAGGGCAGTTGGATTCCCCATGCTGAACGTGGCTCTGTCGGCAACTATTTGAAAGGGAAGAGGTACAGGTACTGTAACTCATCTCACTGCATTAACTTGTTGCTGTTGTGTGACCATGCACAGCACATATTATTGGTGATGTTCCACGAACATGAGCACAGCCACGAAATTCTCTTTCTGAAGCAAAGACCTTTCCCATAATCTTCAGGTCTTCATGGGGAAAAGGTAAGGGTTGGTCGCTGAATGAATGGTTCAGAAAACTCACCCCCGTCAACATCCCGAACGTCAAACAAACGTGAAATTAACCCATGTATAGCAAGAACAGAGTAGCCCAGAGGGATATCATGGAACATGTTATCGGTGTGATGGACCACAATCCTCATTCCTGAACTGCTTGGAAAGAACGATCGAGTGGACGCTGGAACAGCTGTTCAAGTTCATGATGTTCATCTGGCCCCTTTTATATCATTACCATCATGAGGACACAGGCGTTGTCACCAGGAATCTGGAGGACACCTCGAGTGGATGGTGAGGCAGGGTGGATATTCCCAGGACGTCTTCAGCCGGACATAATATTGGAGAGCGGCTGAAGAAATCCAGTTCCCAAAGAACAACGTCCCTTTCCCACCATGCATTCCACATTCTCCTCTGTTACATCCATCTGGGACGTCCCATCACTGTATCCTCTCGGCCACCATCCTCTGTAAAAAAAAAACAATGATTTGAGACGTCCCATTATTGGCACCTCACTGTCACCACCCGGTACAAAAACAGTAACAAAAAATTGGCATTAGCATATTTATCCATCAAAAATTCCAATTGTACAAACAGCATGTTTGCGTATTCATTTATTGTACACCCTGCGGTTTCTCTCGACTTGCCTCGTGCTCCTACATAGTGTTTCTCCAATGACTGCAGCATGGCTGGCGGAAAGCTGCTGACTTTCATTGAGGGAGACTGCTGAATGCCTGGTCACCAGACACTATATCACAGCTGGGTCCGCTAGTGCACTCATGGAGTTAATGACTACTTCCGTAGGCCCTATCAAAGTACTTACCAGTATCTCGTGTACCTGAACTCGTTTGTGATCTCAATCTCAGGCGAGCTGGCAGACAAACTGTACTTTCCCGCTCGCCTGGCTGCAATGACTTGTGGTTAATCACGTACAGATTCTGACTTTGTACCCGACTCATTGACAGAGTGCAGATATGTTAGCTGCTGCCTTTGAATGTCAGACCAAATGATGGAGGTTCATCATCAGTGGTCTGATATCCCTCACCCTGTCTTCATGTTCCCCTATCTCTCTCATCACACCGCTCCATTTTACTTTCTCCCTTTTATCTCGAGGTTTCCCTCTTTTCCATCATCTCCCTATCTCTCCCTGCCTCTCTTCCATCTGCAGATGCTTGGACCCTGCCGCTAATTGGTTTGCATTAATCAGAAGTAGTGAATTGGGCATGTCGAGGGAAGTGCTGATGAGTGGGATAAGGGATCGGGTGGAAAGCAAGATATCCATCGGCCTACAATGCGCAGAGGTTACATCATCGCAAGCAGCAGGAAGAAAGTTCGCTGGAAGTTTAGGAGGGGCAAAATGCAGGCACATATCATTATGCCAAATACTGAAACTGACTTCGGACGATACAGGCTCTGTTGCAGCCGCTCTCATGATAAAGATCAGCATCTCCTCCCTCAAGTTCAGGGGACAAGTTATTCCTGGTCCCCGCCAGTTCTCTGGCAATTCATTTGATTGTGGAGCCATTTTGTCATTCAAAGAAGACAAGGCAAAATGTAACTATTCTAATTCGTGTCCTCCCATCGAGATAGGATTAGGGTCAGGGATTGGCAGAACTTCGGGTGAACATTTACAATCAGTAGCAAGGGCATGTTTCTACATATAAATCAATCAGGCGGGTTCTGACACGTTTCATCACCAGAACAGTAGCTTCTGAACTTTTTTAAAAATTCATTCCCAGGATGTGGGTTTCATTGGTGAGCCAGATACTATTGCCCATCCTTAGTTAACCTTGAGATGGTGGCGGTGATCTGATTTTTTGAGCCGCTGCTTTCGATGTAGTGCAGGAACACAGTGCAGTAAGGAAGTCAGTTCCAGGATTTTGATCCAGCGATAGTGAAGGAGCAGCGATATATTGCCAGATCAGATGGTGAGTGATTGGAAGGGGACATCCTGTTGCTGGTGTTGTTATCTGTCCGGTGCCCTTCGCCTGATAGATTATAGTGCTCATGCGTTTGGATGATGCTATCGAAGGAGCCTTGGTGAATTCCTGGAGTGCATCAAGTAATTGATGGAACATACTGCAGTTGTGTGTCGGTGATGGAGTTAGTGAATGTTTGTGGATGTCGTGCCAGTCAAGCGGACTGCTTTCTCTTTGATCCTGGGGCGTGGTTGTCGCATTTACCAAAAAAAAAGGATAACTGCATCGCAGGTGTGATATATGGGATGTATTCCATCCCTTAGATTAACCACAAATCATGAGGTGTAATGCGGAGGCTCTGAATAGTAAACACTTATCGTGGATAATCCGGGATTTTTCCAGACTGGAGTCCGAATTGTGTGTGCAAGCAACTGTAAATGTCGCTGTGTAATACAGTTAAGTGTTTCCATCAAGAAAGTTGCCTGGTCCATCGAGCCATCTCAACAGACCAGTCAAGCAGCAGCCTATCTGCGTCACGTTCACAGAATTATACCTTACAGATAACTATCCATACACGACCACCACTACCCTGCGTATGTCCTCTCACACGGCAGCACATACCCAGCAGACATAGCGGCACAATGTGTTACACTCTGTAATGGGTTGACCTGAGCACCCTTAGCATCGACTCCGGACCCGTGATGTTTCAGAGCATCAAATCGAACAAGTGCAAGTAAACCATCAGCAGATCACAAATTATCGCTACCAACCCCACACCATCCCGAAGTCAGCTGATGAACTAGTATGCATGCATGTTTGAACAAACACTAAGCGGAAGCACTGAGGATGGCAAGGTTGCAAAATGTACTCTGAAAGAGGCAGTGCAAGTTCCAGCAAGAAGGGTTGCTCAGGCACAGCACTACTGACCGAGCTGGCTAAATCAGAAAGGAAATCACAGCTAGACTTGGTCTGCTGCAGGTGTTGAGGGAATCAACAAGAGGAAAAATTGTACTTGACCTATTTCTCACCAGCATGCCTGCCACAGGTGCCTCTCGTCATCACGGTATTGGTAAGAATAGTGACGACACTGTCCTTGTGGAGGCAAAGTACCATCTTTACACTTAGGATAGCCTCCATCATGTTGTGTGGCACTTCCATCTTAATAAGTTGAATTGATTTCTAACAGACGTAGTAGATCAAATATGGTCTGATGGCCATAATCAGCTGCAGAAATGTCTACAGACATAACGTTTAGCCTTACCGCCCACTAGATCCCACAATCAACCTTTACCATCAAGTTAGGTTATCAAGTGGGTCAAAGATGTTTGCAGGAGGCCATCTCAGGATAGGCACCAGGTAGAAATAATAATGATGTGTAAACCTATTGAAGGTACGGCACAGTACTACTCGAGCGCAGAACAACTTAAGTAACAAGGTATAGACAGAGACAATTGATCCAACAACCAACGAATTATATCCATGCTCCTTAACCCTGCCACATCCAACAGTTAATGGTTGTGGACAACTAAATAAACTCATTGGAGGAGGAAGCTCCAAAAATATTCACAACATCAGTGATGATGAGCCCAGCATATCATTGCAAAAGATAATGATGAAGCACTTGCAAGCAACTTCAGCCAGGCATGCCGTGTGGATAATCCATCTGGGCATCGTCATGAGTTTAATATCATTAAAGATGCCAGACTTCAGCCAAGTCAAATCGCTACACGTGATGTCAAGTCATTGCTGGGACATTGGATTCTGCAATGGCTATGGGCAATGACAATGTTCTGTAAAGCAACTGAACACTTGTGCTTCATAGCCAGCTGCACATGGGCCTAGCTATTTGGAGGTGGTGTAGTGATGATATTGGTGGACTAACCATCCGAAGGATCAGGCAAATGAACTAGCTAGTTGGGTTAAAATGCAATCATGTCTGGGAACGTGATTTTTTCAATAAGTCCGGAATTGAAAGCTAGTCTCAGTAACAGTAAACGTGAAAATATCATCGATTGAATTTAAAAGACATCTGATTAAGTGATCGCCTTCAGTGAAGGATATCTAACTTCCTGATCTGACCTCAGTGTTACTCCCGACATACAGCAATATGGTTGATTTTTATATGAACTCTGAAATGTCCTGGATAGACGAACTACGGATGGACATCCAATGCACTACCACAGAGGAACCAATTGCGCGAATAGATTAAAAACAAAATACCTTTCAGTGCAGCTGCAACACTGGAATCGAAACAGAAAAGAGGCAAATTGCCCAGGTATGATCCTGTGCACAGAAGCATGACAAATCCAAACCAGCCAATGACTGTCTCATCAATCTGCTCTCGATCATCTTTAAATTAATGGAAAACGTTTATCAAAAGTGAAACCTCATATGCAGGCTACGAAATATTCTGCTCACTTGGGTAGACTGTCTGGGTTCCGCCAGGGTCACTCAGCTCCTGGCCCCATTACATCCTTAATTCAAACGTGCAAAATAAAAAAGTTGAACGCCAGATGTTAAGTGACAGTTGCTGCCCTTGACATCTCGGCAAGACTTAACCGAATTTGGCATTAAGGAGCACTAGGGAAACTGAAGTCAATGAGAATCACTTAGTAAAATCTTTGCTGTATAGAGTCATATCTAGCAGGAAAAAAAAACGAAGCTTGTGGTTGCTGGAGGCCAGTCACCTCAGCCCCAGGATAACACAGCAGGAGTTTCTGAGATTAGTGCCCTAGGCCCAATCACCTTCAGCTGCTTCATCCGTGACTTGTATTCCTTCATATGGGCAGAAGAAGGAATGTTCTCTGATGACTGAACAATTCTTTGCATCATTCACAACTCCTCAGGTACTGAAGCAGCCCATGTACAAATTCAGGAATACGTGTACAATATCCTGACTTGGGCTGATATTGGGGAAGGAACATTCTTGCCAAGCAACAGCCAGACACTGACTAACTCTAACAGCAGATAAGCTTAACCATGACTACTGGACACAAAATGACATTACCATCGCTGTATTGTCTTGCCACTGGCATACTATGATCTATCAAAATCTTTGGGATTACAATCGAACATAACCAACGTGCACAATCTATATAAATATATAAGAGCAGTGGGAGTCAATCCAAAAGGAAATAGTGTGATTCCAGAGCCAATATGTGCCGTAAAGGTGAAGGTTTGGACAAAGTAACACAGAGATCTCCGCTACTTGGAGAATATAAACAGTTAGATAAAGAAAATCAGGAAAGCTTCTGGTAGATACAGAGAGGTCAAAACAGACGGACCCCTAGAGGAGTATAGAAAGTGCCGTGGGGTACTTACAAAACAATTAGAAAAGCGAAGAAATGGCATTGAATATAACACTGTCGAAAAAAATAACGGAAATTACCAAGGTCTTTTATAAGCATGCCGGCGGCAAAAGAATCATTAGGGTAAGACGAGGGCCCACTAGGGACCAAAGTGGCAATCTGGGTGAGTAGTCGGAAGATGTAGGTGAGCTTTTAAATGAGCACTTTGCATCTGTACTCAATATCGAGAAAGGTGGTAAAGGTCTAAAAAACATAGAGGTGGACTGGCATATACTTGAACAAATTAGCCAAGAAAGGGAGAAGCCATTAATGGTTTCCGCGAACTTAAATTGCAAATATTCCCAGGAACAGATAACGTGCATCCCAAGCTGCTCTGTGAGGCAAGGAAGGAGAATGCAGTGGCCCTGACGCTAATTTTAGAATCCCCTCTGGCCACAGGAATGGTGCCAGAGGAATGGAGGACTTCGAAAGTGGAACTATTATTCAAGTAGAGTGGTAGGGATAAATAGACCAGAGAGACTATCGTCAGTGGAAAGGGAAAATTCGGTACGAAATCTGAGAAATGGAATTATTTCAGTTGAAGAGACAAGGATTAATAAATGATAACCAGCATGGCTTTCTCAGGTGGAAATCATGGTTAACAAATTTGATTGAACTTTTCAGTGAGATGACTAGGTGTGTCAAAAGACCCCGAGGGGTTCTACAGCCCCACCCGTCAGAAAGGATGGCCTGCCCCGGTTAACCAACACGTGCCTGCACAACAACAGATGTCAGGCTATGGAGCTGGCACAGTGCTCCCGCTACCATGACAAAAATACCCAGAGAGATGAGGTGAGGCACTCTGCATGCTCAAGTTGTGATGGGTCTAAAGTATGCATCGACTTCTCACATCAACCCCAAAGAGGTACGGATGTTTATTTGGAGAAAATTAGGGTCCTCTGAGGAAGTTTCCGTTCACAACTGTCAATCATGTTTAGATATTGTAACTGATTCAGTAAAATACCTTTTAGGAATACAACAGACATCTTTTTGAAATACATGGCCTAGGTTTGCCTAGCAATTACCTTTTAAGTGGCAGTAGACAGCACAGTACAATGCCACATGTTTTCCAAAAGAAAAGAAAAGTATAACTGAAATAAAATATGGACTAATCTGTTTCTATCTTTAACAATGGAGTATTGTACACGTGTCAGATAAAAAAGTTAATTTAAACTTTTAGTCAGTTACCAGTAACATAGTTAACCTTAATAGCAGAGCAGACATATTTAAAAAAAATATTTAAACTTAAGATGGCATTATTTGCATTTTTTGAATATTAACATTGAAATTATAATTGCTTCTACGAACACACGACACGCTGAATTATAGACATGTTCTTCATTTCATCTACCAAATACTTTATTAACAATATTACGTAAAAATCTCTACAGATTGAACATTACAGAAGTTGCAGTGGAACATAATTTTTTTTTTCCTACAGTTTGTTCCACTACGAGTTGTCTCAATACAATCGTTATACACTTGATATTTGCGATATAAGTTCCACGTCGGGATTAAGCCCATGGGGATCTAGACGTTTTTCAACCCCTCACTGCGCTCTGGCAGAAAGGTCCTGGACAGAGGCATGCCCCCATTTCTCCTTTGAGGCGGCTGACCCAAACTTTAGTGTGTCCTTCACTACGTGTTTCTGGACCTTGGAATGCACTAGTCTGCAACGTTCGTGCATTCATAGCGCTCAGCACTGGAAAAGCAGAAAGTTCGGGGCAGACCAAAATGTGTTTTCTACTGTGTCAATGGCCCGTCAGCAGTTTTTTAATGCTTAACTCAGTGTGTGTCTCTGGGAAGAGCCTGTAAAACGCAGAGTCAAGTGCCATGGAGCTAAACTGGATGAATCTCGACAAGAAACATTCCATCCCTCTCCAGACCTGCTTTGCAATGACACCTACCAGTCGGAGGTGGGCAACAGTCTCCTACCCGCCACAGCCACCTCGAGGACAACGTGCAGAGTATGCACCAAAGGCCTGACGGGGAGGTCCATTGTCGCAACAAGCCATGCGATGCCTTGCTGCTTGTTTGGAACTTCTGGTATTGAGAATGTGTGCCAACAGCATTGACAGTCTGCTCCGGGCAGAATTCCACTGGAAAATATCAGTCCCTGCTGCCGCAGGGCCCCCAGGGCATTATTATCAGACAACTGCTTGATGGACTTCCAGTCAAATTCATGAATATGCGTTACATTTTCTAAAGGGGGGACGGTGTTATTGCACGGTTCAACTGTTTGGACCGTTGCACAGCAACAGAGCCAGACCCATCCTTGGTGAAATCGGGGTCAAGAAGAACTTGTAGGGCAGGGAAATTTAGCCACATTGTAGGCGATGCACGCCAACCATGAATTGATAAGGCTCCTTGCACATGAACGAAATGAGTCGACGTTGATTACAATGGGTAAAAAACTTATCCGCAGCGACATATTTTCACAAAATGGCGGTTCCAGAAAAATAGGCATATTCCATGTAAAAACGTATCGATCGATCTATAGTGAAGCTACAGAAGTATTCACTCCGGAGATTGAGTTGGGTCCGCAGAATATTTCATTTGTAGGTTAAAGCGAGTCACATCAATTGAATATGTTCGGGCGTTACTCTCCATGTTTTGTTTCCTTATGCAGTCAACAGTTCGAATTTGTCAGCTTAGCACATAGACTAAAAACCCTTCTGCAAATTTAATATTGTGATCAAACACATACATGCATCAGCGACAAATATAAAAATGCCGGAAAGAAATCAGCAGATCTGGCAGCATGTGGGCAGTGGGAAACAGAGTTAACGCTTCCAGTTGATGGAAATCTCCCGCAGAGCTAAAGAGAAGTGAAATGTGTTGGATGTTTATTGTTTAACTGTATGTGGAGCAGGTGGATCAGAATAGGAGGTTCTGTCAGGAAGGGTGTTATGGGGTTTTGACCCATTGGTATTGAAGGGCCAGGGGTTTTATATAGAAGTCAGGATGGTGAGTGGCTTTGAAAGGAACTTCCTGTTGGTGATTTCCCCATGTGTCTGCTGCCTTTGCCCTTCTAGATGGGAGAGACCTTTGCTTTGGAATGCGCTGCCAAAAGAGCATTGGTGAAGTAATGCAGTACATCTTGTAGATTACAGAGACTGCTGCTACTGTCCGTCGGTGATGGAGGCAGTGATTGTTTGTGGATGTGGTGCCAATCAAGTGGGTTGAATTGTCCTAAATGGTTCCAGATTTCTGGAGTTTTGTTGGATCCGCACTAATCCAGCCAATTTGAGAGAATTCCATGACACTCCTGACGTGTGCCTTGTAGATGGTAGGGAACCTTTGGGGAATCAGGGGCTTAATTACTTGCCGCAAGATTCCTAGCCTCTGCCCGCTTTTGCAGCGACAGTAGTCAAATTGTTATTCCAGTGCATCTTCTAGTTAGTGTTATCAACCAGGATGTTGATTAAGTGCTGGTAATTGAATTAAATTTCAAGGAGCATGTCAAGTGTATGTGTGACTATGTCTGTGTGTGTGTGTGTGTGTGTGTCTGCATGTGTATGTGTGTGTGTCTCTGTGTGAATTAGTGTGTGTACTTGTGCGCCTGTGCAACTCTCTATGCGTGTGCTTGTGTGTGTATGTTATTGTGTTTGTGCAGTAAAGTGAAAAGTGAGTGAGTGAGAGAGAGAGAGAGAGCGAGAGAGAGAAAGAAAGAGGGAGGAAGAGAGAGAGAGAGAGAGAGAGAGAGAGAGAGAGAGAGATTTGAATTCATGTTTATGGTATTGGTACTGTAGTGGCTCGACCAGCATTTAAATAATTAATTACCATCTTATATTTCCCTTGAGAATTATTGCAAATTTGTATGTTCCCGTGCGTGCATGCGTGCCTGAGTGTGTGTCCGTATCTCTGTGTGTGTTTCTGCTTGTCTCTGTGTGAGAAAGAGACAGTGTTTGTTTGAGAATGCATCTATGTATCAGTACAGTTTCGTGAGTGTCTGTGTGCTTCAGAGTGAGCATGTGTGCTGGTATGTGCGTGCGTGCGTTGGTGTGTTTGTGTGTGTGTGTGTGTGTGTGCGTGCGTGTGTGGATTGGCTGTCCTGTATTTATCTAAATGTGCGTGTGCTTGTGCCTGTGAGTGTGGTTGTTCGAGTGTATGATTCTGCGTGTGCTTCTGTGTTTAATGCGTGTGTGTGAGTGCCGTTGTGTGCATATGCGCATGTCTGAGTGCATGTGTCTCTACCTGTCTGTCTCTGTGTTGGCCTATGTGGGTGCGTGCATGTGAATTGTTGTGTTGTGCATGTGCGTATGTGCATCTCTTTAAGTGTGTGTGAGTCTGTGTATATGATTGTGTTTGCGCCTGTGGAGACTGAGGGCGAGGGAGAGATTGAGAGCGAAAGACAGAGAGCGATAGAGGGATTTATTTTCATTTATCCGAGATTTGTGATTCATTGGCTCGAACAGAATTTAATTCCCGTTCCATATATTACGCGTAAAAAGATTGTGCCACTTTGTCAGTCATTGTATGTGTTTGTGTGTGTTTGTTGCTTTTCTGTATTTTTCTATGTGTGTGTGCCCATTTGTGTGTGGCTGGGCCAGTGTGGGCACCTGTGTGTGTTTCTGTGCATGTGTGCGTGTATGTGTGTGTGTGGGTGATTGCGCGTGTGTTTCTCTGCTTGTGTTTTTTAGACAATAGAGCGAGTGTGTGTGCGACAGTGCATGAGTATGTAAACGGGGGATACTGCACGTCTGTGTCTTGCTCCGTGTTTTTATATGTGCTCCCACGTATGAGTGTGTGAGAGAGAGGGACAGAGAGAAAGTCAGAGAGAGAGGGAGAGATAGAGAGAGATAGAGGGTGATGGAAAGAGCATTGCCTTCGCATTTATGATTCTTCACGAGTCTGAGAGATAGAGCGTGAGAGAATGTATTCCTGTGACTGAGTGTGTATCTCATTGTGTGTGCGTGTGTCACTCTTGGTCCATGCACGTGTGCATTTTGGTGTGGGTGATCCTTGAACGCTTAAGCTTATGTGTATCTGTATGTTGTGTGTGTGTGTGTGTGTGTGTGTGTGTGTTCGTGTTTATCTCTGTGCGTGGGTACAAGTGCAGGCCTGCTTTTGTGAGTTTGTGTGCTTCTCTGGGTTAGTGATTGTGTGTTTGTGTGTTTGTGTATATATCTGTGTGAGTGTCGGTGTGCGTTTGTGTGTGTCTGTGCTTGTGTGTGACTACCTGCTTGTGTGTGTGATTATGTGGATATGTGTGCATGTGCGAAGGGACTGAATGTCTTTGGATATTTGTGACTTCGTTTATCTGTGTGTTTGTGTATGTGTGTGTATGTATGTGGGTGTCTGCTTTTCTGACTGTCCGTGCTTTTGTGTTGTGGATGTGAGCCTCTATATGAATGATCGAATGTGTGAACGCTTGTGACTGAGTTTGTGTTTGATATGCGTTTGAGCGTGTGTGAGGGACAATATGTGTGTGAGAATGTACTTTTTAACAGACTTTGTGAGTGTGCCTGCCCGCAGGAGAGAGAGAGTCAGAGAGATATACTGAAAAAGAGTTAGAGAGAAAGGGAGAGAGAGATAATTTGTGTGTTTGTTTCTGTGTCTGTCCGTATGTGTGCACGTGTGTGTGCGTGTGTGTGTATCGTAGTGTGCATTTTTGTGAGAGAGATAGAGACATGTTTTGGTTGATTGTGTCTATGTGTGTCAGTGCAGGTCCGTCAGTATCTGCGTGCTTCTTAGTGAGCAAGTGTGCTTTAATGTTTGTGTGTGTGCGCGTGTGTGTATGCGGGTGCGAGTCAGTCAGTGATTGCTTCTAAGCAGATGCGAGTGACAGTGTTCAAATGTGAGGGCATGCATGTGAATTTGTTTATAATTTCTTGAGTGAGTGTGTCCGTGCGTAAGTGTATATCTGTGTATGCAAGCTTGTGCGTGAGAGGGAGAGCGAGGTGCTCTGTGATTGTGTGTGTTTCTGAATGTGTGTGTAAGTTTTTTGTGCATGTGCACACAGATGTGTCTGTGTCTGTTTGTGTGCATGATTATGTGTGTCAGAGCATGCCTGTGTATGTGTGCTTGTGTGCAAATGTGCATCATTGCATGTTTTTGAGTTCGCTGGAATTCATGAGTTGGTGCATGAGAGTGCGTACTTGAGACTAAAAGTATGTGCGCGAGTGTGTTTGATAGAATAAAAGCTTGTGAGCTTCCATGTATTTCCATGTCTGAGTGTTTGTGTTGCTGCGTGTGTGTGGGCGTGTGCGTTTATGTGCGGTTGTGTGTCAGTGAGTGTTTTTGAAGGTTGGTCCTTTTCTGTAACTATTTGTGTTTTCGTATGTGTGATGTGCAATTATGTCAATGTATGCGTGTCTGTGTGTGTGTGTGTGTATGCGGCGGTGTGTGTGTATGTGTTTGTGTACACGTGCTTGTATGTGATTATGAGTGTTCAAGTCTTTGCGTGTGTTTCAATGTAGGTCATTATTTCTGGGCGTGTTTGTGCTCTTTTTAGTGCCTTTGTTCGCCTGTTGATGTTTTCGGAGAGAAACAGTATTTGAGTGACAGAGTATGTGTTATTCAGAAAGGGACTGTGTGTGTCTCGACATCCGTGCGTGTGTGCGTTTGTGTATGTGTGTGGACGTTTGAGTCACAGAATCACAGAATCCCAATGTTCAGAAAAGGACCTTCGGCCCATCGATTCTGCACCGAAACATGAAAACTACCTGACCTACCTACCTAATCCCATTTACAAGCACTTTACCCAGCGACTTGAATGCTATGACGTGTCAAGTGCTCATCCAGATAGTTTTTAAAGGATATGAGGCAACCCGCCTGCACCACCCTCCCAGGAAGCACATGCCAGACCCTCACCACCCTCTGGGTAAAGCAGTTTTTCCTCATATTCCACCTAAACCTCCTACCGCTAATCTTTAAATTGTGTCCCCACATAAGTGGTGCTACAACTAAGTGGAGCAGCTGCTCCCTATCGAACCTGCACACACCCCTCATAATCTTGTAAACATCGATCAGTTCGTCCCTCAGTCTTGTCTGCTCCAGCGAAAGCAACCCAAGTCTATCCAACATCTCTTCAAAACTTAAACGTTCCATCCCAGGCAACATCCCGGTGAATCTCCTCTGCACACCCTCCAGTGCAATCACATCCTTCCTATAATGTGGCGACCAGAACTGCACAATGTGCTCCAGTTGTGGCCACAGCAAAGATCTCCAACATGACCAACCTACTTTTGTATTCTATGCTCGATTGATAAAGGCAATTGTGTGCTTCTTTGTAAGCGTGTGTGAGTTAGCGTGAGTGTATATGTGTGCATACATGTGAATGCCTTTACAAGTGCTTGAGTGAATTTCTTCGGTTGTTGGTTTGTGTCCGTGTGTGTGCATGTGTTTCCGTGGTTGTACGTTTATGTTTGTGTGAGGGAAAAGTAGAGAAAGAGAAAGAGAGAGGGAGAGAAAGAGAGTGAGAGGGAGAGAGAGACAGATTATGTGAGTGTGTGCGTGTGTGCCTCTGAATGTACGATCATCTTCTTGCGTGAGCATCTGTGAGTGCGCCTGTTCAGGAGAGTCTATGCATTAGAGCGCGTGTGAAATTCTGTGCTTCACGTGCGTGAATGCGCGTTTGCTTGCATTTGCATGTGTGTGCGTGTGAAAGAGAGGGGAAGAGAGAGAGAGAGAGATTGTATGCGTGCCTGTGTGTGTGTATGTGTTTTGGATTGTGCTTTTCTATATCTGAGTTTGTCTGTGTGAGTGCATGTGCGTGTGTTTGTGTGTGGGTGTGAAAATATGTTTGTGAATATGTGTGCTCTTCACTATCTGTTTTCCACATGCGTCTCTGTGCTTTTATGTTTCTGTCTGTGTGTGCGTTACTTTGCATTTCATTGAGTGGACGTTTGTGTGTGTGTGTGTGTGTGTCTATATGTGTATGTGTCTGCACATTTTTGCGAGTGCTTGTGTCAGCTTGTGATTGTGAGAGAAATGCAGTGCTTGTGTGAGAGTGCATGTCTGCACTCATGTGTATAAGTGTGTGTGTATGTGTAAATGTGTGTATGTCTTTCTATGTGCGTGAGTAAAAATGCTTTTCTGAGCAATTGTTTGTCAGGGATTGTTTTTTGAGAGTTTGCGTGTGGGGATGCAAAAAGCTTGTCTGTTGGTTTCTCTATGTATGTCTGATTTTGTGCGTGTGTGTATGTTTGTGTGTGTGTGTGTCTGCGCGCAGGCACGTGGTTGTATGTGCCAGGGAATCTATGTGTTTGTGTGCTTGCGCACATTTCAGCGTGTGTGTGCCTCGTTGCGTGTGATAGTGTGCCTGTGAGTTTATGTCTTTGTCCTTCAGTGTTTACATGTGTGGGTGAGAAAGGGAGAGAGGGAGACAGGGAGACAGAGAAGCAGAGGGAGACAGAGAAATAGAGATAACACTTGTAATTGTGCGTGTGCGTTAGTGTATATGTAAGAGAGAAGGTGACTTTCTATTTGCATTTGTTTTTCTGCCTGTGTGTATGTGTTTCTGTGCGCTTGAATGTATGTGTGCGTTTTTTGCATAGACATTTGTGTGTATACCTGTCGTAATATGTTTTAGTTTTTCTGTGTTTTTGTTTGTGTGTCTGTGTATGTAAGTGTGCGTGTCTGTGAGAGTGTCTTCGAATGTTCGTGAGTGTATGTGTTTGTGTGGGTATATGTGTGCAAAAATATTAATAGTATATGTATTGAACCAGAAATGATTAACAAAGTAACAACACTTTTTCACACACACATGCTTTTATGGATACATACATCTTTCGAAGTAGAGCACATATTAATAAACTTATATTCCACTCTGATTTCCACAGTAAGCACACAATCCATGCAAAATCAAATGCATCCTGTGTTCAGGAACATCACACTCTGAACCAGAAGTGACCAATGTCACCCTTAGCAAAAGCTATTGATCTCCAATCAACACTCCGCAAAAGTTTTTCACACAGTGAGTCTCAGTGAACACCGTCTTCCATGCAACGGTGGCCTGGAACCATTCTCCAAGAACTTGCCTTGGAATCCTCGTCCAAACCAACACTTTCTCTTCCATGCCTTTCAATTAGTTTCATCTCCATGTTTTGAAACTCTCCTTCTGATGTTCCTATCCCGTTGGCCGCCGCCAGCATTGACGTTGTCCCCCACGCAAATTCTCTGACCGGTTCAGCCGCCAACAGTATATCACAACACATAGCAAGGAGCTACCGACATTCAGTTCTCACTTTGGGACTTCGCTACCTCGAGCCATTGCCTCTTTTAGCCTGAAGCTTTAAACGTGAAGATTGGACATTCTCTCTGCCCCTCACTCTAAACCTCAATTAAGAGGATCTTTCCCAATGTTTATGTCTCACCATTAATGAAAAGGTGTTTTTGGGACTTTCTCTTAATCTAATACGCTGTAATCCGGGAATTTTCTCCAATCTAGGAACAGGCTCACCCCCCTGCTGAACTCTGTCTGGACCCCTGCTATGTCTGTGTGGCGGTGGGATTTTAAGAGTGGTTGGGGGTGCTAAGTGTTGCCTCCCTGGACTGTTCTTGCTCACCAGATTCCCAGTTTTCCATTTTCTTACTTGAGTTACTTCGCTACAAGTCGTAAAAAATTCATGAGGAATGTAGGAATCTTGCAAAAGTGAAACCAACACGAATACAAAAACACAACAAAGCAACAAAACCTAGATTCTAAAGGTAAACACTTTCCTAACACCCACAAATACAATTATAACGAACTTGAACTATGTTTATTTCCTTATATTTTATGTGTGTGAGCACGCGTGAGTTTGTGAGTCAGAGTTCTAATTTAATTAATGCTAATGAGATGTGTCCTTCGCTTGCCAGGCCAACGTTTATTCCCATCACTATCTGCTATTCAGGAGAGTGTGTTTTCGCGTGAGTGTATGTGTGGCCGCCTGCGTGCAGATGTGTGTTTAGTGGCTTGTTTGTTTGTGTGAGAGTGTGTTCTCTGGGTGATGGGCCATGTGTGTGCTTGTCCAAGAGAGTCTGTACATGAACGTTTGCGATTGTGTGTGTGTATTTGCCTGTGTGATTGTGCGTGTGAATGTCAGTGTGTGTGTTTCTTTTTACATGGTTTTGTGTTTACATATGGGTGTATAGTTGTGTTTTTATTTTACATAATCATTTCTGCGGGATTTGGGCATTGCTGGCTAGGCCAGAGTTCATTTTACATAACTAATTGCACTTGAAAAGCGTGTGTGCGTGTGTTTCAATGTTTATGTTTCAGCGGAAAAAAATGTTTGAGAGAAAATTTTTAGTTTGCTCATCATTAAAGAAGAAGGTACAAGTGGAAAACATGCAGCTTCTGTCAGTTTTCTCTAATAGACACGGCAGCTCTACTTTCCAATCAACCTCAGATACCCAACAATCATGATGTGTCCCATCACGCCCGAGTCCTCCCAATATTCTGTCCCTCTCGAGTCGCCTTTCGTTCCCCCTTTAATGTCGCACTCCTCCGCCACTCCTTCCACCCCTTCCTCCTCGCATTCAGTCACTTTCATTTAATGTTTGCTTTCTTCTAAGGTATTACAGACTAATCCGCTTTTTAAAAAAATTCCACGTAATTAAATATATCACAGGATGCAGTCGTACATTTGGATCTATCAACAGTTCCTCAACCAGACAGCTTGCTTCTTACCCAGCCTGACTGTTAACTTAATTGTTCATTTCCTTTCCTCACAGTGAACGTAATCACAATTGTGATACTAAGATGCAAAAACTGTGGCCTAGCAAAATGTGTCACTTGTTACCTGGTGGGCATGGCAGTGGCGGATCTTATGGTCATTATCCTGGACCTGATATTGAGACATATTCCAAATGTTTTTTATGAACAGTTTCACTTCCGGGACGCTATGCATGTGTGTAATATCCACGCCATCCTGCTTTATGCAGCCACTGACTGTTCTGTGTGGTTCACCGTCACTTTCACCTTTGATCGTTTTGTGGCCATTTGCTGCCGGAAGCTGAAAAGTAAATATTGTAGCGAGAAAACGGCGGTTGTGGTTCTGGGAACAGTGACTGTGCTGAGCTGTTTAAAGAACATTTTCTGGTATTTTATGTTCACGGGTCGGTATTCACTGGTGAATATCCCCTGGTTGTGTGTTGTCACAGTCCTTGTTCAGCGCTCCCCATTCTGGACAACCATCGAGTTCCTCCACAACATTATAACCCCGTGTGTCCCATTTGTACTGATTCTGCTTCTCAATGTTCTCACCGTAAGACACATTTTAGTGAGTAGCAGAGCCCGCAGGAGACTCCTGGCTCACAGCAGTTTGGAGGGCCACAGAGACCCAGAGATGGAGAGCAGAAGGAGATCCATCATTTTACTCTTTATGATCTCAGCCAATTTCATACTGTTATGGTCAACGTTAATGGTTTATTCTATATGGAGGCGAATGTGGAATTTCGGTTTTGATTCTTTTAATTTGGATGGGTTTGTGGTGGAATTGGGCTTCATGCTGCAGCTCCTGAGCTGCTGCACTAACACTGCAATTTACGCGGTGACTCAGACTCAGTTCAGGCAGCAGCTGAAAAATGTGCTGACATATCCATTCACTACAATTCTTCGATTCATTCACTGATGAGGAGTACTCAATCGCTCAGAATATCCATTTGCCAGCCTGGCTGTCCATCATGGAAATACCGCACTGATTTAAAAAAAAAATGCAAGGCCACACATCTCTGAATCCCATTGGTCGGGCGGCCTGTGCATCATGAATGCCCTCATCGATTGAACAAAGAAGCTATTCCTAATATCACTGCCCTCCTACTGTTAATCGTTTCATATTCGCTCGCGATTCGACCGTGGGAGAAAGAGAGAGCGTGTGCGTGTCGCCATCAAGGTCTATAAAAAGTTCATCAATAAAGGTCAAAATAAACACAGAGAGATCAAAGCCTGTAACCTCTGTCAGAGATAGAGCGAGATAGAAAGAGAAAAAGAGGGAGAGAGAGAAAGAGGCAGGTGGAAATGAAGAGAGAGAGTGAGAGAGAGAGGGAGAGAGAGAGAGATAGGCAGAGATAGACCCTTCCAGATCGCCTTTAAGCAGTTCATCACAAAGGAACCGAATATATACAAAGCCATCAAAACCTGTAAACAATATCAGACAGAGAGAGAGAGAGAGAGGGAGAGAGAGAGAGAGAGAGAGAGAGAGAGAGAGAGAGAGAGAGAGAGAGAGAGAGAGAGGGAGAGAGAGAGAGAGGGAGAGAGAGAGAGAGAGAGAAGAGTGAGAGGGGGGAGAGAGAGGGAGAGATGAAGAAAGAGAGAGCCTTTCATAACGACTGTGAGCAATTCTTCAAAGTGTGTGGGACAGAGACTGTGTCGTCCACATGGCCTGTAAACAGTCGTCATGAACTTCCAATTATCAACATAACCAGCACGCACTGGAATCTCTGTCAGATCGAAAGAGACTGTGGAAGAGACAAGGAGAGAGAGAAAGCTTGTGTCGTCTTCACGGCCTGTATATTGTTCATAAATAAATATCGAAATATCTACCAAGACAGCAAACTTTGGACTCTCTGTCACAGTGAGAGATTGTGGAGGAAAGAGATGATAAGAGTTAAGAAAGAGAGAGGGAGAGAGAGAGAGAGAGAGAAAGAGATAGAGAGAGAGAGAAAGAGAGAGAGAGAGAGAGGGAGAGAGCCTTCCACATCGCCTTTAAGCAGTTCAACAAAAAGTAAACAAATTTAGACACCGACATTAAACCAGGTACACCATGTCAGACGGAGATAGAGCAAATATGTGTGTGTGTGTGTGTGAGGGAGAGTGATAGAGCGTCATCCACACAGAGAGTAATGAGTTCATCAATACATTTCGAAATACCTGCTGACAGCAAACCATGGATCTTATTAGGGATAGAGTGAAAAGAGATAGAGAGAGAGAGAGAGAGAGAGAGAGAGAGAGAGAGCCGTCCACATGGGCACTAAATAGTTCATCCATAAATATTAAAAAAAACCCATATATGGCAGTCCGTGGAATCTCTGTAAGAGAGAGACAGTGGGAGAGAGGGAGAGTGAGAGTGAGGGAGAGAGAGAGAGAGAAGAAGAGGGATAGAGCCTTTCACACGGACTGTAAACAATTCGCCAGAGTGTGTGGCAGAGAGACTGTGTGTCGCCTACATGTCCTTTAAACAGTCGTCATGAACGTCCAATTATCAGCATAGCCAGCACGCACTGTGTCAGAATAAAAGAGAGTTTGGAAGATACAATGAGAGAGAGAGAGCAAGCGTGCGTTGCCCTAACGACCTGCAAATTGTTAATCCATATAAAACGAAATATCTACACAGACAGAAAACATTCCAGTCCCTGTCAGAGGGAGAAAATGTGGAGAAGAGAGATGGAGAGAGGAACGGCTGAGAGAGAGGGAGAGAGAGAGAGAAAGAGAGAGAGAGAGAGAGAGAGAGAGAGAGAGAGAGAGAGAGATAGCCTCTTACACACGGCCTCTTAATAGTTACCCACAATGGATACAAGCATGTACGTAAACAGCAACACATGATATCTCTGTCAGAGAGAGATTGTGGGAAAAAGAGAATAAGAAAGAGAGATTGTGGCAAGAAAGTTTTTGTGTGGGAGAGACAGAAAATGTGTGTGGCAGAGGGAGAAATGGAGTGTTTGTTGTACACATGGCCTGCAAACAGTTCATGAATAGAAATATAAATACCTAAACAGACAGCAAACCCTGGAATATATGTCACAGAGAGAGAAGATGGGAGAGAGAGGCAGGGAGGGAGAAGATATAGAGAATGTTGGAGAGATTGCGTTGCTGGGGGAGAGAGCGAGAAAACGAGTGAGTCGTCTACTTTTCTTTTACATAGTTAATCAATAAGGAAACCAATGCCTACACCGGCATCAAACAATGTAAACTCTGTCAGAGGGAAACAGAGAGAGAGTGACTGTGTGTTTATGAAAGTGTGTGTGTGTTAGAGAGGGAGAGAAGTAGAGGGAAACTGATGGAGAGAGATTTCATCTTCCAAGTCGCTTGTAAATGCTTCATCAATAAAAATTCAAATACCTACACTTACAACAAGTCCTAGAATCTCTGTCAAAGAGCGAGAGAGAGGTGGGACTGATAGAGAACGCGACAATGTGTGGGAGAGAGGGAGAGAGAGAGAGAGAGAGAGAGAAAGCGAGGGAGAGATGGGGGGAGAGAGAGAGAGAGGTAGAGAGTGAGAGAGAGAGAGAGAGTGAGAGCACCTTCCACATCGCCTTTAAGCAGTCCAGAAATAAGGAAGCAAATTTATATACTGACATCAAACCACGTACACCATGTCAGACGGAGAGAGAGAGACTCTGTGTGTGTGCGGGAGAGGGAGATGGTGTCATCCACAAGGAGAGTAATAATTTCATCAATACATTTCGAAATACCTGCTGACAGCAAACCATGGAATTTATCAGGGATAGAGTGATTGAGAGAGAGAGAGAGAGAGACTGATAGAGATAGAGAAAAAAAGAGAGAGCTATCCACATGGACTCTAAACATTTCATCAATAAATATGCAAACAACCCCACATATGGCAGACCCTGCAATAGCTGTAAGATAGGACCAGTGAGAGAGAGAGAGAGAGAGAGAGAAGAGTGAGAGGCCTTTGATACAGACTGTAAACAATTTGTCAGAGTGTGTGGCATGAGACTGTGTCTCGTCCACATGGCCTGTAAACAGTCGTCATGAACGTCCAATTATCAGCATAGCCAGCAGGCACTGGAATCTCTGTCAGATCGATAGAGATTTTGGAAGACACAATGAGAGAGAGAAAGCATGTTTTGCCCTAACGGCCTGTAAATTATACATCAATAAAAATCGAAATATCTAAACAGACAGCAAGCCTTCGTCACTCTGTGAGAGGAAGAGATTGTGGAAAGGAGAGATGGAGAGAGGGATGGCTGAGAGATAGAGAGAGTGAGAGAGAGAGAAAGAGAGAGAGAGAGAGAGATAGAGACAGAGAGAGAGAGAGAGAGAGCGGGAGAGAACAGGAGAGAGAGAGAGATAGAGAGAGCCATCCACTTCGCCTTTAAGCAGTTCATTAATAAATATTCAAATATCCCCACTGATTGCAGACCGTTAAATATCTGTTCAAAAAAAGAGAGTGAGAGAGAGAGAGAAAGAGAGAAAGAGAGAGAGAGCCGTTCACACGGACTGTAAACAATTCGTCAGAGGGTGTGGAAGAGAGACTGCGTGTCGTCCACATGGTCTGTAAACAGTCGTCATGAACATACAATTATCAACATAACCAGCACGCACTGGAATGTTGTCAGATCGAAAGAGACTGTGGAAGAGACAATGAGAGAAAGAAATCGTGTGTCGTCCTCACGGAGTTTATATTGTTCATTAATAAAATTCGAAACATCTACACTGACTGCAAACCTTCGAGTCTCTGTCAGAGGGAGAGAGTGTGGTGGAGAAAGAGGGAGAGAGGGAGGAAAGAGAGAGAGAGAGAGATAGAGAGAGAGAGAAATAGAGAGAGGGAGAGAGAAAGAGAGAAAGAGAGGGAGAGAAGTTGAGAGAGAAAGAAAGAGAGGGAGAGTGTGTGATAAGTAGAAAGAGAGATAGAGAGAGAGAGAGAGAGGAGGGGTAGAGAGAGTGAGAGAAAGATACAGAGAGAGCGAGAGAGAGAGGAGGGGTAGAGAGAGTGAGAGAAAGATAGAGAGAGAGCGAGAGAGAGAGAGAGAGAGAGATACAGAGCGCCTTCCACACCGCCTTTAATCAGTTCATCAATAAGGAAGCAAATTTATGCACCGACATGAAATCCCGTACACCATGTCAGACGGAGAGAGAGACAGAGAGACTGTATGTGTGCTGGAGATAGAGAGGGCCTCGTCCACAGGGAGAGAAATAAGTTTAACAATACATTTCAATATACCTGCAGACAGGAAACCATGGAATTATCAGGTAGAGAGTGACTGACAGAGAGATAGAAATAAAGAAAGAGAGAGAGAGCCGTCCACATGGACTCTAAACAGTTCATCAATAAATATTCAAAGAACCCCACTTATGGCAGACCGTGGAATCTCTGTAAAAGAGAAACCGTGGGTGAGAGAGGGAGAGAGAGTGGGGAAGAGAGAGAGAAGAAGAGGGAGAGAGCCTCTCACACGGACTGTTAACAATTCATCAGTGTGTGTGGGAGAGTGACTGTGTGTCGCCCACCTGGCCTGTAAACAGTCGTCATGAACGTCCAATTATCAACATAGCCAGCAGGCACTGGAATGTCTGTCAGAGATTCTGGAATACACAATGAGAAAGAGAAAACGTGTGTTGCCCTAACGGCCTGTAATGTGTTCAGCAATAAAAGTCGAAATATCTACACAGACAGCAAACCTTCGATTCTCTGTCAGAGGGAAAGATTGTGGATGAGACAGATGGAGAGGGAGGGCGGAGAGAGGGAGAGGGTGAGTGAGATAGAGAGAGAGAGAGAGTGCTGCCCACTTGGACTGTGATCGGTTCATTAATAAATATTCAAATGCCCCCACAGATTGCAGACCGTTGAATATCTGTAAAAGAAAGAGAGTGAGGGAGAGAGAGAGAGAGTGAAAGAGAGAAAGAGAGGGAGAGAGATCCGTTCACACGGACTGTAAACAATTCATCAATAAAGATCAAAATAACTACACAGACAGCAAACCATGGCATTTCTGTCAGACAGAGAGTGAGAGGGAGAGAGAGAGAGAGAGAGAGAGAGAGTGAGAGAGAGAGAGAGAGAGTCTGTGTATGAGAGAGAAAGGGAGGAAGAGAGAGAGAGAGAGAGAGAGAGAGAGAGAGAGAGAGAGAGAGAGAGAGAGAGATAGAGAGAGAGAGAGAAAGAGTAAGAGGGTGTGGGAGATAGAGAATGTATGTCGTCCACAACACCGACAGCACACCCTGGAATCTCGGTCAGATCGAGTGAGCTTGTGGAAGACACCATGAGGAAGAGAGAGAGGGAGCATATGCAGTCCTCCCGTACTGTAAATTGTTCATCAATAAAGATCGAAATATCTATAAAGACAGCAAACTTTCGAATCTCTGTCAGGGAGGCAGAGTGTAGAGGACAGAGCTGGAGGGATGGAGTGTAGAGTGAGCGAGGGAGTGCGAATTCTGGCAGTGCATCTTCTGGATGGTACATACTGTCACTAGTGTGCGTTCTGAGTAGAGTGCCTGAATGTTTGTGTGGTGTGCTGCCAATTAAGTGGGCTACTCTGCTCTGCACGGTGTTATATTTCTTGAGTGTTGTGGGAGCTGCACTCGATCAGGCTAGTGCGGATTATTCAGTAACGTTCCTGACTTTTCTCAGCAGACTATTGTCAGGATATATGATGCCAGGAGGTGTGTAGCTCGTTGCATGATAACTAAACTCTGACCTACTCTTTTAGCCAAAGCCTTAATATGGCCAGTCCAGTACACTTTCTGGTCAATGGCCTCCACCAGAATGTTGATAGCGGAGGAATCACTGATGGTAGGCTTATTGAACATCAATGGGCGATGGTTGAATTCTCTCTTGTTGGAGATGGTTACTGTCTGACACTTGTTTGGCGCGAATGTTACTTGCCACTTGTCAGCCCAAGCTTGGGTTTTGTCCAGGTCTTGCTGAATTTGGACATGGACTGCGTCAGTACCTGAAAATTCGCGAATGATGTTGAGCGCCAGCAATCTTCAGCACAAACTCCTCCAAATGTGATGGAAGGAACGTAATTGCTGATGCAGCTGAAGATTGTTGAGCCTAGGACAGTACACTGACGATCACCAGCGTTGATGTAGTGGGGCTCAGATGACATACACACAATAGGCACAACAGTCTTCCTTTGTGAAAGTTATGACTCCAACCAGTGGAAAGATTTCTCCCTCATTAACATTGACTAAATGTTTGCAAGGGCTCCTTGCTATCGTACTCAGTCAAATTCAAGGGAACTCGCTCTCACCGTTTATAAAAAAAAAACAAACGACTGCGGAACTGGAAGTCTGAAACAAAATAAAAAAATGCTGGCAAAACTCAGCATGTCTGACAGCAGCCTCTCTGCAGTTACTGTCAGACCTGCTGAGTTTTTACAGCTTTTTGTTTTTGTTTCACTATCACCTCTCCACGAGAGTTCAGCACTTTTGTCCATGTTTGTATGAAAGCTGTAATGAGGTCAGGAGCAGAGTGGTCGTGCTGAAATCCAGTCTGGGGATTAGTGAGCAGGATATTGCCCTGCAACTGACGACTGATAGCACTTTTGAGGAACCCTTCCTGCACGTTTCTGACGATGGAGAGTAGGCTGCTGGGGCGATCATTGGCCCTTTGATTTGTCATTCTCTTTGTTTGCAGTGCATACCTGGGCAAATTTCCATGTAGCTGGGTAGACTACAGTGTTGCAACTGCACTGGCACAGCTTGTCTAACTGACCATCAAGTTCTGGAGCACAACCATGCACTACTCTTGCTGGACTATCGTCTGGGCCCATTGCCTTAGTCATATCCAGTGCCTTCCGTTGTTTCTTGATATCACAAGGAATTAATCGACTTGACTTAAAACTGTTATCTATGATGCTGAGGGCGTCTGAGATTGCCGAAATGATTCAGCGACTCGGCACGTCTCGCTGATGATTGTAGCAAATTATTCAGCCTTAACTTTTGAAATGAAGTCCCGGTCTCCTCCATCATTGAGGTTGTGGATGATTGTGTAGACACCTCCTCCAGTTATTTATTTAATTATTCACCACAGCTGAATGTGGCAGGACTGCAGAGCTTAGATCTGATCCGTTGGTTGATGGAACATTAAGCCCTCTCTGTAATTTCTTCCTCTGGTGTTTGGCACGCAAATAGTCCTGTGTTATATCTGCACCAAAATGAAACCTCATTTTAAGTATGTCTAGCCCTGTACCTTGAATGCCCTCCTACACACTTCCTTGAAACAGGCTTGCTTTATGGCAAGGGTAGAGTGGGGGATATGCCGGGCCAGATTGTGTTCGAGTGTAATCCTGCAGCAGCTGCTGTCCTAAGCACCACATAAATGATCAGCCTTGAGTTACTGCATCTGTTCCAAATCTTGCCCATTCAAAACGATGTGAGTGCCACTCAACACGATGGAGCGTACCATCAACGTGAAGGAGGAACTTTTTCTCCATAATGTCTGTGCGTTGGTCACTCCTAGCGATACTGCCAAGGACAGATGCATCTGCGACAGAACGCTTGGTGTTGATTAGGTCAAGTATGTATTTCTCTCTTTTTGGTTCACTCACCACCTGCCATCGTCCAGTGGTAATGTCATTTTGGACTTGGCTAACTCGGTAGCACTGCTACTACCGAGCAACTCTTGGTGATGAACATTGAAGTCCCACACGCATAGCACATTCTGCATCATTGCCACCCTTGATGGTCCCTCCAAGTGATTTACAAATTGGAGGAGCACTGATTCTTCAGGTGAGGGAAGGGAGTATTTGGTTATCAGCAAGCAGTTTCCTTACCCGTGTTTTACCTGATGCCTTGATAATTCATGGTGTCCGGAGTCGATGTTGATGACTCTCATGGAAGCTCCCTCCCGACTGTACAACATTGTACCGCCACTTCGACTGGGTCAGACCTTCCGGTGAGACAGGTCATACCAGGGATTGTGATTGTGGTGTCTGAACATCATCTGTAAGTATAATTCCATGAGGGTGATTATGTCAGTCTGTTGCCTGAGTAGTCTGTGAGACATCTCTCTCCATTTTGGCGCTAGCCCCCCAATATTTGTAGGGTGGACATTAAGGATCGACAGGGCTGCGTTTGACATGTAGGTTTCCTATGCCTAGTGCAATGCCAGTTATTTCCTCCAGTTTCCTTAATCGAACACCAGACACATAAATCTAACAATTAGCCCACCGTGCTGTCTCTGGCAGATGTAGGAATATTCATTTCAAGTAAAATGGAAACATTAGGTTCAACCTGTGCATAATAACCAACCTAACAAAATATTGAGCTTAGTGCAATATACATTCATTTCATATATGTAACTGAGACACAAAATCGCACCGAGCGATCCCACTGTCTGTTTAAATATTACGCCGTGAAAATTTCATTCATTGTCTGTTGTGTAGCGTACGCGCAATCGATCAATAAGCGGTCACAACCCAAAAGAGTGCAGAAAGTGTAAAACTCCCCTTGGAACTTTTAAATCTGTGTTTTTTTCCCTTTACCAGTTACAATGAAGATAAATCACGAAAGTGAAAAAAAAAAACATATTGCGACGGCAAAAATGTATTCACCCCGAGTACAACTGAACCACATTGAGCAACCAACTTAAACAAATGCACCAGGAGTGACAATGGGAAAGAGAGCGTCTTCAAGGACAGACAAACACCCAGAAAGCAAGGTTGTTATCAATTCTAGCTCAGTTCTGTTCCATTTCCGTCAGTGTATTTGGCGAATGTTTGCGGATAAATGGAAATGAATGAACGTTGGAAGTTCAGCAGGAAGAGCAGGGAGTGTTTGAAAAATGTTTCGATTCCATTTAGTCAATAATTAGTTCTGGTGTTTGAAGGGGAAAGGGTCGAGGAAGCTTTAGTCTGTATCCAACTCCGTTCTGTAACTGCCCTAGAAATGATTGCTCTGGCACAGTAGGGGGAGTTTACTCTGCATCCAGTCCCGTGTTGTACCTCTCCTGGGAGTGTTTGATCTGGACAGTGCAGACAGCAGTTTCCCTGTAATCAGCACCGTGCTGTATATAGGATTAGATTATTTGCTGAGGCTTTATAGGGAGAACTTTACTCTTTAACTAATCCATGTTGACCTTGTCCAGGCATGCTTTGTTGCGACAGTGAAGATGGAGCATTACTCTGTACCTAATCACATCATATATCTGAAGATGTCGTGTTTAGATTGATAGAATCGTGAAAAGCATACGGCACCCAGATAGGCCACTTGTCTCACTGTGCCTGTGCAGGCCTAAAACGAGGAAACAAACATAATCCCACTTTGTAGAATTTGATCCGAAGTGGTGCAGGCGAAAGCCCTTGAGATGCACGTGCAGAGACATTTTAAATGAGTTGAGAGTTCGTGCATCCCCTGAGCTCTGAGGCAATGATTTCCAGACCAAAACATTCTATGGGGTGGAAAAAATGTATTCTCTCCGCTCCCTCTAATCGTCCTAATAATTAACTTAAATTGGTGCACCCTCGTCACTGACCTCTCTGCTAACGCAAATAGGTCTTTCACACCCATACTAACCATGACCCTCACAATTCTGTACATCTCAATCAAATCTCCGTTCAGCCTCCTCTGTTCCAAGGAAAACAATCCCTGAATAACTCATCTTTGCTCATAGCTGCAGTTTTCCAACCTCGGCAACATCCTCATAAATCTCCTCTGCGCCATCCCGAGTGCCATTACATACTTTCTGGAATGAGGTGAGCAGAACTGCACAAAAAACACTAGTCGTTGACTAACTAATGTGTCATATATTACCAGCATAACTTCCTTTTGTAATACTTCATGCCACGGCTAACTTAGGTAAGCATTCAATATGCCTTCTTAAACATCTTATTCAGCCATCGTTTTAACAGTTTGTGAACATTCACTCCAAGGTCCCTCGTTTCCTCCTATTAATTTTTGTTCCTTTACTATGGACCATATTCCGACGCGAATTAACTCTATTTGTCCATGTTGAATTCAATTTACTGTGGACAGTATGGAGGAGATTTTGTGTTGAACCTAAAACAGTGCTATGCTTCCCCAAGGTGTGTTTAATGGAGACACTGTGAAGGGGGTACACTGTACATGGTTCTGTGTCGAAACCTTCATCTAAGTGTTTAATTTGGGCTGTGAGTGGGAGTTTTATCCTTCGCTTAACCGCATTCTGTAACTGGACAGTGGGTGTTTGATCTGCATATCGTAAAGAATGATTAGCTCCCTATCTAACCACAAGATGTATGTGCTGTTTGAGTGTTTGAATAGGACTGTTTAGAAGTATCATTGTCCTGTATCTAACCATGTAACATACCTGCTCTGCAGATGTTTGATGGGAACAGTGGAGAGGGAGATTTAATTACTTTCCAAACTTTTGCTTTGCCTGCAAAACACGTGTTTGGTGGCGATTGTATAAAGATAAATTGTTCTCTGCATGTAAACCCATGCTGCATCTGCCCAGCAGTGGTTGATGAGATATTTTCGAAGGAGTTTTATTCTCTAGCTTATCTTGGGCTCTACCTCAACAAAAAATACTTGATGGTTCAAGTCTAAAGGGAGTTTCACTTTATATCTAAGCCTTTTCAAGATCACCTATGACCGTTTAATGGGACAGTGTACAGGGAGATTATCTCTTTAACTAACCCCATTCGTTACCTGCTCTGGGAATATACTGTGCGAGAGAGTAGAAGGAACTTAACTCTTTATTTAACCATGTGCTGTACATGTCTTTGGGTTGCTTGATGGAGACAGTGTAGACGGAGCGTTCTTCTTTGTCTAACCCCTATCTCTATCTGAACTGTGAGTATTCTATGGGGACATTATAAAGGGAGGATTATTCTTTAACTAACCCTGTGCTTCACCTGCCCTGGGAGTGTATAATGGGGAGAGTAGGGGGATCTTAACTCTGCATCTCATCCCGGGATCCAGTTTAATTGGGAAATTTTGATGGGGACAACTTGGTGGGAGCTTTCTTCTGATTCTTTCGGTGCTATAAATGCCTGGGGATTTTATTGTTGGGACAATGCAGAATTAGATTTTCAGCGTATCTGACACGATGATGTGTTAGCTCTGTTTGTGTCTGGTAGGGACATCGGAAAGGGAAGATGAATCACTATTTAATCCTGTCACTATTCTTGAATTGGAAGTGTTCATTGTGGCAGTGGAAAGTGGGGATAAATGTCTATTTAACCCATTGTTGCAGCTGTACTGGGAATCATTGATTTGCAAAGTTGCCATTTGCCTCTTTTACCTCAATATTCATGTCACTTCCAACGCTGAAACATCACTCTTCTTAACCTTTTTGTCACTACTAATTCAGAAACATTACTGACCCTGACCCTGATTTTCAATAATAACCAGATAACACACTTACCAAAATCTAATTGCCATTCGCTGACATGTAGTGACACTCTCAAAGCCATCACCTACTCATGTACATCAGTTACCTCACTCTTATTCACACCATCGTTCAAAGGAAATCACTTACCTCACTCTTATTTACAGTACCACACAATCAGATCGCAGAATCACGGAATCACACAGTGCAGAAAAGGCCCTGCAGCCCACCGAGTCTCCAGCGACACATGACAAACACCTGACCTACCTACCCAATCCTATTTACCAGCACTTGGCCCATAGCCATGAATTTTTTGACGTATCCATGGCTCATCAATGGTACTTTTTAACTGGTTTGAGGCAAAACGCTCCACCACCCTCCCAGGCAGCGCATTTCAGTCCGTCACTACCCTCTGATTTCCCTCACATCTTCCCTAAACGTCCAGCCCCTCACCTTGAATTTATCTCCCCTCGTGACTGACCCTTCAACTAAGCGTCCCCGTGTTTAAGATCATATACAGTAGCTTTGGATGGAGTTCTACAGGCTGATTCCAGGGACGAAGGTGTTGATTTATCGAGAATGTCTAAATAGTTTAGCCCGTTATTCACTGAATTTGAGAAAAATAAACGATGACCACTTTGAAACATAATGGATACTGAGGGGTCTTCACAGGATCGATGCTTAGAAAGTGTGTGCACGAGTGGTCGAGTCTAGAACTATATAACATAGTAACAGAATAAGGGGACAATCATTTATAACTGAGAAGCAATTGGAGTCCTTCTCCCAGAGCAAATTGTATCTCTGGTTTCTCTACCCTGTGGAGTTGGGAAGTCTAGATCAACAATAGGTTTTATAGGGGATATAGAGAGATTTTTGGAATATTGTGCAGTTGAGGTCTATGAGGTGCTGGCACGAAAGAGGTTTTGTGGCCTTGGGAAAATCAAGTAAACGTATAGTGACAACGAGCATGTGTTTCCCGATCAATGTGGAAGTAAACAATTCATAAAATGTGGTCAGTAATGTATCTCGATGGCGAGTGACACGGAGCATTTGGTTAGAGTTCTATGGGGAAGCAAAGACATGATGGCAGTGAGCTTTCTGGACGGATTTAGAAAAAGTGCATGTGTTTTGTGAACTTTTGGGATGTATAGTGTTAATAAAGTGGTCAGTGATGCACCTGGATGAATATTAAAAATGAACCCGTGGTTTGTGATCACTGCGATCTATAGTATTGATAAAATTAGTTTAGTGATGTAGCTGGATAGAAAGTGACAATATTTGGAAGTCTATGAGATCTATATTACAAATAAGTTGATACCGCTGTCCTAACAAGATGGATTTTGACAATGAGAGATAGGGCAGTGATCTAACTGAACTAATAGTGGCAATAAGATTGAAGTCACTGACCTAACTGAATGGATAGTGACAAGACGATTGAGGTCAGTGATCTAACTGAATGTAAAGATATAATAATAGTGAGGTTGTGGATTTAGCAGGAAGGGCAGTATCTTTAAGAATGAGATCAGTGACGTAACTGGATGGACAGTGACAATAAGGATGAGATCAGTGACCTAAAGGAATGTATAGTGACAATAAGGTTGTGGTCAGTAAAAAATATACTGGATGGACAGTGTCAATAGGAATAAAATCAGCGAACTATTTGGGTGGATAGTGACAATGAGAGTGAGGGCAGCGATCTAACTGGTAGGGTCGTGACAATAATAGGCTGGACATTAATTTTGGCGGATGGACAGTGCTAATAAGAATGAGATCAGCGAACTATTTTCATGGATAGTGACAATGAGAGTGAGGTCAGTGCCGTTATTGAAAAGCGGGGAAGGTTTTTGGGGCCGAATGGCCTACTCCTGACCCTATTTATTAACGTTCTAATGTACTCCATCCATCCGCGCAGATCACTGACCTCCCTCTTATTGTGACTGTCCATCCAGTGAGGTCACGGAATGCGCTCATTTTGTCAGTGCCTCTCCAAGTTAGTTCACTAACCTCACCCTTACTGAGATTTCATAAATGGCCTCAATGGTATATCCACTACCTTACCAGTTCGATCACTGATATCACTCTTATTGAAACTAACCATTCAGTTAAATCAATGACCTTGCTCATTTTCTCATTACCAAACAAGATTCTCTTCTGAGCTAAGATTATTTTTTTCCAGAAACCATCCAGTTAGTTTACTGGGTTCATACTTAATGTCACTAACAATTTACTTAGATGATGACCCTCACAGGCGTGGTCAATATCGATCCTGTTCGATCAGTGATATCACACTGATTGTCAATATACAATCAGTAACATGAGTGACCTCACTCCTACTTCCATTGCCAGCTAGTGAAATCAATGACTTCACGCTTATTGTCACTAACCAAACAGTTAGAAGACTAATCTCACACCTGCTGTCACTATCCATTGAGTTATTATACTGATCGCAGTCTTATTGTCAATATTCTACTATTTACATAAATGAGTTCAATTAAACATTCACTGCAATCCAGATAAATCAGTCACGCTTATTTTCACTGGCCAACCAGTAAGCAGAGTGATCTCACTCTCTTTTCCACTTCCCATACAGTTATAAGACTGACATCACTCTTATTGTCATCTCCATCCACTTGGATCACTGACCTCTCTCTTATTGACACTACATATTTTATTGCTAATTCACGAGTTTGGAAGTTTCGCTGGCTTGGTCAGCATTCCTTGTCCTCCCCTAATTGCCCTTGAGAAGTTGGTGGTGAGCTGCATTTCTGACCCTTTGTCGTCCATGTGGTCGAATAACACCCACAGTGCTGCTTGGAAGAGAGTTCCATGATCTGGACCAGCGACAGTGACAGAACGGTAATATATTCCCATGTCAGGATGATGAGTGACTAGGAAGGGAACTTCTCGGTGCTGTTGTTCCCATTTATTTGCTGTCCTTGTCTTTCGAGATGCTGAAGGTCGAAGGATTGTAATTTTCTATCGAAGGAGTCATGTTGAATCCCTTCAGTTCATTTTGTCGTTGCTAATAATTTCTTCCATTGCTCATTGGTGGTGGAGGGATTTAATGTTTGTTGAAACGGTGCTCATCAACCTGGATGCTTTTACCCGGATGGAATCAATTTGCTTGCGAGCTGCATGCATCCAGTTATATCACTGACACCTTTCCTATTTTCACTGTCCTTCCCGTTAGATTATTGACCTCACTATCTTTGCCATTAACCACCCAGTTACAACATCGACTTCCTTCTTATTTCAGTATCCATCCAGTATGAACACTGAGACCATTGTTATTGTCATTATGTAGGCAGTTATGCTTCTGAACTCATTCTAATTGTCGCAATACGTTCAGTTATATCACGGAACTCAATGTTATTGTCACTATCCGTCCAGTTAGATAACTTACCTCAAACGTATTCTGAATATTCATTCAGTTAGATCACTGACATCATTCTTATCATCACTGTCCGCCACTTAGTTAACTGACCTGAATGTGGTTGCCATTATCTATCCATTTAAATCCCTGACCACACTGTTATTAACTTTATCCATCCAGCTAAACCACTGACCAAAATCGTATTTTTTTTTTCACATCCAGCTAGATCACTGACCTCACCGTTAATGTCAATTTCCATTCAGTGAATAATCTGAAATCACTCTTATCGTCATTATCTATCTAGTTAGATCACTGACCTGAATCGTATTATCACTGCCCAAACAGCTAGATCACATACCCGAGGATTGTTCATTGTCGGTTACATGGCGATCAAGTCATCGATTTCACTCAGCAACACTGGAGAATTCGGAAACCACCCATACACATCAGTGACCACAGTGTTACTCTACGTTCAGAATCCAGATAAAAGGAAATATAATCGTTTGAGATAGTGGCCTTGTGCAATGTTGCACCAGCCTTCAACGTGGAAAGGAAGTGAAAGCAGAAGCGAGAGCAGTGATAAAGCAAATGGACAGTGACTGTAAAGTTAAATCAGTGATGAGCCAGCGACTGTTTACCGTATCTGTACTTTGAGTGATTGATGGGGCTCTTTAGACGGATTTTACACTGCAAATTACACCATTATGCCCATTACGGAAGAAAATCCGGTGCCCTTACCAGGCCTGTACTACATGTGACTCCAGATCCACTGCAATGTGGTTCACAACTAAATGTCTTCTAAAATAGCCTAGCAATCAACTCAGTTGTATCAAAACGCTTAACAATCTAGAAAAAATGGAATGCTACTGGACAGATCACCAGGCATGGTCCTGGACACTAGAAACAAAAATGGCAAAGCAGACCTGCGACCCATCTAAAACGTCCTTATTAACAACGGGGGCATGGTACGAACATTGGGAGGGTTCTCTCACATACTAGTCAAGCAACCGATTGATACAGTCATGTGCACAGAATCATACGTCAAAAACAATTTCCCAGACAACATCACGCCACTCCTTGGGTACAACATGTCCACAGGCTAAACAGGCCCAGCAGAGCTGAGAGCACGCTGGTATGCAGTAGGGAGAGAGTTAAACTTGGAGTCATCAATATCGACTACGAACCACATAAAGTCTCATGCTGCTAGGTCAGGTATAGGTAAGTGAACCTGCTACTGATTACCTTGTATGCCTCACGACCAACGCCCAACACTCCCCCCACCAACTCCGACTTTCTGCTGTTGATTCCCAATACTCCACGTTGAACACAATTTGAAGGAGGCAATGATGCTGGCGAGGGCGCAGCATTTACTCGGGGTCGGGTACTTCAATGTCCACAACAAGAGTTACTCGTAAGCAAGACGACAGACTGAGTTGGCCAAGCCCTAAAATCCCTAGCTGATAGATACCGTCTGCAGCAGTACGTGAGGGAACCAGCAAGAGGAGAAATAAATCATACATGACCTCATTAGCAACAGTCTGCCTGCCACAGATGCGTCTGTCCATAACAGCATTAGTAACAGTGGCCAGAGCAAAGATCTTGAGAAGCCGAAGCCCCGCCATCACATTGAAGATAATCTGCATCGTGTTATGTGGCTCTACCTCCATGCGAAACTGAACAGATGTCAAACAGACCCAGCAACTGGGGATCCGTGAAGCACTGTGGGCGATCTGCAGAAGCAGAGGTGACCAGGTATGTAGTATAAGGCATTGCATTTGACGTCGTCTACTTGGACTACAGCAAAGTGTTTGATATATACCCGCTTCGGAGCCTGATAACGAAGGAAAGATTCAATCGAATCCAAAGCAAAATGGCAACTTGGATTCAAAATTGTCTGAGTGGCAGGAAGCAAAGAGTACCGTTAAAGTTTTTGTTATTGTCACAGGATGACTGTGTCCAGCGAGGTTCTACTGGAATCGTTGCTGGTTATCTTGCTGTTTGTGATGTTTATAAACATTTTATAATTGAATGTAGGAGGGTTGATCAGTAAGTTCGCGGAAGGCACAAACATTTTTGGGGGATTAAAAAGTGAGGAGGGTAGCCTTAGACTACATGATGATATGGACGGTCTGGCCTGATGGGCTGAACAAGGGCAAAATAAATTTATTCCGGATAAGTGTGAGGTGCTGCACTTAGGTAAGAAGAAAAATGAAGAAAGTTGCGATTGTTGGAGCTTAATCATATGAGCTTCAGGGCATCTCTGCAGGAGTTCCCAAGGTTATTGTACTCAGTAAAAATATCTTCAGTTGCTTCATAAATGCAATTCCTTGTATCGTAAGGGCAGAAGTGGCAGTTTTCGCTGATTATTGCATCATCAATCATGTGGAATGTAACTCTCGTCCTGATGTCCCATAGTTTGTCAATTGTCTATCAGGGACAGGAAAGGAGTGAGATGGAATAGTTCGCACTTGACGGAATGAGTGCGGTTCCAAGAACACTGATGAACTTGAATAAATCCAGTATAAAGAAGCCCGCTTGCTTAGCACCCTACCCATAAACGTGCACTACCCCAACAACTGTGGCACAGTGACAGCAGTTTGTATAATCAGCAAGATCCACCGCAGGAACTCACCAGACTCCTTATACAGTGGCATCCAAATCCCGGATGGCTACCTTTAACAGATCAAGTGCAGCAGGCACATTGGAACTCCACCAACAGCAAGTTCCCCTGAAAGTCATCCAACACCATTGTTTGTACATAATTGCCATTCCTTCATTTTGGTTGGGTCTAAATTCCGTAACTCCCTCCTGTCAGGACTGTGCGTACAGCTACAACGTATGGACTGCAGGAATTGAAGATAGCGCTTCACCAACACATTTTCAAGGAAATTTAGCGTTGGGCAGGCAATACGTGCTGGTCAATCCAGAAACCCACGAACTCCATCAATAGATATATTTAATAAATGTGAATTGCAACCAGTGTTGCTGTGTTGAAAGCAGTTCCAGCAGCATCCTCGACATGAACTAGATGAATGAAGGAACCCATTATTCACAGATCCCTTGCAAACTGTCTCAAATAAGGCCAAAGCTAAAGCCAGGAGAGTGGATCATGAGTACATATGTTTCTCAGTAGTTAAATTCCCAATGAGAGACAGCATGCACAGGTTGTCTGTTTGCTTTTGAAACAATCTCCAAACTTGTCACAATTCAGGCTTATAGATTAGAAAATCAGTAGTATTCTGAGGAATTCAATCTCACATATTCAAGCTCAATGCATCACTCGCTCCGAGATCATTCAAATGCCTCTTAAAGAACCTCAAGTTTTCCGCCACTGGAACCACCATCACCCGCACCCTCACACCCGCTCTCCCCGACCTAACAAAAAGAAAACCTTCCCCCGCCTGCCCCGGCACCGCACTACCTGGAATTATGTTCCACACGGTGATTGATATTTGCGTTGAGAACATTCTGCAATTAGTCTTTATTTCACTCTAACTGATGAATCTTTGCCTGTTGTTTAGCTACAATGAAGCCCAATAGCCGTCACCACATAGATTGACATTCAGTTTCCTGACAAGCAATAATTAAGGAAAGGACACATAGTTGCGAGTCAGGTTGGTGAGTGACTTGGAGGGGAACCTCCAGATGGTATCATCGCCATGTGCATGCTGTCCTTGCCCTGCTAAATAGTGCTTATCGTGGGTTTGGGCGGTGTTGTTGAAAGAGGCATGGTGAGTATCCGCAGTGCATTTTGTGGATGGTACACACTGTCACCAATTTGCAACGGCGGTGCAGGAGATAGATGATCAACGTGGTGGATGGGATCCCAATCAGGCGAGATGCTTTAACCTGGACGGTGTTCAGCTTCTTGATTGTTTTGAGAGGTGCACTCATCAAGGCGATTGCAGAGCATGTCATCACACTCTCGACTTCTGCCCTGCGGATTCTGGAAATGTTTGGTGAGTCTGGAGGTGAGTAACTCGCGCCAGGATTCATTGCATCTGGCCTGAGTCTTTAGCCACAGTATTTATATGCATAATCCAGTTCAGTTCCTGTTCAAAAGAAGCCAGTAGGATGTTGGAGGTGAGGGATTCAGCAATGGTAATGCAACTGAAACTCAAGAGAGCTGTTTGGATGCTTTAATCCTGAAGTTAATCATTGCCTGGCACTTGTGTGTCGAGAATTTCACATGCCATTTGTCAGCCTACACCAGAATTTTGACTAGTTCTTGCTGCAGTTGGGCACGATCTGCTTCACTATCTGAAGAGAAGCACATGGTGCTGAACATCGTGAAATCATGGGTGAACATCCTAACTTCTGAGATTCTGATAGCAGCAAAGTCAGTGATGGGTCAGCTTAAGATGGTTAGGCCAAGTACACGACCCACACGGAATCCCGCAGTGATGTCAAGGAGCATAGAAAATTGCCCTACAGCAGCCACAACTAGGTTCTTTAGTGCAAAATATGTTTCCAACCAGCAGAGAATTTTCCCTCTGGTACCCATTGACTCCATCTTTCCTCGGCATTCTTCATGCCACACTCATTCTAGTGCTGCTTTGATGTCAAGGGCACTGACACTCACCCTCACTTTTAGAGTTCAGCTGTTTTGCCCATGTTTGGATTTAAGACTGTGAATAGGTCAGAGCTGAATGGTCCTTGCGGGCACAAATCCAAACGTCAGTGCGCAGGTTAATGCTGGCTAAAAAAAGTTACAGTGTCGATGATACTTTCCATCACTTTACTGATAATCGAGGTTAAACTGCAGGGACAATACTGGCTATGGCGCCTTAGCCCTGCTTTTTTGTTTACAGGACATATTTTTGCAATTTTCCTCATAGCCGTATAGATGCCAGTGTTGCCACTGTACTGGAATATCTTGGCTAGGGACGTGGCAAGTCATGCGGCACAACTCTTCTGGTGTATTGCCGGAATATTGTCAGTGCCAATAGCCTTTGAGGTATCCCGTGCCATCAGCCGTTTCTGGATGTCAGGTTGAGTGAATCGATTTGGATGAAAAATCAGAACTGTGGGACTGGGGATATCCGGATGGATCAACCAATCGGACTCCAAGAGTTGGAATCTAACGGGCTATTTGTGTTGACGAATGCCTCGTATTATTATTACCCAAATATTAACATAAAACAACATAGGCTTTTATATATGTTAAAACATTTCCACAATTTTCCAATTATCGTTTCTTCGAGGTCGCAAACTATGATTGAATAAATTCACCGAGCAAGCTCTTAACTGAATTTATCAATTATATTTGTGTATCAGATGTTATATTTATTTCTGCTAACGCCCAAAGTTAAAATTCACGGCGTGAGATGAACATCTCTTGTTTTTGTGCAGCGTGTTTTTCAAGTAAGAACCTTATGCTTTGATTGATTAATGTGAGTAAATCTCGACCAGTAAAATAGTTAAAGCCTTTTCCATGATAATATACAAGAGAAAAAGGGCCTTGTGAACTTGCTGTGTTTAATACAATCGAACTAATGAGTCGCAGGGAAAATCAGTTCTCATCGAGTCTGACAGTAATTACAGCCAGTGCTGGAAAAGCATGTTCTAAATTATCGCAGTTAAACTGTACAGTTCAGCATCCAGCAAAAAGGATTTTAGTGACCTCACAGCAAATGGCGCATACAGGTATATGACTTTCCTGACTCTTACTGATATGACCCACCAATTTCCGGACAGACCACTTTTCTAAAACTAAGCTGAGCGGGATCGACCCTAATCTCCAAAAGCGGGAATTGTGGTGGTCAACCTTGGAAGTTGTGGAAAGAGGTTAAATAACATTTTCTCCACGTTGGGAAATTGGGTTTGGAACTTCCTGACCACATTAACGGTGGGATAAGGACGGCTCCCCGTTGCCACTGGTAAAAGTTGAGACACACCTGGCCTCTCATGAATGCACATTAACGGGGCACCAGGTCTGTATCTTTTGGCCGGCAAAAGCTTCACGCCCTGCCCAGCAGGAATTCTCAGGATTCGGGTCATATTTCTGGGAAACCTGGGGTGTTAATTGAAGAACTCTCTCTCACTTGGCGGATATTGCAGGATGCCCTCCCCATTAGGTTCACAAACCTTGGTGCCAATATCAAAGGTGCAACTGATGATCTAGAGGCAAGAAACCAGAGAAAGGCACGAAGATAGGTTGGTGGGTGTTAACAGGCGCCAAAGGCCCTGGACGGAGGTGAAAAAAGAGAGAGAAATTGAGCACAGCTAAATCGTAAAGTCGAATGCGGCTGATGCGCCGGATGCAATGTAAAATGTAAGTGAGGAAGATCGTCTTAAAAGGGGAAGGGTTGTATCAAGTGGTACACAAAGCGAGTTGGGGAAGTTGGTCTGAAATGGAGTTTTGGAAGGTGGTCTGAAAAAGGTTTTGGGGAAGGCGGTCTGTAAAATTGTGGTTGAATGATGTTCCGTAAAGGGGTTGCAGAAGGTGGTTTGTGAGTTTGGTGAAGAAGGTGGGCTCTAAAGGGGGCGTCGAATGTGTTCTATGCAGATGTTCTGGACGGTGGTCCGTACAATAGGGTGTCTAAAATGGTCTGCAAAGGTGCGTTTCCAAGTTATTCTGCAAAAGGGAGCTGTTGAAGGTGGTCTATAAATGAGATGTGGAAAGTGATCTGAAAACGGGAGGGTGAAGAACTTCGTCCCAAAATTGGGGCCAGGAAGTAAGACTGTAAAGGGAGCTGTAGAAGGTGACCTGTAAAGGGGTGTTTGAAAGTTTGTCGGTAAAGTGAATGTGAGAGGTGGTTTCTAAAGGGGGTTGCGAATTTGTTCAGTAAAGTGGTTCTGTATTCTGTCATGAAGAAAGGGTTTGGTATGTGATTTGGGTAGCGGAGATGCGGAGCCCGGTCTGTAATGGAATCTTTGGACGGTGTTCTGTAAAATGGGGTCTCTACAATTGTCTGGAAAGGGAGGTTTCCAATTTGTTCTACAAAGTGGCGTTTGGAAGGTGATCTTAAAACGGGAGGCTGAAGAAGTTTTTACAACAAATGCTGCACCCCATTTACAGATCATCCTCCACACCCCTTTCTAAAGACCTACTTCGAACCCACCCTTTCCAGATCATCCTAGGCACACCATTTTACAGACAGCTGCCCTGAGCCGCCTTTACAGGCCATCTTCCAAATGTTGTGAAGTGGATTTAGAAACTGGCCTGCAAAGGGAGGCGGGAAAGATTGTCTGTAACGGGTATGGTTGGGATGATTTCTGTCAAGGTAGTTTGGAAGGTCGTCCCTGAAGGATGATGTGGAAGGTGGGTGTTAAAGGAGCATCAGGAAGTTGACCTCTAATGTGGCTGTGGAAGGTGGTCCGTTAAGGCATGTGTTGAAGCATGCCTGAAAATGGATCTTTGAAGGTGATGCTAAATGGGGGCGAGTATGTTCGCCTGTAAAGGGTATTGTGGAATGTTCTCTGTAAAGGGTGGTGTAGAAGGTCTTCTGTAAGGGTTCGTATTGAAGATGAAATGTAAAGGGAACGAGGAAGGTGGTCTGTTAAGTGGTTTTGAAAGGCGGTCTTTAAAAGGAATGTGGATGGTGGTCTGGAGAGGTGGTGTGGAAGTTGGTGTGTAAAGGGGTTGAGGAAGTTGGTCTTTAAAAGGATGTGTAGAAGGAAGCCTGAAAGGGAATTTGGAAGGTGGTCTTTAAAGGCGGCTCTGGATGGTGGCCTCTGAAATCTTGTTTCTAACATGTTCTGGAAATGGGGGTTTCGAAGAAGTTCTGTAAAAAGGGGTATGGAAGATGCTTTATAAGGGGGATGATGCAGTTGGGTTGAAAAGAAGGGGGCGTGGAAGGAGGCTAGTCAGAGGTGATGTGGAAGATAGTCTGTAAAGGTGGGTATAGGATGTCCTTTGTAACGGGGGCTGTGGAATATCGATTGTAAAGTGATTGTAAAATGTCAAGAGCGTGTGTATGGTAGCCTGTAATGGGAAACTGCAATGTGTTCTGGGAAGGGTGTGTGTGGAAAGTGTCCTGGACGGAATGTGTAAGGTGTTCTCAAAAGAGGGTGTAGAACCTGCTCTGCACAGGTGCCTGCGGAAGATGGTCTTTAAAGGCGATGTGGATTGTGGCCTCGAAAGGAGGTGTGGATGTTGGTCTGTAAAGTGTGTAGGCATGTGCGTTTTGTGAATAGGGTCATAGTGTGTCCTCACCTGGGTAATGTTGAATTGATGTTGAGGATCTGGGATTCATCTGAGGCTTATGTGTGCCGGGGAGGCTTTTAATGTGAAGGGGGAATTGGGATGCGTTAGATTTGAAGGGTGAATTTTCCTGTCTTTCTCAGGTGTAGTGCTGGACAAGATGTCCATTGACTGCGACTATAAAGGTGGCATGGAAAAGGGGTATGGGCAGAGCCAGGGCTGCCATGGGAGCAATGAATGGACTGGGCTCCGGGACAAGGGAAGGCATGACTATTCTTTTTTTAGAATCGGGTCGAGGATAATGTGGAAAGGTCCAATGATGCCAGAGGGAAATTTTCACGTGTCATTGCGGATGGTCGATGGTGATTGAAGGAAAGAGTTGGATGACAGGCGCTAGGTAAAATTTTTAGGAGCTGTTGTGAAAATTCAAAAGTATAATCTCCACAGAAAAACTCTACTGGAAGAAGGTCACTTACACGCTGTAAAGGAACCGATTTCTGCGTTGGGAGGAGATTCCCGTCGTGATGGTGGATCACAAGTTGAACATTAATGGAAAACCTTAATACTCATTGAACTGTGATTGCTGTGTTCATGTGAAATCCTCACACACGGTATAGTCCACATGGTAGCAGGTCTCGCCCAGAAGGATCTCAGCACATGGAGACCCAGTGAGCTGAGCTGCCCTTCATTCTGAGCTTTTATCCCTCTCCCACATTCAGGTTGAGGGGTGTGCAAAGAGAAGAAGTTAGATGTCGACAAGGTACAGGCTGGTGGTATTCGCCAGTTTGAGATTGCAGACCACCATTTACCCGGGTGAATAATCACGACTGACAGGTGATCATATGGATCGTCTTTCCATTAAGACATGGCAAATGTATCTCTGATGCGCCTCCAGGGGAGCGGAGGTAATTGGGATTGAGGTAGAGGGAGGCTTCTCAAACACCAGGCGCTCTAAACCCTTGTCAATGAGCGATGCTTCCTTTCACATACGTGTATTAAGGGAAGGAATACCTTTCCTTAGACTCCCAGGATGTCATTCGCCGGGAAGTGATGGAGTGTACGTCTGAAGTACAGCAACTGTCAGCATTTAGGAAAAAAGGACATTGGCAATCTGTGCAAGGGAACATATATCTACATGTGAAAAATACTGTACACAATAACTGTAAACCCGTGCTACCAATTTTTATTTGGAATTCTTAAATTTAAGTAACTCTGCCACTTTGGCTGTAGCACCCCCGACATCCTCAGCCGAGCTGGGGGCAGCTGCTGACGACGATGACTTCCTCTCTGCGGTGGCAGAGCGGGCGTCCTCTGCTGGTCCGAGGCATGGTGAAGTCTGGCCTATTTGGGGCCTTATCCTTCTGCCCACCTTGAGCAGCTACAGACAAGGCGTCATAGGCAGAGAGGCTTTGGAATATCTGGATACAGTCGAGTGTCCTGGATGGATTCACACCGAGATTGAATCTGACGTTCCTCACCACTTTTAGTCCTGAGGGCCCCTTATGTACTCCTTTAGAAGAAATAGTACCTGGAGAGATATCGAGGTGTCCCGCCCCCTCTGACCTAAACACTGATGGAACAAAACCATAGTCCAAGCGATGGTGTGCAGGTCTGTGCACATATCCGTCAGAAATTAGATGGCGTTCGACAACCTACTCAAGGAGAAGTCCAGGCATTTACATTTCGGAGACACAGCATTATGGAGCACACTGCCAGTCCCCTCAATCGCACGTGCCAACCTGTTGCAGTAATATGAAACAATATGAATGGTGTTTCTGTGAGTTTTTCCAAAGATCCAACGTATCCTCCTAGGCCACTTCCAGAGGCTCATCATTGGGCTGGGCTTCAGCAAGTGCCTGTTCTCCAGCAGTCCACTGTGTGCCAGGGAGCATGGCCGTCATGCTTCTGCATGCTGTGGACACGTGTGTGTGAGGTGACGAAAAGCGTTTGGGCCCCAGCCGAAATTAGGCCCTAGACCCCCCCGATGTGTGTGTTTCTCTGTGCTGGGGGAAGGCAGAGTTGGTACCTGGGGCTGCTCTGCTGTTTTGGAGCCATTTTGAGGCCGAGCGCTGGTGCTTTCTTATGACAACGACGGTGGGCTCCCCCTCGTCCTGCTGACACCTGGAACGAAGAGAAGTGATATTATGAGTGCCTGCACTGGCTCATATATTGTATACTTTAGCTAAATTGATTTGCATAAGATCTCGCAATATTGATTTTAAATTTCACTTACCGGATGTGCGCGTCACTGGCCGGTCCAGAATGTATTGTCCATTCCTCATTGCCCTTTTGAAGGTGGCGGGAGGTGCCTTGTACACCAACCATTGAAAGCACATGTGCAGGGAAATCAAGCATTTCAGAAGACAAATGTTTTGCTGTCATTCATTGCGAAACAGCTTGAGTATAGGAGCAAATAATTCTCACTGCAGGGGTAGAGCGCCTTGGTGAGACCACACCGGGAGTGTTGTGTGAGGATTTGGTCTCCTTAACTAAGGTAGAATATACTTCCCATAGAGGGACTGCAGCAAATGTGAACCTGACTGTTTCCTGGGATAACAGGTTTGTCAAATGAGGAAAGATTGGGCCTAATTGGCTTGTATTGACTGGAGATCAAAGGCAGGAGGTGAGCTCCCATTGAAAAATATGAAATTCAGACATGATGGACAATCTGGATTCAGTAATAATGCTTCCTCTGCCTGTGGGATAGGAACAAAGGTCACAGTCTCAGTACACGGAGCAGGCCACTTAGCACTGTGATGAGGAGAGTTCTCTTCACTCAGAGACTGGTAACCATGTGCAATTCCCTCCCACAGAAGGCTGTGCAGGCCAAGCAAGTGAATAAAGTTAAGAAGCAATTAGATACATTTCAACATTGGAAAGACGACCAGAGTTGTTGGGAGGGAGTGGGAGTATTGTGTTTAGGAAGAGGATCAGCCATAGCCGTATTGACTGGCAGAGCAGGCTGGAAGGCTGGGATTTTCCTCCCCTGCTGCAGGAACAAATGAATATTCAGAAGCACAAGTTAGCACATTGCTTCATTCCATTGGGCTAACTGCAGACAACATCATTGCATGTAAAGAAAAAGTGGAAGGGAATCTCTCGATTCCGTGATCCATGTCTTGTACCAGGTTGCAGAACAAAGTGAACAGGGCGACTTGAATTTCGATCTCACCCGAGACAGAATTGTGGCCGCTATTGCGGATGATCCACTCTATGAACTCCTAGAAGCCAAAGATGACATTCTGGGCCAGGGACCATCTGAACGCAGATTAAGCAATCCCTCAAGCACCCTGCTGAAAGGCATTGCCACACACACCTTTACAGACCGCATCCCACCGCTCTTTATAGCCCATCTTCCACCCCCGCACTTTACACATAGCCTTTCAAACGCCATTTTGCAGAAAACCTACCAAACCACCAATTTACAGACCACGAACCACAGTTTGCAGGGTGGTTTCCACACTTGCCCTTACAGGCCACATTCCACAACCCTCCTTTGCAGACCCCCTTGTAGATCCTTTACAGATTAAATTCTTCACCCCTCTTTACAGACAAACATCTCACCCTCTTTAAAGATCACCTTCCACACTTATCTTTAGAGGCCAACGTCAAAACCAAACTTTGCAGGCCACCTTCAACGCCCCACTTTAAAGGGCACCATGTACAACCCACTGCTTAAATACAACTTTCCACACCACACTTCACAGAGCAAAATCCACACACCCCTTCAGAGCACACATTACACACTCAACCACTTGCAGGACGCTTTTCACACCATAATTTAGAAACAGCCTTGAAAACCGTCTGATGCTCCAACTTCCACACCCCTGCTTTATACAGCGCCATCCACACCAGGGGTTATAGTCCACCATCGCATCCCACCCAACCTCCCCATTTACCTGCCAACTTCCAAACCCGCTCAACAGGCAACCTTCCACACACGACTTTACAGACCAGCAAACACGCCCCCTTTATAGACTCCCTTCCTCATATCTGTTTACATAACACCTTACACACCCACTTTCACAGACCATCTTCCAGACCCTTCCTTTACCTACCACCTCCTACATCGACATATACAGGCCCAATTCCACACCCATCCCTCCTTTTTTAAACCACCTTCCGAGTCCGACCTGTACAGGCCAACACCCAGACCCGCCACTTAGAGAACACCTTCCATATCCTGATGTACACTTGCACCTTGCACAACCCATTTTACAGACCAACTTCCTAAACTCCAACCACACTCCCAATTTACAGACCTCCCAGAACCCCAATTTACATATCCGCTTCTACACCCACTCCTTACAGTCCAATTTCCACCTATAAAGACCACCTTCAGCATTAAACATTACAGACAACCTTCGACACCCCAATTTACAGGCTGCATCCACACTCCCCTTTACATGCAATATTCAAACCCCATTTACAGACAATCTTAAAAAAATCACTTTACAAACCACCTTCCACATCACTCTTTTCATTCCATCTTCCACTTCCCCAACTTTACAGACCAGCTTTAACACCCTCACTTTACAGACAATCTTTGACATCTACTTTAACGGCCAGCTTCCACGCCCCTCTTTAGAGAGCACCGTCCCCATTAATCCTCAGAGGCTACCTTCCACGCCCCACTTTACCGATCAGCTTCCACACTCCCCTTTACAGACAATCTTCATACCCCCATTACAGAACACCTTACATACCCTCACCTTACAGACGAACATCTACACTCATTTTTACATGCAACATTACAAACGCAAAAGCTTGGAGACACTTTTTACCTCACAAATGAGAGGTCACTATCCACACCCCCATGGCAGACCATCTTACACAATGCCCTTTACAGGTAACCTTCCACACCCCCTTATCACAGCACCTTCCCCAACACACTTCGCAGATAACATCCCAATTTACGGACCATAATCCGCACCCCTACCTTACAGACAACCTTGTGTACCCACATTTTGCAGAGCAGCTTCCACAACCCCCTTTACAGGTAAAATTCGAAACACATTTTACATTCTCCATTCAAACCCCACTTTACAGGTAACAATTCACACCTCACTTTGCAGACTACACTCCAGTCCACCTTTACAAATCACCTTCAAACCCATTCGTTTCAAACCATGATTCACATGCCCTTTACAGGCCACATACCAAAACTCCCTATTCTGCTCACATCCGCCTCAGGCTCCTCCTTTGCAGACCACCATCCAAACCAACCTGAACTGACAAAATTCGGGGTCCATCTTTCCAGACGACAATCCACACCCCGCTTTGCAGGCCAACATGAAAACAATACTATAAAGCGTAGCATCCACATACACCCCACACGCTTACATACAACAATCACACACCGCTTTACAGACCAAGATCCACAACCCCAATTAAAAGACCACGACTCACACGCCTCCCTTTACAGTTCACCTTCAATAGCCCACCTCTTGAAGTCCACCTTCAAAACCTTACCATTAGACCAACTTCCACACGCCTTTTACAGACCATCACCCTCACTCACTTAGACAGACCACCTTCCACTTCCCATGTAGAGAAGACGATCCTCAATACCCTTGGCTTTCTGACTTACAGATCACTCCCATCCACCAATTAAACTTCATTTTTCTCACCATCCAAACCCTCTCCACATTTCTGATCTATCACCGCACCCTCTGCTGAATTTTAACAGCACCCACCCTCCCTCGGTGTCTTTCTCCCCTTCATTGTCCTCATGCCATCAGGTAGGCCTGAGACCACCGCACGCAGGAGTGTGTATTGAATGGGGAGGGCAGCATGCAGTGTCAGACAACTGGGAGAGAGTTCACTCTCACCCGATGCACACCAGGTTTGCGAGGCCGAGTACAATAATGGTGACAATTCCTGCTGGACAGGGCGTCAAGCTTTGGCAAGCCCAAGGGTCCTGCCTGATGCCCCATTAATGCGATTTAATGGAATGTTAAGTGGGTTTCCGACTTTCACCAATGAGAAAGTGGAGCGGACATTATCCCGTCGTGAATGTGGAGCAGGAAGATCCCAACCACTTTCGACAATGTCGAGATAGAAAATCGTGAACCCTCGGCCACCAACATTCCCGCTGCTGGAGGATGGAGTCTATAGCGCCCAGGAACGTTTTTTTTTAAAAATAAATGTGGTCAGTCCTATAATTGGACATGTAATAACAGGAAATGTTCGGGCAGTCATGAATCTCTATTGGCTGTTTATTGTGAGGTCACTAAACACATTTTTCTGGAGGCTGAACAGCACAGGTTTCCCATGATAAGTTAGGAGATGCTGTCCGAGCACTGACTGTAATTAATGTCCGTATCCACGTAAACTGATTATCTCTGTTACTTTTTAGTTTCATTGTATTCAACACAGCAAGTTCACAAAATGTTCGCTACATTCCTTTTTATATTATCATGGGTTTCAAATATGTTACACGTCTGGATTTGCTCACAATTAAATTTCAATTTATTTGTTTTTATGATCAAACACTCTGCACCAAATAAGCCAAAAAAAAAAAATTACAGCAGATTCAAAAAATCAATTGCTGAGTTCAGCTGAGAGTTTGTATGGGGAAAGAATTAAAAATATCCCCTGACCTTTTGGAGACATTAATTAGAAAATTATGCAAAGCTGCTACCTTATATGTTATTAATAGATGTAAAAAACAATGATGTTTTGCGTTCTAAGTTGAGCAATAAGAATTACAGTTACAGCAATAAAGCTTCAGGTTCTAAACTCTTGAAGGCCGAGTGGATGATCCATCCGGAGGACCCCAACACCACCCATTTCAGCCTTCAGCCCGCAATTTGATTGTCTCCCAGTGATATCGAGAAAAGGCTGTTGGCATTGGATACTGCAAAGTCTCTGGGACGTAACTATTTTCCGGTTATAGCACTGAAGGCTTGTGATCCAGCGTTTGCCGCGCCACTAGAAAAGCTGTTTCCGACTAGCTACAACACTGGCATTTCCCCAGCAACATGGAAAATTACCAAGTTATGTCCTGTTCGCAAGAAGGACAAAACCATCACGGTCAATGACGCCCCACAGTCTAATAACGATCATCAGTAAAGTGACGTGTGACGACAAGTATCATCGACAAATTAACTTTTATAAATAGCAATAACCAGCTCACGGACGCTCCTGACTTCATTGCAGTCTTTAATCCAAGCATGCATGATGAGATCAAGAGGTGGGGGTGAGAATGACTGCCCTTAACGTCAAGGCAGCGCTTGACTGAGTGTGTCATCAAGGAGAGCTACCAAAACTGTAATCAATGAGAATCACGGAGAAAAAAAAAGCTCCTCTCCTTAGAGCCACAACAAGTACAAATTAAGGTGTTTTGTGTTGTAGTAGGTCAATCATCTCCGTTCCAGGACATCCCTGCAGGAGATATTGAGGGCAGTTACCTTAGCCCAAACAGCTTCAGCCTCTTCACCACTGACCTACCATTTATCAGAACGTCAGAATTGGGGGTCTTCACTGATGATTTCAAAGTGTTTTGAAGTATTTCTGTCTCCCCAGATATTAAAACAGATTGTGACCAAATTCAGCAATGATTGTAGAATATTCAGTTGTGGGATGTCAAACGTGACTTTGATATATCCTGATGTATAGTGACCCTAAGAGTGAGGTCAGTGATCTTACTGAATGGATAGTTACAATAAGAGTTCGGCTGGTGATCAAAAAATATGGTCAGTGACTATAGAAATTAGGTCGGCAATCGTAATGAATGTAGAGTGAAAATAAGTGTCAGGTGAGTAACCGAACAAAATGGATAATGGCAAATAGTTTGAGTTCATTGGTCTAACTGCGTGGATAATGAGAATGAGAGTGAGGTCAGTGATGTAGCTGGGCAAATAGTGTCAATAAGGGTGAGGTCAGAATTCTGCTGACTGGATAGTAACAATCGCACTGAGGTTATTGTTCAAAATGAATGGACAGTGACAATTAGAGTTAGGACAGTGATCTAAGTGAATGGATAGTGACAATAAGAGTAATCTCAGCGACATTACTGAATGGATAGAGACACAAAGAGTGATGTGAGTAATCAAACTGGATGTATAGTGACATTAAGAGTGAGGTCAGTGATGTAGCTGGATGTAAGGTGAGAATACGAGTGAAGTCTGTTCTCTAACCGAATTCATTTTGAAAATAAGATTGAGGTATGCAGCCTGATAGGATGAATAGTGACATTAAGGGTGGGATCAGTCAGCTAACTGGATAGATAGTGACAACAAGTGCGAGGCCAGTATATTAATTGGACGGATAGTGACAATAATAGTAAGGCCAGTGATTCACCTGAATGGATAGTAACAATAAGAGTGAGGAGACGTATTTAATTGGATGGATATTGACAAAGAGCTTGAGATCAGTGTTCGAACTGTATGGGCGGTGACAACACAAAAAAGTTAATTCATCGAACTTGATGGATATTGACAAACTGAACCCGGTCAGTCACCTAACTGGATGGATATGACAATAGGAGTGAGGTCTTTAACCTAACTGGATGGACAGTGACAATAATATTAAGGTCCGTGAGCTAAATGGATGGACAGTCACAATAAATGTGATGTCAGTCTACTAACTGGATGGACAGTCACAATAAGAGTGAGGTCAGTGAGCTAACTGGATGGACAGTCACAATAAGAGCGAGGTCAATAATCTAACTGGATGGACAGTCACAATAAGTGTGAGGTCATGGAGGTAACTGGATGGACAGTCACGATAAGAGTGAGGTCAGTGAGCTTATTGGATGGATAGTGACAATAATAGTGAGGTTTTCGATCTGACTGTTTGGATAGTGTCGAAACGAGTAATGCCAGTGGCGTAGCTGGAAGGATATTGACAATAAGAATCAGGTCAGTTGTCTAAATGAATGGCCAGTGCAATAATAGTGAGGTCAGTGATCTAACTGGATCTACAGTGGAAATAAGAGTGAATTCAGTTATCTAATTGAATGGACAGTGAAAATAAGAGTCCGATCAGTGATCAACCAGGGTGGATAGTGTCATTAAGCGTCAGATAAGTGATCTAACTTGATGGATGGCGACAGAAAGAGTGTAGTCCGTGTTATAACTGTATGAATATTGGCAGCCGAAGTGAGGCATTAATGCAGCTGAATGGAAAGTGACAATAAGAGTGAGATCATTGATCTAACTGGATGGATAGTGACAATAAGAGTGAGTTCAGTGAACTCATTGGAAGGAAAATTACAATAAGAGTGAGGTCAGTAATCTAAGTGGATCTATAGTGAAAATGGAAGTGTCAGAAATCTAACTAGTTGGAACGTGACATTAAGAGTGAAGTCAAAGTTCTAACAGGATAAACAGTGAATAATTGATTGTGGTCAGTTACATAATCTAATGGATAGTGAAAATAACGATGAGGCCAGTGTATCGTTAAATAGGTAGTGACAATAAGAATGATGTCAGTGATCTAACTAGATGAACAGTGACAATCAGAGTTAGGTCAGTAACCTACCTACACGGGCAGTGGCATTTAGTTTGAGTTCAGTGGTCTAACTGCTTGGGCAATAAGAATGAGAGTGAGTTCAGTGATTTAACTGGATGGATAGTGTCAATACGTGTGTGGCCATTGATCTACCTGAATGGATGGTAACCATACGTGTGAGGTTATTAGACTAACTTAATGGAATGTGGCAGTTAGAGTGATGTCAGTGCTCTAACTGGATGGAAAGTGACAATAAGAGTGAGCTTAGCGATATTGTTGAATGACAGTGACACTAACTGTGATGTGAATAATCAAACTGTTTGTTTAATGACAATAAGGTTGATGTCAGTGATGCAGCTGGATGTGCAGTGAGAAAATTAGTGAGGTCCGTTATCTAACCGAATGGATCATGGAAATAAGAGTGAGGCCTGTCGTCTAATTAGATATAGTGACAACATATGTCAGGTCACTGTTCTAACAGGATTGATAGTGACAATGGGATTGAGGTCACTAATCTTACTGAATGTATAGTGAGAAGATCAATGAGGTCAGTGATCTCCCTAATGGACAGATGACAATAAAAGGTATGTCAGTGATTAAACTGAATGGAGATTGAAACTAAGAATGAGGTCTTTGCCTATCCAGATGGAAAACGAAAATTAGTTTGAATTATGTGTTCTAACTACATGCATAGTGAGAATGAAAGTTAGGTCAGGGATCTAGCTGAATGGATCGTAAAATAAGACTGAGATTTGTTTACCTAACAGAATGGACAGAGACAGAGTTAGCTCAGTGATATAGATGAATGGATAGTGACACACAGAGTGAAGTCAGTAATCAAACTGGAAGGACAGTGACAATTAAAGTGAAGTCTGTGATCGAATTGTATGGACAGTGAGAATAAGAGAGACGCCAATGATCTAACTGGATGGGCAGAACATAAATGTGAGGAATGTTGCCGAACTGTAGAGTGACAATAAGACAGAGGTCAGTGATCTAACTTATTGGATAGCGACAATAACAGTGATTTCAGTGAACTAGCTGGATAGATAGCGACAATAAGAGTGAGGTCACTGATCTAACGGCATGGGCAACGGCAATAGGAACCAGGCCAGTGCAGGAAATGGATGGATAGTGAAAATAGGAATCAGGTCAGGCATCTAACTGGATGGACGGGCATCTGTTAAGTGATCTAACCGAATGCTTAGCGAAAATAAAAGTGAGGTATTTGATGTAACTGCAAGGTGGTGTCAAACAAATTGAGGTAAGTAATGTATTTAGACGGGTGGTGTGAATAAGAGTGATCTACTTGATGTATCCTGAATAGTGGTGGCTTTCAGAGTGAGTAAATGATGTACTCACCAAACTCCAACTTAAGCACTCTACTCCAGCACAGAGAAGCACTCCAGTACAGACAAAGTAAGTGATGAATCTGGATTGAAAGTGACAATCGAAGTGAGGACAGCGAAGCAGCTGAATGGGCAGTGACAATAAGAGTGAGATCAATGATCTAACTGCTTGGATAGCGACAGAAAGAGTGAGGTCAGTAATCTAAGTGGATTGATATTGAAAATGGAAGTTAGGTTAGAATTATAACTAGATGGATATTGACAATAAGAATGAAGTCAGTGATCTAACAGGCTAAATAATGATAAAATGAGTGATGCCAGTGATATAATCTGATGAATATTGACAATAAGGGAGAGGTCAGTGAACTCATTGGATGGTTAGGGACAATAACAGTCATGTCAATGATCCATCTTGAGGGTCAGCGACGTTAAGCGTGAAGTCACTGACCTAACTGGATGGATAGCAACAATAGAGAGGGGTCAGTGATCTAACTAGTTGAATAGAGACATTAAGAGCTAGCCCAGTGATCAACTGGATGTATAGTGTCATAAAGAGAAAGGTTAGTGATCAAAATGGGCCTTTGGGGTTCATAAGAATGAAGTCAGTTACGTTCCTGGATGCATATTGACGTTAAGGCTGGTATCAGTGATATGAATGACTGAATATTTTTTTATAATGGTGTGGTCATGGATCTAACTGAATGGATAGTGAAAACAAGAGTGGGATCAGTCATTTTACTTTAGAGATTTTGGCTGCAAGAGAGTTGTTGCTGAACTATCATTGTGGGTAGTGACAATAAGAGTGAGGTTAGTGATATAACTGGATAGAAAGTGACAAGAAGAGTTAAGTCTAACCGAATGGATAGCCACATTAAGCGAGATGTCAGTGATCTATCTATTTGGACAGTGACAATGAGAATGAGGTCAGAGATCTACCCGGATGCATAGTGGCAATGAAAGTGGAATCAGTGAAATCCCTGATTGATAGAGATCTATCTGGAAGGGCGCTAAAAATAAGAGTGAAGTCGGTAATTTAATTGGATGCATAGTGAAACTAAGAGTTTGATCGGTGACCTGTCTCGATGGTTCGTGCCAATATGATTGTGTTCTTTTAAGTAACTGAATGGAAAATGACAATAAGTGTGAGGTCATTGATCTAACTCGATGGATAATGACAACAAGTGTGAGGTCAGTGATATAACTGGATTGATAGTGACAATAAGAGTGTGGTTAATGATCTAACTAGGTGGATAGTGACAATCCGAGTCAGGTAAGCGTTATAACTGTCTGGATAGTGGCAACGAATGTCAGGTCAGTGTTGTAACTAGATGGGAAATTGATAATAAGTGCGAGTTCAGTGATCTGAAAGGAGGAATGGCGTCAATGAGTGTGTGGGTCAGTGATCTAATTGAATGGAAAGTGACAGTTAGAATGATATTAGTGATCTAAATAAATGGATAATGACAAGAAGAGTGAGATCAGTGATCTAAATGCATGGTTAGTGACAATTCGATTGAGGTCAGTGACAAAAAGAGTTTTGTCAATGATTTAACTGGATGATTACTGACAGTAAGCGTGATATCTTTGATCAAACTCGAAGGATAATTACATTATGAGTCAGGTCACTGATCTAACTGAACGGATAATGAAATTACAAGAATGTTTAATATTTCAACGAGATAGAGAGTGACTTTGAGAGTGAAGCCAGGCATGTAACTAATTGATTGGTAACAATATGAGTGAGGCCATTGGTCTAAATGGATTGACAGTGACAATATGATTGAGGTGAGTGATCTAACCGGGTGCATTTTGTCATCATAAGGGAAGACAGTGTTTTAACTGGAATGGCAGCGATAATTAGAATGAGGTCAAAGGACTAACTTTGAGTATAGTGACAATACGCGTAAGGTAATTGATCTAACAATGTGGACATTGACAATGAGTGTGAGGTCACCCTTTTAACTGGAAGCATAGTGAGCAAAAGAGTCAAGCCAGTGATCTATATGGATCGATAGTGAAAATAAGCGTGGGCTTAATGACGCAACTGAAACGATATTCAGAATATGTGTGAGAGCAGTAATGTAACCAGATGGATATTGACAATAAGAGTGATGCAACTGATCTAACAGAATGGATGGTGATAATTGGTGTGAGGTTAGTGACCTTGTATGGATAGTTTCAACAAGAGATACTTCATTGATCTAATTGGATGGACAGTGACAATAAGCCTGAGGTCATTGATCTGACTTGATTGACATGTGACAATAAGATTGAGATCAGTGATTTAAATAAATGGGAGCTGACAGTAAGAGTCAGACCAGCGAGATAACTGGATGGATAGTGTCAATAAGAGCGAGATATGTCTTTTAACTGAATGGTCAGTGACAATAAGTGTCAGTTCAGTGATCAAGCTTGAAGAATACTGACAATCAGAGACAAGCCAATTACCTAAATGTTAGAATAGTGACAATAAGTGTGATGTCAGTGATCTAACTGGATGGACTGTTACAATAAGTGTGAGGTCACTGTAATACATGGAAGGGTAGTGAAGTTAAGAATGAGGTGAGTGATCTAGCGTGACAGCCAATAACAATAAAAGTCAGATCATTGTCTAACTGGATGGATAGTGACAATACGAGAGCAGTCAGTGGTCCAAGAGGAATGAGAGTGGAAATAAGAATGAGGACAGTTATCTAACTGAATCGATAATGACAATAGGAGAGGCTTTAGCGGTCTGAATTAATGAATAGTGTGAATAAGCGTGAGGTCAGCATTACACCTGAATGGATAATGACAATAATAGTGAGGATAATTATCTAACTGGGTGAATAGCGACCATAAGCGTGATGCCATTGATCAATGTGGGTGGATAGTGGCAATAAGATTGTGCTGATTGTTGTAATTGAATGGATAGTGACAATGACGGTGAGATCAGATATCTATCTCGATGCATATTGACAATAAGACTGAGGTCAGTAATCTAACTGGACGGACAGTATCAATACGTGTGAGCTCGGTTATCTAACTGGATGGATAGTGTCAATAAGTGTGAGGTCAGTCGTCTACATGAAAAATCGTAACATAAAATCTGAGGTTATTAATTTAAATGTATGGACAGTGAAATATCAGCGATGCCAGGGATCTATCTGATTTGATAGTGGCAATAAGATTGAGGTCAGCCATGTAACTGAATGAATCTTGGCAATCAGAGTGAGGTCATTTTTTGAGCAGTAGAGACATTCACAACATGTGTGAGGTCAGTGATCTAACTGGAGAAATAGTATCAATAAGACTAAATTCAGTGATCTAAGTGGATGTTTAGTGATATTAAGAGTGAGGTCATTGATCTAACTGACAGGATGATGACATCACAAGTAAGGTCATTAATCTAACTCTCTTGATAGCGACAATGAGAGTGAATTCAGACATCTAACTGCATGGCTGCTGACAATATGAGTGAGGTCAGTGTTAGAAATGTATCGACAGTGACAACAAGACACAGGTGAGTGATCTTATTGGATGCATTTTTACAAAACGAGTGAGGTCAGTGACTTCACTGGATTGACTGTGAGAACAAGGTTGAAACCAGTGATCTAACATGATGGATAGTGACAATAAGCATTAGGTAACTGACAACACTCAAGAAGCTTGACAACCTTCAGTATAAAGCAGACTGCTGATTGTCATCAAATCCGAAAACAATCACTAACTCAACCACCGGCGCAGAGTAGCAGTACTGTGTACCACCTACCAGATAATGTACGGCCATTTAGTAACGCAACGTCGGCAGCCCATGACAAACCCACGAACTCTATCATTGAGAAGGAAAGGTCAGTAGTTACATGTGAAAACCAACATCTATAATTCCCCCTTCAAATCATTCATCAAACTGAATAAGAAATGTTTGGATGTCCCTTCTCTGTCAAGGGTTGAAAAGCCCTTCCTTACATCTTTGTGCCAGTACCTGCCCCGCCTGGACTTCAGCGTTACAGGAAGGCAGCTAGCCAAACAATCCCAAGGGCAACCACGGATGGACAATAACTTCTGGCACTGCCATTGAAGCTTACACTTCGTCAATAAATGAATAAAACTGATATAGAGGCAATAATACTGTGTTCAGTGACATAACTGTATGGGCAGTTGCATTACAAATGGGGGCAGTGATCTAACAGGATGCATTACTACAATAAGAGCGAGGTCAGCTTTCCATCTGAACGGGTCATGGCAATAAGATTATGTTCAGTGGTCTACCTGGATGAAGAATGACGATACAATTGTGGTCAGCAATACAGCTAGATGGATATGACAGTTAAAGTGAGGTCAATCATCCAACTGGATGAATCGTGACATTAAAAGGGAGCTGAGTGCAACAACAACACGGGCAGAATTAAGAATCAATAGTCACAGTGCAGAATGGCAATTCCGTCCAACGGGTCTGCACAGATAAGTAAGATACAACTGACCTATCGACCCAAACACATTTTCCAACACTTGGAACAAAGCCTTGAATGTTATGACGTGACAAGTGCTCATCCAATTACTTTTTTTAAGGCTGTGAGTCAACGCGACTCCAGCACACTCCCAGGCATCCCTTTCCCGACCGTCACAACCATCTGGGAAAAAAAAGTATTTCACCAAATCCCACGTCATACCCCTGTCACTCACTTTGAACTTATGGCCCAATGTGATTGACCCTTCAACAAAGGGGACAAGCTGCTGCTTATTCACTCTGCCCATGCCCCTGATAATCTTGTGCAGCTAGAACAGGTCGTCCTTCAGTCTACGTTGCTCCAAGGAAAACAAGCCGTTTCTATCAAGCCTCTCCTCAGACTTAAATGTTTCATTCCAGGCAACATTCGGGTGGATCTCCTCTGCACCTGCTCCAGAGCAATCACATCCTTCCTTAATGTGGCGACCAGAAGAGCACACAGTACTCCAGCTGTGGCCTCAGTAAGGTTGCATACACCTCCAATATTACCTCCCTACTTTTGTAATCTAAGCCTCGATTGATAAAGGCAAGTGTCCCATATGTCTCTTCACGACCCCACTAACATACCCTCTGCCCTCAGTGATCTATGGGCACATACGCTGAGGTCCTCTTGTTCCGCAGAACTTCTTAGTGTCATGCCGTTCATTGAACACTTCCTTGTCAAATTACTCTTTCCAAAGTGTATCACGTCACACTTTTCCTGGTTAAATTCCACGTACAACTTAACTGCCCATTTTACCATTCCGTCTATATCTTCCTCTTGCCCAAGACAATCAACCTCACTGTTAACCACCCATTAATCCTTTGCTAGTTGGAACGTGCCAATAATAGTGAGGTCAGTGATTTAACTGGACGGATCTTCACAGCAAATGTACCGCCAGAAATCTAACTGGATGAAAGGTAATAATAAGATTGAGATCACTGATAAAAATAGATGGATAGTGACAATAAGAGTGAGGTCAGTTATCCAACTGCATGGATATTGTCAGTAAGAGTGGGCTCTGTGATCAAACTATTTGGATATGACAATAAGAGTTAGTACATTCATCTAGCTCGATGCATAGTGACAATGAGAGCGAGGTCCGCCCTCTAACTATATGGATAATGAGAAAGGGAGCCAGGCCTGTTATCTAACTGCAGGGATACCGACAATAACAGTGTGGTCAGTAATCAAACTGAATGGATCCTGGCAATATGGTTGAGGTGAGCGATCTAACTGGATGGATGTTGACAATTGCAGTAAAGCCAGTGGTCAAAAAAAATCGATAGTGACAATTCGTGTTAGGTGCGTGATCTAATTAGATGCATCTTGAAATACACGTGATGTCATTGGTTTAACTGGATTTGCAGTTAATAAATATTGAGGTCAGTGAACTAATTGTGTGGGACAGTGACAATAAGAGTGAGGCCAGTGATCCAACTGAATGGATGGAGTACATATGAATAGGTGAAACAGGAGCAGCAGCGGGCGGTTCTGCCCCTCAAGCCTACCTCGCTGTTCATTAAGATAAATACTGGCCTGCCATGCCGTCATCTCCTCTTTCCCACAAGCTTTTTCAAACAACTATCTCCCTGCTGTTTAAAGATTTTTATTGTTCTAGCCTAAAGGCATCTCTGTGGTTGAGAATTCAAAACACTGAGTTACTGTCAGTGAAGAAATCATTTCGTGTATCAGCTTTAAATGAGTGTCCCCTCATTCAGTAAATATGTCCCCTCGCTTGAGATTCCGAAACTATTGAGAACATCTTCCCAACATCCATTTGTTAAGCCTCCGTTGATTCTTGAACGTTTCAAAAAGATCACCCCTCATTCTTCAAAAACCAAAAGAGTAAATGCCTAAGCTATTGAACTGTTTCTGATAAGGCAACCCCTTCATCCCAGGAACCAGCCGAATGAATCTCCTTAAACCGGTCTCCAATGCCAGTGTATCCATTCTAAATACGGGGCCAAAGCTGTAGACAGTGTTCCAGGTCCTGCTCCACCAATGTCCTGATCAGTTGTAACAAGTCTTCACCACTTCAAAATTCCAAACCCCTTCTGATACAAGTGGAAATTCCGTTGAACTTCTTAACTAATTGCTGCAACGGCCTAATAACAAAAACTAATCTAATGAATGACGTGTGACAATAAGGTAGTGGGCATAGATCTAACTATTTCGATATTGACTATAAAAGTTAGCTAAATGATGTGATTGGACTGCAGTGTCAATTTGAGAGAGGTCAGTGATGTAGCTATATGGATACAGAAAAAACGAGTGAGGTCATCGATCTAACAATTTTCGTATTGACAATAGCATTTCGTTAATTGATGTGATTGGATGGTAAGGTGAATACGAGTGATGTATGTGATGTATCTGGATTTTCAGTGTCATTGAGAGCGAGACAACTGATGTAAATGTTGCTTAGCAGCTATTCGACTGGTTTAAGTGATGCATCTTTCAGGCTGTGGTAATTAGAGTGTAGAAGGTGCACTACATGGTTGCTATTGACAATCAAGGTCTGGTCAGTGATGATTATGGATGGGTATTGAGAAAAATATTGAGCTCGGTGATGTATCTGCATGGGAATGTGCCCAGATGTTTGAGTTCGTGGAGGCATATGACAACTGTGCAAATCATTCATTTCCAAGATATTTCAAATAGGGGCTTACTACGAGAGTTGTTATCATTTTCCACCTACCCAATCTGCACTTCCACGGCAGGTATAGTCAAGGGTATTATATTGAGTCCTTGTCATTTCTGGATGTCCCGAAGAGGCACAGAAAGGGAAGGGTCATCATTTCGTTAGATGCACAGAAAAAATAATTGAGCACTGTACAGTCAAGAACTCCCTAGGCAAATACAGCACGGGAAAGAATCAGACTAAAGCACCCTTCAAATCTCCCACCTCAAATCCTTCCAATTCAAAGGCTTCGCGGGGTTGGTGCAGAGACAATATCCCCGTACTGTTTATCTCGTACACTCCCAACACATTTACATCACAAGGTTAGATAAAAAGTAAAGGTCCCTCTACAATGCATCATAATGAAACACCCAGGATATGGACAGCAAGGGGTTAAATACCTATTAAAGTTCCCTACTGTACTATCTCCATATAATGCTACCAGGACAGAGAGAGCACGGCGTTCCTTACAGAGTAAAGCTCCCTTTACACTACTCACAACAAACACTGCCAGGTTCGGTGCAGCAAGGGGTGAGGTGTAGATTAAATTTCCGTCTAGACTGTCCGCAACAACCACCGCCTTTACATGTGCAGCACGGTGTTAAATACAGATTAAAGCCCCCTCTGCTCTCCGTAATTCACTCCCATAGCAGCTAACGCATAAGGTTATGCATAGATTAAAGCTTCCTGTACACTGGTCCATGAAGCTCAAGCAGATGTGGAATGGGTTTAGATAAGGACAATACCTACCTTTACACTTTCACCTTCCAGAACATTTAGTGGGCGGAGGGCTCAAGATTAGCGAGAGAATAAAGTTCCAACTCCACTACCTCATCAAACACGTCCCGGCCAGGAACAGCACGGTGTGAGATACGGAGAAAAGTCACTCGGGGGCGCACTCTTCCCACCAACCACGAGTAGTGCAGGCAACGCCCGTGTTTTGATGGAAAAAAATATCTCTCTCTACGCTGTTACCGTCAAACAGTTCCAGAGCATTTACATCACATTATTTGAAGCAGGCTAATGCTTCTTCAACACTCCCATTCATACACGCGCAGAGCACTTACACTTTGTGGTGGGATAGAGCGGTAAGCATTCTGTACAATATCTGATTCAAACTCTCCGTTTCCAGTTACAGAATGTGGTTAGACACTGAGTAAATCTCCCTCATAATAGCCCTGATCATAAACTTGCATGGGAGGTGCAGCATAGAACCATGCACATGAACCCGATCCCACTCTACCGTGTCCGCTTGAGGAGCACCTAGTGCACCCGCAGCAAACTTTAAAATACAACGCAAATCTTCCTCTTCACTGTCCACAGCATGTTCAATACAAGCTGGAAAAATTGAGTTAATGCAGGTTGGAATATGAAACCAAGTGAAGGAATATACCATTATAGTCAAGAACAGAGGGGCCTTAAGTGAATGTCCCCAGACTGCTGAATGTAGCAGGACAGCTGGGTGTATTGGTTAATAAAGCATATGAAGCCCTTTCCTTCATTTCACGAGGTATAGATTATTACAGCAGGGAGGTTGTGCAGGGAATGTATAACACATTAATTACGCAATAACTTGGCTTCTTCCTGCAGGCCCCTCATTCCTGGAAGTGTGTAATTTTATTGTACTGGGCACAGAGGAGATTTACGAGTGTGTTGCCAGCCCTGGAATATTTCAGCCATGAGGAAGGAATGGGTAGTCTGTGGTTGTTTTCTTCAGAAAAGAGGAGGCTGAGGGAAGACTTGATTGATTTCCAAAGCATTCTGTATTGCCTGGAATGTGTGGTTATTGAAAGCCTATTTACCCTAAAATATAGTTCAGTGACGAGGGCCACCAATTTAAATTGAATGTAATAAAGATAAGAGTGAGGTGAGAACATATTTTGTTCACCCTATGGGTGTTATGGGTCTGAAGCTCTGCCTCAAAGTGTAAAATGCAAATGCTCTCAACTCACTTAAAACGTCCCTGGACGTTCATCAAAAGTATGACAGCCTGAAGGGCTACACGCCTAATTGTAACACGTGGGATTAGGCTTGGTTGCTCGTTGATCGGGCAGCACAAACAGGATGGGTCAAGTGGCCTATTCCTGTGCCATAAACTTCATATGATTCGATAACATAAAACATAACCAGTTCAGATATAGCTTGTGTATGGAGAGAGAGTGCAGTAAAATCTACACTGTCACATTAATCAATTCCAGAATAGGATCTACATGGATTGGTACAGAGTAAATCTTACTCTACGCAGCCCCCATGAAATACTCCCAGGGCAGGTAAAGCACAGGGATAGGTAGAGTAAATATCGCTAGGCACTGACCCGATAAAACATTTCCAGGGTAAGATCAGGCAATGGTTACATGCAAAGAAAATCACCCTTTCTGAAGCACTTGCTGAGCAATAACCTACTCCTTGCGCCCACTTATGGTTCTGCCAGGGACACTCAGCTCTTGGTCTCATTAAATCCTTGGTTGAAACATGGACAAAATAGCTCAGCTCCCGAGGTTTGGTGAGGGTGACAGCCCTTGATTTCAAGTATTCATTTTAGCGAGCCTGGAATCAAAGAGCCCTCGCGAAACGAGAGTCAATGGAAACCAGCAGGAAATCTCTTTACTGGTCGGAGTCATACCTAGCTCAAAGGAGGATGGCTGGCGTAGTTGGAGGTCAATTATCTAGGTTCAGGCATATCACTGCAGAAGTTTCTCACGGTATTGCCCTCGGCCCAGACATCTACAGTTGCTTCGTCAATGACCATCCTTCCATCAATGGAGGCAATGTACACGGGATGTGAATCCAAGTAAAGCATGCATTTGCGTTTCGAAGGCAAATTGATCGTTCGTGCACTATGCAATAGTAATGGGATATACGTGTAGGGAAGTTGTTGTGCAGCTTTACATAGCTCGCTAAGAATTGGGGACACTGGAGTTCTGTGTGCAATGTTCATAAACTTATGAAGAGAGGAACAACTATATAATCTCTGTAGAAGCAATTCAGAGAATGTTGACTTGATTCATTCCTGAAATGAAGGGCTCATCTTTGAAGAAGGATTTGCAAGGTTGGACACATTGGTGTTTAGGATGTTTCGATGTGATAATATTCAAATATATAAGACAAAGAGGGGAGTAGATAGAATTGGCGCTCAGGGGATGTTTCATCTTTGGGGTAGCGTCAAATTAGAGGGCATATTTTAAAAATAAGAGATCCCCTTGTTAGACAGCGACGAGGAGTATTTTTAATTGTTCCAAAAGTGTCATTGCTGTGCGGAATTCTGTTCCCCAGAAAACACTGGAGGATTGGTGATTGCATTTTTTCAAGGCTGGGTGAAACAGATTTTCGTTATGCTCGCAGATGAAGGTATTTGAAGGCACACAAGAAGTGGAGCTGAAATAAAACCAGATCAGCCATGATCTTCTTGGCTTACTGTTGCTCCTACGGCACTTTCTGTCTACCCTATGTTCAAACTGCCCTGTGACTGATAAGACTGTCTGGATGGAGTTTACTCTGTAACAAACCCAAAGCTGCGCCCGGTGCATCATTGTTTGATTGGGCTGTGCAAAATCGGCTTTATTCTGTAACAAACATCAAGTCGAACAGACACAGACTTTTAGACGAGTAAGCGTCGAGCAAAATATATTGTTTCCATGCCCATGTCTAACGGCTCTGTGGTATGTTACGGTGCCGTTCTGAGGGAACTTCAATCTGCATCTAACCACGAGGCTGTGACTGCCAGGGGAGGGTTTAATAGTGACAGTGTTGACTTTAATTAACCGTATATATAACCAAGGGATGTTCCTGGCCAGGTAGCGTTTAAAGGAGACAGTGCAGCGGCATATTTCCTCTTTGGCTAACGCCGTTCTGCACCTGTGTTGGGAATGTTTGATGGAGACTGTGTTGAGGGAGATTTACTTTGCTCTAACCCCGTGCTGTAAATCTCCATCTTAGATAAGTTAGATGGGGCTTCATCCGATAGTGACGCTGGATGGAAGGCGGAGTATTCTTCCATTAACATGGATCTTGACAGTGACTTTGAGCTTGCATTTGCTTTCCCTAATCCCAAAGGCATTTTTTGGCCTTGGTGCAGTACGCAAACTTGTCAAATAACTTGGATTGGAAGGTGAGCACATTCGTGATAGGGACATGAGTGTTATGGAGGTGCGCAGCCACCGCACTGTTCTGTTGTGATGGAAAAGCAAAGAGAGGCTTCATTGTGAGTTTTCTTATCTGTGGCTCGCCTCTATTCTCCTTTAACACCTGCAGGAACTTAATGGAGCCAGCAAGATTCTGCAAGATTACATCAAATAGCCAGCGCTGGAGAGTTACTGCAGACACTCCACCTCAGAAGCTTCATATCCACAGGACTCCAAAAAGATTTTCAAAATGAAGAAGGCACTGTCGACTGCTATTCTTCACTGCCACCCTCACGGTTCTAGCTAACCCCTGGTTTGGGGCTCGACTGGTTGCAGACATCATTTCCTTTAGTTCCGGATGATAGGCACTGGAGCCTGCACATGCAGAGGCAACTAATAAGCACGGATAATACACTTGATTTTACCTAAACATTGTCTAAATCTGAAAACATCATCACTGTGTGTCAGCTCAGAGGCTTGGATCCGGTATATATTTTCAAATATAGGATGTTAAAAGGGGAGGGTTTATCTGCTGGGATTATTACTTTAATTTCCAGCAACACCACATGGGCTGACACCACTTCCTACATATAGGGTGAAGAATATCTACGTTAAAGAAGGGTGCAACAATGCATAGTTGCATGACAACTTACCATGTGCCGTGAATTTCGGGAATTATGCAATTAGAACCCATCTGTGGGGGGTTGAAGCATTCGAAGATGCAAAACGGTCTGTCCCTATTGGATGGAAAACCCTGGTCAGTTGCCCTGTGGGTTTGACATAAGAACAGGAAATTGCGCTCTAGAGCTGGTGAAGGCAACGCTCAAGTTCACTCATGTTCCTTATGTAGGTGAGGGAGAGTATTGTCTTCCCACAAACAATAAATTAATTGAGCATGGTTTGAATCGGAAATGAATAGGAAGCCCACCCACATTCTGCTTTCCTCAAGAGGAATGCACATGAAATGGGGAAAGTTAAGTGGTGAAGTTTCATTGTCATAACAACACTGAAGTCGAAACCTAGGGGTACAAATAACCAGAAGTTGCGGGAATGTGGGCAATGATTTGGTTATGATTGTCCGGCACTAACAGGGCACCTAGTTCGAGCTGGCAGAAGGGAGTGACAAATCTCCTGAAATATATTATCAGTTACAGCAGACAAATCATGAGACCCTGCAGGAAATTAAGACCATTAAACAGCGTTCCTAGTTGCATATGTTATGGGGCTGGTGGAGGTAAATTGAAGTCCACTGTTATGTTCGAATCACCTCTCTCCTGTGTTAGTTGTTCTGCAGGTGATTATTGTCAGGTATTTATTTTATGACGGATGTCGCTGGCATAGAGACCTGGAGCAATGAGCTCAAGGCCTATGTGCCGAGCAAGAATCGTTGATGTCAGTGTAGTAATATTCTGTGAAATTGAAAATGTTCAATTAAAATATTGATGCTGTAGGTTAGTGCATCATTTACATTGGATAGTATTACTTGGTTTTTAAGATGTAACTGTTCTTTCACTTCTTTCATATTAATGATTAGTAAGCTGGTTGTGGTGGCGTGCTGCTGGCAGAGTTTTTCTGATCGTGGCAAGAAGATGGAGCTAGGGAGAATAATTTCTGTTTAACAACACCGCTGAGGTTCAAAAAGAACGTTAAAAAGTAGAGATCTTTTCAACTAAACTGACATACAGAAAGACAGACAGAGGCACACGCACAATGAGCAAACACACACACACACACAGTCACACACACAAACACTTACACATACACACACAGGCACTTCAATACATGTCACCGAGGTGTGCTTTCCCACAGACACTTTGTCAACAGAAACAGAATGAGGCAATGGCAACGCGGAAATGTTTGAATGTCCTTCTTCCTGCCTCAAGACACTGTTGTCATGCAGATGAAGACAATGCTGAGGCAGTACATGACCATGCAGAGGTTGTCATGGACGGTCAGCGTGCGATTTACTAATCCCATTGGACGTTCTGATTAAATGCATCACCTTAGAAAGCAAGGGCCAGGGTCAGAAAGATGTCTAATGAAATAACCGTAAAGGGCATTGTTACTGCAGTAGGTAGATTAGTTAGGGCAGCCAATCCGACGTTGTGCAGGGAGACCCTTTGAAGGGCCTAACACCTGAGCCAGATAGTAGCTTAAGGTATTCCTAAGCAACCTGTATCATTATGAACATCTACTATTGCTTAGAGATTTATGAAAGGTTTTCACATTTCGTGAAAATTTATCCAAGTTGTCGTTTGCTACCAACGTCACGAGTGGAGATCAGTGCCTTTGAAGCAGAGATAAGGGTTTCTCATGGCGGTGAAATCAAAAGCAAATAAGGCATTTTAATTCATTTTTAGGAAGGGGTGGAGCTAAGGATTACATGTGAAGGTGCATCCGCCATTTTAATGATGTCTGTCTCTCAGTAATGTGCCCTAAGGTAGAGAGTGAGGGAGGATGAGAGAGACTGAAAGAGAAGAGGGGAGAGCGAGATTGAGAGCGAGAGCGAGAGAGAGAGAGAGAGAGTGAGTGAAGGAGAGAGAAGAAGAGTGGGAGAGGGCCAGAAATAGACAGAGAGTGGTCGAGAAAACGAGACAGAGAGAGGGGCAGCTAAAAAAGAGAATGCCAGAAAGATATACAGTTAGAAAGAGATAGCGTCAGAAAGAAAGAGAGACAGCAAGAAACGGGCAGGGAAAGGGAGGGGGAGACGCAGAAAAAGGAAAAGACAGATAAATAGAGCGATAAATAGAGCGAGAGAGGGGAAAAAACAGCGAGGTGGCAAATAAATACACAATCAGATGTTCAGAAAACTTATACTTGTTATTATGATAACTTCTTATTGCGAACATGTTTCGAAAAGCAACAGGAATGTTTATTTGCAGAGATGTTAAGAGTTGCAACATGCTTGAGCCTCCTTAAAAGTCCGTGATAAGGATTCATTGGTCAGTGGTTTCACATTGTCACGTGATACTTGAGAGTCAGCAAGAGAGTATTCAGTTTACAATCAAAGCTTAAAGTGTGGCCATTGTTGGCATTTTGCTATGTACAAGTGGTTTAGAACATTCATTATTGAGAGTGATGGATTTCAGGCATATATGAAATGCAGAGGTCCCAGATGAACGCAGTTTGCTATTGTTCAGGTTGTGGATGTGTGCGTGTATCTCTGTCTGTTCCTTAACATCTGCTGAGGGAGATAGAAAGGAGAGAGTGAGACAAAAACACAGAGGGAGAGGGAAATGGGGAGTGTGTGGGGAAAGCAGGGTGAGAGAGAGAGAGAGAGGAGAGAGCGTGGGTGAAACATATAGGGAGATGTAATTTGAGTGGGTGGTGGTTGCGGTGTTGTGCTTGAGGAGGCCCAGGGCCTTGACGGGTCTCCATTCTGTTTGCAGTGTCCAGCTGCTCTCACATCCTTTCGGAAATAGTGATCCACAAGGAAAAGTAAAACACAGTGTAGATGATTTCTTCTTCCAAGTGTAAAGAGGAATTTTAACTCTTTGTGGGGACAGAAGTGTAGTAGGGAGATTAGGTGGGTGCGGGCTTTGGGGGGCGACCTTAAGCTCAGAGCACACACAGAGTAGGGAAGACGGTTTTAAAGCAGGCTTCAGCCGAGTGATGGACAGGCTCCCAGTTTCCTACCTGAATATGAATTGATTACAGCTTTCGGATCTTGCTGTGCTCACGCGCTTCTGTTCTCCGTGTCCACTTATTTGTTTCTCCCTATCTCTCTCTGTCTCTCCGATCAGCGATTTTCTTCCATATTTAATCTTTTTATAAATGTTCAAAATGCAAGTATTTGTCTGGCCTTTATTTTAACGTGGAAGGGGAGATTTGGCGGGTGTGGTAGGACGGAGGGTTGGGTGGGGGGGTTTGTGGGGAATGGGATCTGGAGTCGAAGGGGTGGGTACCATTTGCCATTTGATCCTTTCAGCCCTGCCTGTGTGGTTTTGGGCGTTACACGCTGAATTTCCAAAATTACATCGTTGACTAGGTGAATTGATCGACTGCAAAGCAATCAGGAGGGCTCAAAGTTAACTCTGTTAATATAATTTATATTATAAATCCTGCATAATGCTGGCATCTGAGGCACTGTAATGGACTGAGGGTATAACGAATGTTCAATTTAGTTTATTATGGCCCTGTCCGTCCTTCTCTCTCTCTCCTTCCGCATTTCCATCCAATGACTTATGGGAAGCAGGTGGAGAGAGACAGAGGGGTGCAGAGGGAGATGGAGAGAGGTTGCGGGAGAGAAATAAAAGAGATAGATAATGTCGAGAGACATAGAAAAAACGGCTGGAAACAGTGAGAGCGAGAGAGGGAAATAACAGAACTTGACGGAAGGAATGCAAGAAATACAGCGTGAGCATGACAGTGAGATACCGAGTGAGAGAGGGAGAGAAACAATGGGAGATTGTGGGGCAGGGATAGAGTGAGATGTTGGGTGGGCGTATAGAGAGGAAAAAAGAGAGAGAGAAGGGAAGATGTACACAGTCACAGAGTAATGAGAAACTGTCGTAAACAGCAAGACAGAGAGAGAGAGAGAGAGAGAGATAGAAAGAGTGAGAGTGAGAGAGAGAGATAGATAGCGAGAGAGCGAGAGAGAGAGAGAGAGATGGACAGGGAGGGAGATAGAGAGGGAAATCAGTGTTTGAGGGAGGAATGTGTGATAAATACAGCTTGAGAGAAAAAGAGAGGCAGAGAGAGAGCAGGAGAGTGTGACAGAGGGACAAGAGGAGAGAGAAAGGGCGGGTTGAGGATTCATCGAGAGAAAAAGCATGAGGGGGAGAGAGGGATTGATGCTGCAGTGAGAAAGTACGAAAGAGATAGAGACAGAGAGAGAGGGGGCCAGACAGGGGCAGAGAGGAGATATTTATAAAACAGTGAGAATGAATGGGCAGGTGGATAAACAAAAGAATAAGACTAACAGAATCTGCTGGGGCGGGCAGTCAAATAAACAAGTTTCCCAATATTCCATTGTCCCTGCAGCTACATTCTGTGGGATTTTGCTGTTTAGAAATAGGACAGGGCACAGATTGATGATGATTTGCAAAAGAATGGATGGTGACATGAGAAAAAAAAACACTTTCACCCAGAGGGTGATTGGTGTGTTGAATCCACTTCCCGGATTGTGGCTGAGGCAGAACTTCTCAACTCATTCAAAGTGCGCCTGGGTTAGCACCTAAAGATTTTACCCTGCAAGGATAAGCATCGGGCACCTGAATGTCAGAATAGAATGGGCGACTATATATTTTCAGCATTGGCAGACACGGTGGACTGAATGGCCTATTTATGTGTCGTACATTTCTATGGGTCCTTGGAATTGGTGGCGGAGAGTCTTGGCTGAGTGGGTATGTGGTGCTAGTGGGTGCGGGGGTTTGGGGTGGATGTGAGAGGGACAGCCTTGGACCAAGTGACAATGCAATGGCGTTTGGTGGAGCAGACAGTGCATGGGACCGGAGGGAATATAAAAAATATTTTTTTTTTGCAGTGAGCCAGTAATACAATTGAAGCGGTCCCATCGGTCTTAATGGCTTTGGGGTTGGCTCAGGAATACAGGGGTAAAACTGTATTTATCGGGCAACACCTAAACAATGTTATTTTCCTCATAATAAGATGCGGGTGGGTGGGGAGAACAGAGGGTGAGCGACAAAGATTAAGGAGGGGACATGAATTCCAGCATCAAATAATTAATATAAAATGTTTATCCGTCCGTCTATCTGGGAGTCGATGACTCCCTGCCTCCTGATTTTTCTCTGCCGCTCGCAGTGTCTCCTGTTCTACAAGGACAAAAGAGCTGAGCTTCCGAGGTCAGGTTACGGTGATTGCCCTTGATTGCAAGGGCTCCTTTGTGCGAGTCTGGCATCAAGTAGCCCTCGCAAAACTGAAGTCAACGTAAAGCTGGTGGAAATCTCTTTAATGCTTGGAGTCATACCTAGCTCAAAGGAAGATGGCTGTGGTTTTTTGAGTTAAATCATCTAGTTTCCACGACATCACTTCAGGAGTTTCTCACGGTATTGATCGCTGCCCAGCCATCTACAGTGGCTTCGCCAATGACCTTCCTTCCATCAATGAAGGCAGTGTACAGGAGGTGTAAATCCATGTAAAGCATACATTTCCATTTCGAAAGCAAATTGAGCGCTCGTGTGCTTTGGAATATGAATGGAATATAAATGTAGGGAAGTTCTTGTGCAGCTTTACATGTCATGGGAAGGACTGGGGACACTGGAGTTGTGCGTGCAATTTTCATGTACTTATGAAGAGAGAAAAAAACTATATAAACTCTGTAGAAGCAGTTCAGAGAATGTGCACTTGACTCATTCCTGAAATGAAGGGCTCAACTTTTGAAGAACGATTGATGAGGTCGGAACTAAACCCATTGGTCTTTAGGATGAATCTTTATGATAATATTCAAATATATAAGGCCCAGAGGGGACGATATAGAGTGGGCGCACAGGGGATGATTCCTCTCCTGAGTTAGTATCAAACTAGCGGGCATATTTTTTAAAAAAAGAGATCCCCGTTTTATTCAGTGACGAGTGTTTTTTTAATAGTTCCAAAAGTGTCATTGCTGTACGGAATCCTGTTCCCCAGATAACCCGGGAGGCTTGGTGATTACAGTTCTTCAAGGCTGAGTGAAACAGATTTTCGTTATTCAAGCATATCAAGTATTTGATAGCAGACAAGACGTGGAGCTGATATACAACCACATCAATCATGACCTTATTGGTTACTGTTGCTCCTACGTCACTTTCTGTCGATCCTATGTTCAAACTGCCCTGCGACTATTTGATAAGGCTGTCTAGATGGAGTTTTACTCTGTAACAAACCCAAAGCAGTGCCTGGCGCATCACTGTTTGATTAGGCTGTGCAAAATGGGCTCTACACTGTAACCAACATCAAGTCGAACAGGCGCAGACTTTTAGACGACTAAGTGTCGAGCGAAATATATTGTTTCCATGCCCATGTCTAACTGCTCTGGGTTATCATACGGTGTACTTCTGAGGAAACTTGAATCTGCATCCAACCCCGTGGCTGTGATCGCCCGGGGCGGGTTTAACGGTGACAGTGTTGATATTACTTCCCCATTTTATAACCATGGGATGTTCCTACCCAGGGAGCGTTTAAAGGATTCAGTGTGGCGGGAGAATTCCTCTATGCCTAACGCCGTTCTGCACCTTTCTTGGTTTTATGGAGACTGTGTTGTGGGAGATTAACTTTGGACATAACCCCGTGCTGTAACTCTCCATCTTAGATAAGGTGGATGGGACTTCGCCCGATAGTGACGCTGGAAGGAAGGTGGAGTATTCTTCCCTTAGCGTACATCTTGACAGTAACCTTTTACTGGCATTTGCTGGCCCTATTCCAAAAGGCGTATTTGTCCTCTGTGCAGTTCCCAAACTTGTCGATTAACGTGGATTGGAAGGTGAGGACATTCGCAACAGCGACATGGGTGTTCTGGATTTGCACAGCCACCACACCGTTAAATCGTTCATCTAACTGGGAGTTGGTAAATCTCAGCCTCCTCATTTCTCTCTCCCGATCACAGTGTCTCCTGCTCTTCATCGGGTTCCCATTCTCTCTACCTCTCGGAATTGCCCACAACCATTGTCAAAATCCCGTTTTCCGTCTCTCATCTCGCTCATTGTCCATCCCTCCCTCTTGGTCTATGTGTCTCCACCTCTCCATCTTCTATACCTCTGTCTGTCGCTCTCTATCTCATTCCTTCTCCTTCTCCGTCAGTCTCCCCCTGTCCCTCACACTGTCCCCAAATCCCTCCATCTTACTCTGTCTCTCTCTCACTCTCCTTGTCTCTCCCTCTCTCTCATTCTGCCCCACTCCCTCTCCCTCTTCCTCTCTGCATTTCTTTCTCCCTCTCTCTGCCACTCTGCTCCTCTCCCTTTCGCTGGCTACGCCGTAGCTCTATGCCTGTCTCTCCCTCTCTCTGTTTACTTCTCCCCTCCATGGCTATTACTCTGCCTATCGATTTTTCTCTCTCACCCTATCTCAGTCTCTGGTTTCCCCTCTCTCTCTTCCTCTGTCTCCCTCACTCTCTGTCTGTCTGTTACATTGTGTAATTTTTCTTGCCGAATCAGGAAGGGGAATCCAACAAGCGGCAGCTTCTTCCATCTAACCAGTAAATGATATGCATGATGTGAGGGCAGCCGGGCCAATTGAATGGCAGAGGGCATAGGAGGTGTGTTTTTTCTGTCGAACAGCAATTGATAACCATGTCGGACAGTCAGCACGGCCAACTGAAACACTGAGAGATTGAGTTCTTCTCATCGTTAAAGTAAATGAAGAATTTGAGTAAAGCAATATTTTAGCACCTTCTTCTACTGCTGTCTGAACAGAGTCTGTGTCACGGCTTAAATCAATTAAAGAACAGGCGGATCTAACCATGTAGAACAGTAAACCAAATCCCGCATCAGTCACCAAATAGAATAAAGCTTTAACGTTGACCATAACGGTGTGAAATTGGCCGGGATCGCAATCAATATAATGTTGGATTTCCTTCGACTCTCCATCTTTGGGTCTCTGCGACTCTCCCCACTGCTATGAGCACGGAGTCTCCTGCGGGCTCTGCTGCTCATTAAAATGTGTCTGACAGTGAAAACATTGAGCAGCAGAATCTGGGCAAATGGGACACAGGGGGTTAGAATATTGCAAAGGAACTCGAATGTTACCCAGAACGGAGAGAACATACCACCGAGTCTGATATCACAAAACCTGGGAATGTACCGACCTCTGTTCATAAAATGCCAGAAAATGCTCTTTCAGCAGCTGAGTACAGTCACTGTTCCCAGAGTCACAATCGCCGTTTTCTCGCTGCAATATTTTATTTTTAGTTTCGGAAATCAAATGCCCATAAATCGGTCAAAGGAGACATTGACAGTGAAGCAGACAGAACACTCACTGGCAGCATAAATCAGTACGGATTGGACATAACATACGAGGAAGGGATGCAGGAAAACAAACTATTACCGAAAAGCAATCATAATGTTTCTCAATATCAGATCCACGATAATGGCACATATTTCCGTCACTGCTATGACCGCCAGGTGAAAACTGATACTTTTCGACAGAACACAGTTTTTGCACTTCAGTGTCACAATTGTGATTAAGTTCACTGTAAGGAAGGGAATTGAGCAATTACATTATTCATCAGCCTTGGGATGATGTTATCAGTCTGATTGAGTATTTTCTGATATTGTCAAATGCGTGACTGAATCTATTGGTGTATTTAAATAAGTGGAACTGAATAAAACATACCAGAATGTTCTTGAAACAGTGGAAGGAAACATAGATTAACAAACAAATACAGCAAGAAAGTAAGAAGGGGAGTGAGGGTTATTTATGGGACAATCAGACGTAATAGGCTGACCCAAAGGTGACTTGGCTGCGAAAGGATGATTGGAGGGCTCAATGATAATGAGAGAAGCTAAGAATTATGGGGAGCTGAGGGTCACTGGGAAGAACTTGGGATTATTAATGTTTTTGGACAGAGGAGAGATGTGTGATATGTTATCATTTTCTCCGCTTCACTACTGAATGCAAACATATGTATTTCTGAGGAGGAGGGCGTAGCCTCTCGAGTACTGTAGTTTATAAGAACAGTCACAAAACAGGCTTTCTTGTAATTTTAATAATACATTGAAAGGATAAACATTTATTTATTTCAAAACCAGTGAGGAAAAACATAAACAATTCCACCATTAATACACAGACGCAACAATATTTTTTTTAAATTTCCTAGATATGTAATCTGCACTGAGTTTAGTCTAATTGGAAGACAGGAACATGTCCCTTTTCTACAGTCCTACAGGCACTGGTTGAAAACTATGAAGGCCTTTTGGGTTTTCTCATCGTTTCTTGAAGACAAATAACGTATTTTAGATGACGCATACAAAACTCCCTTATGCAATGTACGTTATCAATACTTTTTTCATTAGAATATCTCTCCCTGTCCTGTTGCCACGGCGTCAATTTTCCATGATCCACACTTTAACATTCCAGTTATGAACAACTCCCGAATCCCTCTTCAATTCTCCCAACAAGTTCCTCAGGAATGTAATATGATCGTACGAGGAATGACAGGAGGGGAGACGGTTTTGATGGGGGGAGCCAGAAATGACAGTGGAAAGCCCGGTTAACTATTCAGACCGACATACCGCAAGCGCCACAATACCGGTCTCGAATCCCATAGGAGAGGGAGGAAAGAAAGTTGTTTCCTCATATGAGAATGACACAAAAACACGCACACACTCACAAACACAAACACGTTAACGTGCACACAGAACAGCACAGAGGAACCCACAGGCTGGAACTCACACAGGAATGCAAGGGCAGAAATAAGCACAGACGTATAAACACAAAGAAACATGCAGAAATAAGCACACATGTCAGCTTGCACAGAAGCACTAACAGAGAAGGACACAGGCCGAAATAGACGCATGCACACACATACACAAACACAAACAATGGCAGACAAACTGATACAAAATCATGGGGACACATACATATAAACACAAACGCACACACAAATACACACACGGGAAGAAGGCCAGACATACATCGAAAAGTACAAGCACATAAGCATAAACACTCACAGGGAGAAAAAAACAAACACAAATGCAAACAAACACGCACACAATCAAGCACCATTTGCGTCAAACACACATGCAACGAAACACAAACACTCACAGGCACACACTCGCCCTCTCACACATATTCAATAAAACACACAGACGCACAACCAAACACAGTCTCACCCACACTCACGAACATACATGCAAAAAAAAGCAGGCATTTGGGTTACACATACACACAGAATCATATGCTTACTCACATACAAACACAGACACTCACACAGGTGCTAATTCGCATAAACACAAACTCACATGCTCACGCAAAGAGACACACAAATAAACACACTGAAATACACACGCACGCACACTTTTTCTCTGTCTCTCTCAGACACACACACACAAGCATTGGGACGCACACTCACGTTAAAGCGCACACTCAAAACACCCACAGAAACACGCAGAAAGATACAAAGTCAATGACAGATACTTACGCAATCACTCAGAGGAGGATTTGGCATGTGATATTTGCTGGACTAGTAATCCAGAGACCCAGGGTCATGTTTCGTGGTACCTGGACTCGAATCTCACCACGGGATATGGTAGAATTTGAATTCAATTAAAATCGGTAATTAAATGTCTAATGGGAACCATGAATCCTTGTCGTTTGCTATAAAAAACGACATTATTCGATATTGTCCTTTGGAGAAGGAAAATTGACTGGTCTGCATATGATTCCAAGCCCAAAGCCCCATGTGGTTTACACCTATATGTCCCCTAAACTAGGGATATGGAATAACTGGCCAGTGACAATGACACCCACATCCCATGAACGAATAAATAAAAGCACATTCAGGCACAGAGGTTCAGTAAGAAAAAATGTACGCTCACACTCACAAACACATATCGACAGTCACTCACACATGGAAGCACACAGTTACACACATTGGCTCATAAGAGGAAAAAGATCGGATGCGAAACACATGGAAACGCACGTGAACAAACTCTTGAATCTACTCACAAACACAGTTAAACATATGTCCCAAGGGATGTTTCTTACAGAGATAAGCACACACAGGGACATCCTGCTCCCTGAAGGAACCAGGTTCCCTCTGGCCACCACAGAAGTTGCTTCTTGTTTGAACATAGCGGAGAACATCTGGTACACTGGGGACCATCAGAGGATCTGGATACAGTGCCCAAAGCACAAGCACTCCAGTGAACTTCTGTGCTCCACCAAATTGAGGGAGATATCCCTATAGGTCATGCAGCCTGGCATCACCTCATATGGCATGCCAGGCCTTTAGTGGGCACCGGGAACACGAGGCACATCAAAGGTACAGGAGCGTGAGCCCATGGACAATGTGAATCACCAGTGCCAATGATAAAGGTTGGCAATGAGGTGTACGCCGTGTCGATTTCTTGGAGGAATTACCATTCACCGTTATCCGATGAGGCACCATATCAACCTTCCCCTCTAGGCAATGCATGGGAAGTTCCGCACAACTCCCGAGGGCTACAGAGGGTCGTGTTTCCATAAATCCCCGAGCCATTCGATCTGAGGAGGATATGGCAATGCAAATTAGCTAAAGACCGTTCAAGAAACCTTTGATTTACAGCAAGCCCCTATTAGGTTTAAAAGCCCCTGGTGCTTATTCCAGTGGTGAAGTGGGCTGTCGGTGGTCCAGTGTTGGAGGAGGGCTATATTCTGGGCTTGGCAGCGACGGTGAGAATAATAATGTGCGGCCCCAATGTATGAGAGAGTTCATCCAGGGAGAGAGTGAATGGAAGCAACTGAGTACCAGGATTGGTTTGGAAGGAGGTCTCCAGGAAATAAAAAATGTTCTGTATCACCTAATCTGATGACAGCATTTTGTTTCCCTCACAGATACCGGAGCTGCTGCCCCTGTCGCCGTGGAGGAGTCAGGGCTGGGACACCAGCAGGCGGTAGGCGTGGCCGAAAAGTCACCATCACACTCATCTGGCACCAGCCCAGAGACTCAAACTACAGTGTGAGAAATTGTGGACATAGTGTGGGGTTCAGTGCACAGGCGAAGGGATCAGCGACAGAGGTTTATGTGTTCACCATTCGTCTTCACCATTCAAAAAGATCATCCACCCCTCCACACCTTCACTTCCACCCAACCTCTCCAACGCCCGGGAAGAAATGAAGAGTGTCATCCTTACCTGGCCTGACCTGCATGAGACTATGTGATTATCAATTTTTCCTGACAGGCTACGTTCAATATCCAGCACACCTTCCTCATGAGTGACATGCCATTAGATACATGATGGATACAATGCCGTGTCCTTGGTGTAATGAGCTCCTACCTCTTCTTTCCAGCTTTTGCTTCACACAGTTCCAGGGCAACCTTCATGTGAAGTGATGCTGGATCAAACGGTATCTGGACACAATAGCCTCCTGCATGTTTTCCTGTGCCCATCAACGCCCACATGCCCTGACATCTAGTTAAGTTGTCCTTCCCTATCTGTTACACCTGCAGCCGGAGTTACCAAGGATGGGTTTACCGCGTCTGCTGTTCCAGGCAAGTAGACTTCCTCATTCCTCCTATCCAACATAGATATGTTTAAGCAGTGAGACAATACCAACAAAAAGTTCATCAATAAGTGGTCTATAGGTCATTTGTTCGAGGACGTGTAGGGAAGGAAGAGGGTGGATATTCTCGCATGGCGCCCAGAGCAGACTGTCAAAGACGTTTCTCAGATTCCCTCATTCCAGGATTTCCAAACCAGCACCAAAACTTCGTTTGGCTTGTTGGGACAAAGACCCTCCCTGTCACTCACTTGCTGCACATACAGAGATAATTCTCTCCGCACGTTGTCCTCGAAATAGCAGTGGCAGCAAAGTGTCTGTTCTGTACCAACGTATTGAATGTCCCCTTACAAAGAAGTTCTGGAGAGAGTTACAGTGGTTATTATCGAGGCGCATCCCGAGCAGCTACATGGCATAGGACGCAGTGCTCTTTGGCCTGGCCCCAGGGACAAACAGCGAAATAAATATCAACAGCTGCTGGACTACCATCAACTAAGTGAATGACGCTCTTTGCTACGCAGACAACTCTATGTTTTCCAGTGCAGAGCGTTGTCAATGACCGAGTGTTGCAGGCTGGGACTTTGCAAGGTCCAGATTCACGTGCTACCTCGAGTGAACACTTGATACGTTTTAAAGTGCCTGGTCTGTGATTCAAACTAACTACTTTGATTAATTTACCTGTTTCCCTGGCACCTGTATAATACTCTATTGTTAAAGAGAGATAAAGTTTGGCACCTTTTTCATTACAATGTTAAACGTTTTGTGTTGGTTATTAAAACGTTGCAGTCTGCTGAGCTGCCCACTGCTGTTTATGAGTTCATCATAAATTAATTCTAGGCCATTTGTTCAATAAAAGATTGCTGTTACTTTTCTAAGTTGACATTTTGGTGAATTATTTTTAAACCGGCTAAAGAAATGACTGACAAGCGTGAGCAGCCCCGCCCACCCCAACCCGCCTCACAGGATAACCTTCATCTCCGAATATCCAACCATGCAGCATTGGGATCCGTCTGTCCTTACGAGACAGTCCAGATTCATGAAGAATAAATCAGTAGGGAAAACTGACAGGCTAACAGCACAAACATGAAATAACCTCTTGTGACGGTCACAAAGGAATTGCACATTCAAATGTTCGGAGTCATTTACGTTCATGTATCAGTCTACATTCTATGTGGGTGCCCTTATCATAAAGTGAGTGCAGTCTACCATGCTTTTTACCTGTCGAAAGCCAGTGATGGAGGCAGACCATGTCACCCCCTGTGCCTGGGATTCTGTGCCAGATTCGTAAGAGATGAATTGGGGCACACTTGAAAAAAAGGCATCGATCAGATTATGATCACCCTCTCAAAACTCACTGCGAGGTGTCACACACGTCAGACATTAGCCTTGACCATGGCCAGTTGCGATAACTTTAAGAGCCTCAGTGATCATCAATGTCACTGTCAGAGCTTATCTCTGGTCTAAGCTTTTCTGCAGGTTTTTGTGGAGAAGGACACACAGCCCAGGCACGACCTCCCTGGAAAGTCGCAGCCTCCTCCTCAATTGTCTCGAACTCAATCCGATGTATTTGAGTCTGCTTCTGTCCACCGTTTGCGCTGGAAACTGCCTGAATCTCACACACCTCCTAACTGTAGTCATTCGGCGTTGAGCTTCACCCCACCAACGGGCCCGGCTACCAGGTACACGACGTTCTTAATGCTGCTGCTGCTGCCACTGAGGTCTCTGACTGGGATGTGACCGAGTGCCACACCGAAGATGAAAGGGACAATTGTAAATGATTAATTGAATGTTGGATGTTTCAAGGCAGCAGTAAAGCCCTTTTGCTGGCAGATATGTTGCAAGATGTGGCCGCTGCTGATTATTCGGACTCCAAACACAGTCCCTGTCAGAAAACTAGTGCTCTTGCAGAAAGCTCTGAATGTTTTGTGGACTATATTATCTATTGCAAGAACAACATTTTCAGCAAAGAGTAAAAGGAAGCTTGTTGTGGTGACTTCAGGCACTTTTCATATTTCCAAGAGGACACAAAATTCCGGCTTTAGCAACAAACACAAAACTTTTGAATGTGACAGGACACGGCCATCTGCATTCTCTCCCAAAGAAATTCACGAGACTTCCACCAGCCATGCTGCAGTCTCTGGGAAGGAAATGTTTAGGAACACAAGGTACATCAAGGGAACACACAAGACATGTAATATGCAAACACACACACAAGTGTATGCCTTGTTGGGTTAAGATGATAATTAAATTATTTTTATTGTTGGTTTTTATTACAGGATTTCGGACAAGAGGATGGTCTGATGGGGCAGCTCGGGTGCATGTAACATTGGAGAATGAGTGACCTATTCTGGGAAGGAGAGATTGTCCAATTGGAACCGCAGTATTATCAGGCACTCTCCAACAGCCAATTTGGGTCGAGGGAATCTGAGAAGTATTCGCTCTGCCTCCACCTCCTCCTTCTGTGGTATCAGCGGGATTCCTGGGAACAAAGCTTGAGTCCTCATTATGGTGATGATATGAAGTGTGCAGCAGGACATCATGATTTCGAACACCATCTCCAGCATGTATTGGTGGGATCACGGTGATCGGTTCAGGAATCAAGAGCCTCGCTTCATCACACTGATCATCTGCTCGCTGATGTTCCTGGGTTATATATTCCTCTCGCTATACATTTGTTACTTTCGTGTGTTCGTTTGGCGGTGGGGAGTGGTTATCAGATGTGTGTAGTAAGCCTTGTACACATGGGTAGCCGTCACCTCCGAGAAGCCACCCTAATGTTCTTCGTTGAGGTCTAGAGATGGTTGAAATGGCTGACTTCTTCAAAATGAACGTATCGTGGCTGCTGTCAGGACACTGGACATTTATTAAAATGATGCACTGTGAATGATCACACAGCAATTATACAATATGCCAGTTCACGACCACCTTATGAAGGGCAACTAGCCAGTGACGCCACCGCCCAGGAAAGAATATATTTTGAACAAACACATGTCTCGATTGAGAGTTCTTTCAGTTTCCGTAGCATTCCTGTTTGACAAGGGGACCCCACACAGCCACGTAGTCCACCGTGATTCACACAATCCTTAGGAAGCCATGGAACCTCTCTTCCTGCTTTTCCCTGCTGAGGGAGAAAACGATGTTTCCTCACCAGGCATTGAAGGTATCCGTTTCCTTGGGATGCCTCGATGGCCAGCATAATTGGAAATGATGGAGATTTCAACTCCTCCTCTCTGCAAATTTCTGAAACCACGGAAGTTCTGTGAAACTTTGAACTTAACGTTCACTGGCAGCGCAGCCTTCACCCTGTTGTGAAGTTCCAGGTCGTTTTACAGAAGGTGTCTCTGCTCTGGTTGGTAAAGTGCTCTTGGGGATCCTTGGGAGAGGTTGGTAGGCAGAGTCCTCTCCTCCTCCGCTTTTACAGATCTTTCTCACTTTGCATCCTCTGCTCCAGCTGCTTGCCATGGTTCAGACCCAGATGCACTATAACTACAGTCGCCTAACGTCACCCAGAGTTCGGTCACCAAATCCTGTCCTCTCTGAACATACGCAGCAGCTCACAAAACAACCTCCTGAAAACCATCCAAAGCACCTCCACAAACTTTCCAGCTAATGATTTTAATCAACAAGGCAAAACGACTAACTTCGAAGTTGATGAACAAGGACAGATGAATACAAGTAATAGGCTAAGGACAGCAGAGCTTTGGATGAACTGAGGCTTATGAAGCTTTGTAAGATCAATTGTCCGGACTGGATAAAATTTGAATAGCCGAGTCTGGATGTAACTAAGGTACAGATGAATCTTTATTCAGCATCTCTGCTGAGACGGATGTGCTGATTTTTGACATGGCTATGGAGCCAGGTTAAACTGGTTTCTGAGCTTGTGCAAAACTGAGAGTATAAATATACAAGTCGTTGCCTGCTGCTTGAAAATACTGACGGAGGCTGTGGCATTTTGGTGAGAGAGCGATTTCATCTAAGAGGGGAAATATTAATTAATTCGGCAAGACACATTCAATTATCACAACAAATATGGCAGGAAAAGTGATGTTCTCGACTGCAGCATATGGGAACTCCTGGGTGCAAGTACAATGGACAGAACACTTTTTTCAGGATGGCAATCAGTTCACGCCATCACTTGGTCAGTGATCATGGACAGGAAGTTGAGACTGTGGGACAGGAAAGCAAGGGGATGGGTAAGGTGGGTGGAGAGGAACCTCACCCATGTAATTGATCAACACCTTCAAGGTTCTCGCAGCTTGTATGGACAAGGGTGAAGGTTGCAGTTCGGAAGAGCAGGCTGACCTTGGCGCCACAGTACAGGAAGTCTTCCAAGTTTGTGTGTGTTTGTGGGGGGCGGTGGGGGGTGTGGAGGGAGAAAGAATGAATGTACTGCCAGTAGGGGACAGTATATTAAGAAGGATGTAAACTGTTCTTAGCAACTGAGAGTGATAGTCGAGCAGCTGTCTTGCCTGTCCTGTGCGAGGGTCCTGGATGGTTGCTCAGGGCTGCAAAGAAAGGTGTGACAGTCCATGTTGGCGCCAATGACATAAGCTAGAAGTTCTGCATTGGGAGGACGAGGAGCCAAACTCCAAATTTTAATAAAACGCAGAACGTCAAATGTAAGAGTCTTCTGATTATTGCCTGAGCTTTGTGTAAACATGCATAGTGTAAATACGATTAGGGAGATTAATGCATGGTTCACAACCAGTACGTAAAAAAATGATTTCCAGTTCGCGGGGCAATAGCAACAGTGTTGGGGAATGTGGGGGCTGTAGCATTTGGACATTCTTCACATAAAATGTTCTGAGCCCAATATTACGGCTAGTCGTAGAACTTTGGAAGCAGAGTGCTTTAAAATACATAAAGGTAAGAACTGGTGATGTAGGAGAAGATTCTCAAAATTAGAGGCAATTGACAAGGAAATAGGTTTGGGGAGGTTCTAGCAAAGTAGGATTGTCACAGTCTAATAGTGTGGAAAGGCTGGGAAAGAGTCTGATGGCACGGGTACAAATCCCACTATGGCAAATGTCGAAATTTTTTATACACTTAATTAAAAAAGCTGAAGTTAAAAAACTAACAATAACCATTGTTTCAAAACAGATCAGGTTCACTGATGTCCTTTAGGGAAGTAACCCTGCCGTCCTTACCTAGTCTGGCCTTCGTATGACTCCAGACCCACAACATTGTGGTTAATTCTTAATTGCCCTATGAACAAGGGGAATAAACGCTGACCCTATTGTATAATAATGATGAAGAATGTAATAGAGATGATGTTATTTAGAGTATAGCAGCAAGAGACACTTATTGCAAACATTAGATAAGGGCAGGATTTCACAAAAAAATAGTTAAAAAGCTGAATTGAGAGCTGTGTGTTTGAATCCACAAAAAAAATCGATAAATTTCCAGCTGAAACATAAATGTCTATATCTGACCTTAATGCCATTACAGGGGTGGTAATTAAATAATGGAGTGAAAAGTAATGGGGGATAGGCGAGGTGTTGCAGCCAGATCCGCAATGAACTTAACGATTGTCTTGAAGGCCCGGGTGACAGACTGTTTCATAATTTAAATGTTTTTATATATGAATGTATCTATATCTTAGAGTGCTGAAGGAGGTGGCTATATCGATAGAAGATGCAACGTCCTTCATCATTGAATTTGCATTAGAGTTTGAAATACTGCTGTAGATTGGAAGGTTGCAAATGTAACCCAACTATTTAAGAAAGAACATGAGAAAACAACAAAATAAACCCCTGCGGGCATAACATAAGTAGCAGGGAAAATGCGCGATTCTATTATAAAGGATACATTAACAGGGCACTTAGGAAAATGTATGACTGAGCAGAATCAACATGGAATTATGAAAGGAAAATCATGTCTGTCATAGCTGTTGGAGATTTTTGACAATATAAAAAGCGAAATAGGTATATTGCCGACTGATGAGTGTTTTGCACTGAAATGTTTAGGAAGCTTTTGATAAAGTCACGCACAAGAGTTTAGTAAACAAGTGTCGAACACACTGTTGTGGATACTATACTGGCTTGAATTGAGAACTGGTTAATGGGCAGAAAACAGAGACATGAGAAAATTGCTGAATTGCAGGTTGGCAGGCAATGACTAGCGTGTGCCACAAAGACCAGAGATTTGACCCCAGCTATTCACAGTGTATTTCGATAACATTTGCAAGTTTTGCTGATGACAGAAAACATGGTGGAAGTATGAGATATGAGGAGGGGGCAAAGGTGCATTCAGTGGATTTAGAGGGTAAACGCGAGTAGGCAAAGAAATATGGCTGATGGAATATACATAATAGAAATGTGAGACTGTCTACTTTGGTCCGAAAACAACAGAAATATAGGCTATCTGTTATTTATCGAAATGCTAAATTTCAAAGGGACTTCGGTTGAATCATGCAGTTACCACAAGCAATGAAGCTGGTTCATGGCATGCTGGCATTCATTTCAAGATTAACATAATGTAGAAGTAAAGATGTCTTACTGCAATTATATAGGACCGTAGTGAGGGGGTGCGTGCTCGCCTTCGTGATACAACACCTGGAATACGGTGTGCAGTTATGCTCTCTCGACCAAAGGAGAGCTATATTTGCCATAGAGGGAATGCAACGACGTTTCATCAAATTAATTCCTGGAATGGAGGTTCTGTCCTATGAGGAAAGATAAAACAGTCTGGGAGCTTATTCTCTGGCTCTACAGGGTAAATTTAGGAAGGATCTTTCTCATGCCGGGGTGTACTAGAATCAGGTGCACAGTCTCAGAAAAAATGGAAAGCCATTTAGGAATGTTTTTTTTAAATTATTTAAATTGTGGTGAATCTTTCGAATTCTCTGCCGCACAGGGCTCTGGATGTTCCGTTGTTGAACATCTTTAAGACTGTGATCGATATATTTCTACATATTAAAAGAAAACATTAAGGGATACGGGGATAGTGCGGCAAAATTATGTTGAAGTAGAAGTTCAGCCATCATCTTATTGAACGGTGGACTGGCAATGAAGCTCTCAATGATCTACATCTGCTTGTGTTCCTTAATTTCATATATCATGGAGGTGGTCGTCCACAGAATTTGGGATGGAGAGAATATACTCCGGTAAATGAGCTCATGGTCAAATGGAGCATGGAGTCTGAGAACAGCCTCAGATCTCAGTCAGGGGTGGAAATGGAGCTGGTGGATAAAGGCTTGACATAGTGACTGGAACAGACGTGAATGGATGCTGCCTCTCCAGGTGTTAAATTACATCAACAGAAAAAGAGGTAAAAACAATTTATTTAATAAATAACGAGATAGGGACTCTAACCAGGGATACCCAAAATTACGAGGATGGGAAAGTAAACTGATGGAATAACAATAAGTACGTATTCTATCTGCGATTTTAGAGGTATCCTGTCCAGTGAAAGCATGTAATGTCTATCGGAATATCTCCTGCCCATTGCAGGAACATTCCATTCTATTGTTCTCAGATTCTGATCCACTGTTGCAACCTTCCAATCATGTTCTCAGGAACTGGTGCACTGTTGTAACATTCCAATTTATTGCTCTGAGATCAATTGTTGAAAAATTGCAATCTATTGTACTTAGATTCTGAACTCCGCTCTCCGTCTCTCTGGAGCCACTGTTCACTTTTAGTGTCGGAGGAGATGCTCCCACTGACACTATGAAATAACACATTGAACAAAGTCCCCTATAAATAGTAGAGGGAAACCCTGTAATAACAAAATATGACTAGTGAGGGCTGATATTAACACAGCCACTGAAAAAAAAAACAGTTTCTGTTAACCCGTTTCAATCCAGCACGCTTTACATCTAACTAAATTAGGACATTTACCCGCACTCTATTGGATATGACAGGGTTCCTGAGATAAGGAATGGTGCAAATCGGGAAGGAACTTAACACATAATATTCCAATCCTCTTTGGATGTAGAAGTGGCGTTAGAGGAATGGAGTTTTATAAGTATTCCACGATGTTTATAAAGGGATAGAGGGATAAACATTAAAACTGCTGAGCATTTAGCGTAATGTTGGAGAAACATTGTTCAAAATTTTGATTGTATATTCTGGAAAGAAATTAATAATCAAGGATGACACTAAACTTTCTTTGTGAGAAAAGGATGTTTCGAAATGACCAGAATCACAGAGAATTTCGTGGAAAATCATGTATGATTAACTGAATGTTTTTCTTTTTGCCTTAGGAGCTCGAGGGTTGATGAGGAAGTGACCTTGATGTTATGTGCATGAACACAGTGCGATCAAGCGGCTTTAAATGAATAACAGCAAGAACCTGAGGATGCTGGAAATCAGAAACAAAACCAAAAATCCCTGGAAAAAAACTCAGTAGGTCTGACAGCATCTGCGGAGAGGAGCGCTGTTAACATTTCGAGTCTGTGCGAATCTTCATTTGAACGAAGGAAAAATAGGAAAGAGGTGAAACCAAATTTGGTTCAAGGGGTAGGATGGGGGGCTGCGAAAGTTAGAGCTATATAGAAGGCCAGTGATAGGTGGGGATTGCAAAAAAAATGTCATTGGCAAAAGGACAAAGAGGTTTTACGGTGTCGATGTTGGCTAAGAAAAGTGCAGATGGTGACATTAAGGGTAGAAAACAGGACGGGATCGCCGTACTGGGGGTGGGGAGGGGTGAGGGGATCGAAATTCTCTAAATGGTAGAGATAAAACAATGGATGTAAATACATTTAAAAATAATGGAAATATATATATATATATAAATTATTGGAAAAGGGGGGTGATCGGAAATGGGGTGGGAATGGAGGGCAGAGTTCATGATCTAAAGTTTTTGAACTCAATATTCAGCATGGAAGGCTTTAAAAGGCCGAGTGGGAAGTTGGGGATTTAAATGGATTTGTTACAGAAACCGAACTCCATGGGTTAAAAGCGGAGTGAAAGTCCGGATATGACATTGACTAAGAGACGGTACATGGAAATTGTGAAGGATTGTTATTCTGACAAAGTTATTTTCACCAGAGATCCTTAATAGGGACACTGCCCTTTATGATACATAGAAATGTATTTTTTTATTTATATTTTAAGAAGATCATTTGAAGATGACAGGAGTTTGTAAACATAAACACTGAAGGGGACAGTGATAACCTTCAGGAGCATGTACACAGAGTGGTGTAATAGAGGGACACGAAGTAAGATAAATTTAATTCAGGGACGAGTGAAGGACAGATTGGGGAGCAGGAATTATCAGACATAATATAAACTACGTGGAGCAATTTTGAAAAGCGTGGAAATTCCCCTGCCCGCAGTCGTCGGGCGTGGTCGTTGTCATGAAGGGCTAAAACGACGAGAGAAAACATAGTTTCATAAACTAAGGAAATCAGTTTGCAATCGCCACTCGGCCTGCCAATGATGGGCTGCATTTCCGCCGGACGTCCGTAAGCTCACTGCAATACATCTGCAAATCATTAGAATTCCAGCCCGCTCGAAGCATCCCCACATCTTTTACTTTCTTCTGTGCTTCAAAACAGCTGAATACATAAGGCGTGCACTTGGACGACTGTGCTTCTGGGGGGACCTGGAGGTGAGTAGTACCGTCATACCATAAAATGAAAGGAACAGGGTTAGGCCATTGGACACATTGACTAACCTCCCCCATTCAATGAAATAATGGCTGACCTGATAATCCTCAACTCCATTGTCCTTCCGCTTCCCTGTAATCCTTTATTCCATGTGATTTTTTTTTAAAAGCTGTCTTCATTAGACAAGAGTGCCCTTAACGAGCCAGCATCAACAGCCCCCTGCGTAAAAAAAGAAAATCCACAGATTGGCTATCCACTGAGCGACGAATTTGCCATCACTTGCATGGGGACACCTTTACCCTGAGCTTATGCCCTTTTGCCGCAGGCCTTCCCTCATGGTGATGCAACCTCTTTGCCTCTAAACTGTCAAGAACCCTAAGCACCTTATATGTTTCAGTCATGCACTTTCCGAATCATCTAAACTCCAATCAAAACAGGCCCAACATGCTCAATATCCCCGGATGAAAAAAAAAAATCCATCGATACCCAGGTTCAACCTAATGAACATCCTTTGCGTTGTCCACAATTGAAAAATATCTTTCCTTAGATAAGCGGACAAAACTGTTCTCAGAATTAAAGGTGTGGTATAACCAGTACCTGTTTTTATAATAAGTTCTCTTTGCAAGGAACACCAACATTCCATATGCCTTAACTATTACCTTCCGAAATTGTGTGGAAAATTTGTGTGATTTATGCACAAGGACGCCTATGTCGCTCTTTGCTGTACATTTAAGTATTATTTCTCCATTTAAATAATATTCGGCTCCACTATTCTGCCTGCCAATGCGCAAAGCCTCTTATTTTCCCACACTCTATTCCATCTGCCACGTTTTTGCTCAATCACTTAACCAGTCTATAATTCTCTGCAGATTATCTGTGCCAGCATAATGTCAGAGTAAATGGGCGCTCATTTAAAACATAAATGTGGAGTGAATTAATGTGAATTTATTCTCTCGGAGCATAGCCAATCTGCAAAATTCTTTACCACAGAGGGAATGCATATGCTGGGCCATAAACTATAATCAAGGCTGAGGCAGAAACACTTTTATTCAGTAAGGGAATTAACGCTTTTGGTGTAAGTGCCGGAAAGTGGGATTGTGCTTTATCAGGTCAGCCATGATCACAATAAATGGTAAAGCAGACTCAATGGGTGAATGACCTATTCTGTTTGTTACATTATTTCATTGGATGTCCCTGTGTCATATGGTTTATGGCCTTAGGCTCAGCACGTGTCTTCGTATCGATTTTTTGTCTCAGCTGCAGACGCGGCAATAATACATTCACTAAGTCATTAATATATGTTATAAATAATTCAGGACCCAGCACTGATCCTGCTGCGCGCAATGAGCTGCAGTTTGCGACAATGAAAATTCCCTCCTTATCGCAACTCCCTGTCTTTATTAGATTGATAATCCTCTATCCATGCTAATATTCTACCCACAATGCCGTGAGTTGTTATCTTATTATGTAGCTTTATGTGCACTAACTAAACGAATGACTATTGTAAAATCACATTTATTACTTATATTTGCTCCCCTTTATCTATCTTGCTTCTTACATCCTCAAACAATTCTACTCAACTTATCAGATTTTATTTCCCTTTATAGAATCCATGCTGGCTCTGCTTGATTAGATTATGCATTTTGCAACGTAACATTGCAGAAGGCATGGAGCTCGCCTGCTGGAATTCAAAATTGAGGTGTGCAGAGACGCAAAGTTCACAAGGCGTCCTTGCAGATGAGCAGAGTTGTACAGGGGGAGAGCTATCCTGTGGATGGGGAAAGTTGACGGGGGAAGAGCTGCCCTGTGGTTTGCACGATTTGGCCGGACTAAAAGCCTGCACTGCAGTTGATGGCATTGCAAAAGCACGGCTGATGTTTGGGGAGGGTGTGGAACTTTGGCTGGGTACGCGGCCATGCAATGGGGAAACATTCTACAAAATAATCATTGCTCCGCAGCTCAGACAGATCAAATGAAGCCACATTAACATGCTTGGAGACGGTCCTTTAGCTCATCTTCCCAATCAAGAAGTGCAGAGGTCTGAAAGTGACAAAAAGTCCTCCAAAGCTATGAACTCATCGGGCGCATACTGCACAAAACCGAATACAAAACCGTTGCAGAGCAGTTCAACTACTGGTCACGCTGTACAATCTACTTGCTGAAAATGTCCATGGAGACTCACCGACAGAATCATTCACAGGCCATTGCAGTGTCATGATCCCGGTTTGGATCATTCTCCCCTTTGGTTCATTCTAACAGTGAAGTTTACAGTGCGGGTTATGAGAATGCCTGTCCCTGAGCTGATAGCTCAGCATGCTGTCCAGTGGGTTGAGCTGCCACTAATCGGCCGCAGGGAGTGCGGTGGTAGTCGACGGGGTTTCTAGAAAACAAGCAGTGCACTAATTATTGGGCAGTCACTTGTTGGCCAGCACGCTCTTAAGGGTCCTCTGAATTAACGAGTATATATTTTTGAACATCAAAACTAACTCATATTTCTCCCTCTTTCGTGCAGCAGGAGGAATGCATCAGGAGCATGGAAGGGATTTGATTTAGCACAACGTCTCGTTGCATAGAGCGAAGATGATGGATAATGGAGCAACAAAGTTTCCTGTCTTGCAAAGTGAGTAGCAGCAAACACAGGAAGCAAGGGCCACTGGGCCTCCTGCCAGGCTGCGGAAGAAACACTGATCAAACACTGGGTGGCGCCAAGCTAGGTCTGCTTTCGTGCAGATTACCAAAAAACTCTTTTGCTGAAGATGGAATTTGCCCACGGATTTTGGAGGTCTCATCTGCCACCTGCTGCAGGATTTGACACCACGGGGACATCGACGCTGTCCACTTCCCATGGCCGGGGAAGTGACTTCCGTGTTCTATTGTTACATCTATGGCTCCTTTCAGGGCTTCACAGGTGACCTCGGGGTGATATCACTAGTCAAGAGGTCACGGATTCCATTGCCCTTTGTGCAACCAAAATTATGCATCTCACCCACGACCAGGAAGTCCATGATGAAAGTGCACTGGTATTTTACCCAAATGTCAGTTTTCCCACAGCTGCAGGGTGTAATGTACTGCACTCACGTAACGCTCAGGTCCACACAGCAACACGGGGTAAACTATGTCAACAGCAAGGGTTTATCCTCAAAGAATGGACAACTAGTGCCTGACCTCATGGTTACTCGGAGTTTCCACGAACTCCATATTTTTAGTCATTAAGTGATCCCTAACGCCTTCTTGTTTCCACCGAGTTTGCAGAATGGCTTCTCTAGGACAAGGATTACCCCCAGAGGACGTGCCTGGTGACACTAACGCGCCGGTCCCATGTTACCACTTGGCAAAGCTATAATGAGCTCACGGAGCAAGAAGGAACTTGCTGGATCACAATCGTGATGGGATGTTGAAGATGTGCTCCTGTTGTCTGGGTCTGGCTGGTGGGTCCTTGAAAGGGAATTCGCATTGTATCACGCATTGTCTTTGCCTCCTGCGCCCATTACAATCTGGCACTGCAACGGATAAAGTATGTGGATAAGGAGGAGATGGATGAGATAGAGTTTCCCTCTGATGAGGAGGAGAACAGCGGTGATGTGGGTGAAGGAACCCTGGAATGCAACGATTATGGCAACGAGGACAACAACACTCTCCTGATGAGGAAAGCGCTCTCAGGACTCTGTCATAGTTGCCAGAATTGTGAGGGGTGATGGTGACATGCTTTCAGGATTCTTACATTGCACCTGCGAACGGTTGACTCCGGCCTGGCCTGGCTGATGGCAGCACCCATCGCCTCTGCGATAAGATTCCTATCATGGAAGCACAGCGGATGCCCTAATAATCGTTCGATTCCAGAAGAATAATGACAACATGCAGAAAGGAACTTCGGAAAACTTCAAATTCCCTCTCTGACTGCCTGACTCCTGTCTGGTCGAGAGAAGCTTCCTTGCGCGCAGTGTTCACGTTCTTTCCATTGAGATGCAGCCAGGAGACGCTAAATGTATCTGTTTCTTTGAAAGCCTCCAGCACCAGATGCCTACAGGAGCACAGCAGCACCAGTGACAGGTGCTGAACGGATCGTGGTAAGACCCACGTTAAGGTGCTGAGAGCACAGGGAGAAAATGAGGGAACTCTATGTCAGTTGCTCACTGCATCCTGACAACAATGCCAAGCACCATCGAGATACAGGCATCAATGAGCTGTCCAGGATATTTGATGCTGGACCATCACTTTGCCCTGAATGCTGCACAGAGCAGATGAAGAAGCCCTCGAATGAGACGCCAGTCTTTGCCTTTAGCAGGAACCAATATTTTACACCTTCGTGCAAAAAACACTGCTCCACAGAACAAGATGCCATCGGCAGAGCGACATTATAGAATGTTTATTTAAAATAGTGATTGTGTAAATGGACAACAAATGTTCCCACGATGTTCAACTAAATCTTCTTAAACTTCCTAACACTGCCGCTACACATTCGTGCTACCCAGATATCCACAGTACAATGGAGGCAGCCTGCTGATTGCTCCAGCAGACTATAGTGACCTTAGTGGGCGTCCTCTGCAGTTCGGTGACCTGGTGGGCAGAGGGCTGCTTCCGTCGTTCTGGTGTATGGAAGTGTCACGCGATACGCCTGTGGATCTGGAAATGCTGGCGACACGAGTTGAGGGTATTCAGATGGGTTAGACACTCCCGGAACAACCTGAATGGGTTTAGCCTGGTGTAAAACTGCTGATCCTCCACTTTATGGGCGCCCGAGGGCCCCTGGCTGATTCTTTGAGCATTTTAGCGAAGTTGGAATGATGTTCAACTGTTCTGCAGCACTCTCGATTACACTCCACCAGAAACCAACTATGGCATCGTGAATGGAGATCAGCCCGCACATTAGTGCATGTACCGTGCATTTGGAAAACTGCCTCCTTGGTGGGCGCCATCCTACCATTGTTGACCTCAGTGTGGTGGCATGCCTGAGCTATCACCGCAGCCTGAAGGCGGGGCTCTCCTCCAACATATCTTGCTATCTGAGGAGTACAGTGTACATTGCTTCCAAATGTTTCTGGACTTGCCGATGCAGCTGCATCAGCTGAGGTAGTTCAGATTCCTGAGGACCGTCAACTTATTTGGACTCAGCAGATCTCCGGCCTCCAGGTGTCCTTGTGAGAGACCTGGGATCTCCATGCAACCCACACCCCACCCCCCCCCCACCCCCCCGCCCCCCACCCCCCAACCCCGGCGCTGTGGTCCATGCAGTGCGATGTGCTCAACAGATTGTGATCCCAAGGCTAATGTGGTACTCCCTACCACCGAGGACTGTGTACCTACTTCAGAGAAGGGTGTCTGTTAGCAGTGTTAAGGGTCTTCAATGAAGTTGCCTTTCGGATCTTTTCCAGGAAATTGGTCCAGACTTGGTTGGAGGCTTTGTGTAATGGGCTCCTTGGCTGTTTCACAGGTATGCCTGAAGAAGCATGGTGAGATAATGACTGCATGACAATCGTCTGTGCAACAGGGTACTTCACTCAAAACATGGGTGTCAGATGGATTTTGCAATGCTGGCCCCTCAATTGGTAGAGCAGAACCGACCTCACCGTCACCACAGGAATGTACAAGATCATCACCCGCCAGCTGGATGGCTCTGTTTTCAAAATCCATGACGGCCCTGATTTCAGCAATTCTCCACCGGGAAGCAAATTCGCCCTTGTGTTGAGTGCCTGTTTGTCCACAATGAATTGTGATGAAGAGAGATAAAGCTGGGAAACTGCCAGACCAGATGATAAGTATGCCTGGCATGTGTGTGTGGTGGGTGGTCACATAGAAGCGTACAGAGTAATGAAGAGTTGTGTGTTATGTTGAATAGTGCTCTACCCTCTTCTGGCAGTGACAGAGTTCCCTGTAGATGTGTGATTTGTTTGCAAGTGCGGAAGTTGATAGTGATGAGAAGAGTGGCTGCCGCTAGCGGAACGGAGGAGTTAATTCTCCCATTTTTGCCACTGGTGGTTTGCCCTCCTTTGTTGGGCGTTGGCGCTGAGCACCACTGACATCGTCTCTCAAATCGGATTGATGATGTTGCTCCGCATTCTTCAGCAAAAGCGGGCATAAAGAGAATAACAGCGGTTTTCAACTCTGCCGAATTTGCACTACAGTGATGTACCATGAAACTACGGCGGTGCAGTCTTCTTGCCTTTTGGGGCCATGTGTATTGTCCAGCATTCCTGTGCTGGAAGCACTGAGAGGTTTGCACACGGCTGCACTATAAATATGTGGCCCAGCGTGAGGAAACAGTGAGATGGCAGCAGGGTGGGAGAATGAGAGGGAATTTGCTTGATTTGCGCCAAGTGTGGTAGCGTGAATGCAAACTGGATTCCCACATTCCAATAAAAACTAGTGTTTATTTACGCCGAATCATTCCACGCCCGTCTCAATATTTTTTCAGGCGGGAGGAACACGCCATTTCCAAGGCAAATGGTCTGACATTCTGCCGGCAGCACTCATTCCGTATTGGCATCACGCCAGCCGCCATCTTCAAAAGGCAGCCGCCAACAAAGTGTTCATCGCCACCAACTCATCAATACTGCCCGGAAGCTACGGTCAGCAAGGTGAATTGGTCGACAGCCCACGGCTTCAATGAAGGGCCCCTCGAGCGAATGCTCGATACCATGGAGGCCAACCAGGATGATCTCTACCCCAGCTCTGACCACAGATTTGGCATCAATGTTAACAACCCGGCTTGGGAACTGATGGAAGCGGTGGTTAAATAAAATTCCCTGAAGAGGAGGACAGCCATACTGTGCCGTGAAAAGCAGAATGATCTCCATTCCACCAGGGCACATTACTCCTCTCATCAGATCTAACTCACACCTTCACCAACCATCGAACATCCAAACGGCCCGCACTACTACGTAAGGGACATCACCATTCCCTCTTTCACACATACCATCATTGCCCTAATCCCGTCAATGCGACCACTCAACACTACACTGGACAGGCATAGTTACAATCTAGCACATTGGCATCCTGATATACACTCAATATCTCTATTTTTGCAGAATTAACTGGCACCTAAAAGAGGGAAAGGTCGCAGCCGGGTGGAGTGATGCTGGAGATCAAAGTTATGATGGAATTCGAAGGCAGACCGAGACAGCTTGCTGGGGATGGATGGGACTGCTCCTGTTCTGATGGTCGGTTCGTTGCTGCTCTACCAAACGTGGATCCAGCAGTGCAACATCGATCATAGAACCATTCCGTTAGGGATGTGTCCTCTTTCACAGGCCACTTTCATGAACAAGTTATCTACCCTTGCTTTCGCAGGCACTTCTGCTTAAATGAAGACAGAATGCATGATCCAAGACCTCCAATCAAGCCCTTTAGAGACCTGTGAGAGTAATTTGAAGGCAATGGGCAGATCGTGGTGTGGTGGTATTTTTGCGCAACTAATGACCCAGAAAACTCGCCTGACGCTCTGGGGAACATATTTCGAAACCAGCTACGGCTGTGATTTTAATTATATGCTGACGTATTAAAACTAGCTCCCCACTGACGGATGGCGGGAAATGCCACCATAAATCAGCAAACTCAGCGGACAATTGCGACTTGCGTTCAAACTGCCGTGAAGCACCATTTTTTCGGTGCAGGCCTCATTTTGCACTTGCTGGCTGCGGTCTCCGAATATTCCACTCTCTCTCTCTCTCTCTCTCTCTACCCCTCGGTGCCTTTGCTCTTTCGATCTGTATCCTAGCCTCTATCTGTCTTTCTATCTCTCTCATTCGGCAGCTCTCTTTCTCTCTGTCTCTCTCTCTCTCTGTCTCTCTCTCTCTTTTCCTGTCTGTCTCTCGACTCTCTCTTTCATTCTGTCCCTCCCCCACGCTCCGCCTTCTCACGTGTCTCACTCTCCTGCCCCGATTCACTCCCCCAGCCATTCTCTCCCTCCAGGTTTCTATCTCGATCTCTCTACCTATCCGCCTCTCTTTCTATGTGTCTGTCTGTCTGTCTCTCTCTCTCTCCCTGTCTCTCTTTCTCTTTCACCTCTGTTTCTCTGCCTGTCTTTCTGTCTGCTCCTCCCTCTGTTCAATTCCCTTTAAACTTCAATCAGTGTGAGGAATACATGATGGACAGACCGGCCAATGGAATCTCTCAGTGATCGAGTCCTTCACACCATTGAATGAATTGAAGAATGAGAGTAAATGAATATTTCAGCGCATTCTTCAACTGCTGCCTGAACGGAGTCTGTGTCACACCGTAAACCACAGTGTTATTGCCGCAGCTCAGGAGCTGCAGCATGCAACACAATTCCTGACCAAACCAATCCAAATATACAGAATGAAGCCCCAAATTCACCAACCGGGTCCATATATAATAAACCACTATCATTGACCTTACCAGGATGAATTTGGCCAATATCAAGAAGAGTATTTATTTATTTCCTTCGACTGTCCATCTCTGGTTCTCTGGGACTCACCCACTGCTTTGAGCCCGGAGCCTCCTGCGGGCTCTGCTGTTCGCTAAACTCTGCCTAACACTGAGAACATTGAGCATCGGAATCAGGACAATGGGACACACTGGTTTAGTATGTGGTGGAGGAACTCGATTGTTACCCAGAACAGAGAAAACTCAACGCCCTGTGTGACGACACAAAACCAGGGGTTGATCTGTTGATAATACTGCCCTGTGTACAAAAAACAGCAGTAAATATTCTTTAAAAAGTTCAGCAAAGTCACTGCTCCAAGATTCAAAGCTTCCTTTTTCTCGCTGCAATATTTAGTTTTCAGATTTGGACAACAAATGGTCACAAATCGATCAAAGGTGAAAGTGACGGTGAACCAGGCAGAAGAGTCGGTGTCGGCATAAAGCAGTTTGGCGTGGATATTACACAGGAGAATGAAATACAGTAAAACAAATTGTTCATTAAAAAACAATTGGAATGTGTCTCAATATCCACTCCAGGATAACGGCCAGTAGATCGGCTACTTCTATGGCCAACAGGTAACATGATACAGATCGGTTCAGAACAGAAGTTTTCCCCTTCAGGATGCCAATTGTGATTAAGTTCACTGTAAGGAAAATGGATAAAGGAATGGTTTTGTATATACATCTGCGGAAAAAGTTACCTGTTTGATTGAGTAGTCATTGATATTTTCAAAAGTGTGACAGCATCCTGTGATGTTCTGACGTAAATTGACATGAAATAATACAAAGCTGTTCTGTAATAAATTGGAAGGAGACAGAGATTAAGTACAATCACAAGCGGTAAGGGGGGAGGGCAGGGAGTAGCGAGGAGTGAGTGCGACATAATAGAGGTCCCAAAGATGAATTCGGAGAGATGGGGCAAAGGGAGGAATCAGGGGTGATGGGAGAATTAATCAGCGACAGGTAACTGAGGGTCAGTGGGAATAAACAGATGGTGTGCATTACAGACTGTGGAGATAAGTAGGATAAATGCTCCTTTTTCGCGCTTCTTTAATGACACAAAGTCTCACATAAACACTGTCTCTCTAAAACACACGCACAGAAGCACACACACACACTTGACAAGTGCAATTAGGCAACACAAATAAATATTGGCCTGGACAGCGATGCGTGCAGCCCGTAAAAAATACATATTTTTGAAATAACTAACAGACTTGCACTAACACAGACACATGCACTTGCAAAGACACATAGCGACACAGATAATTACACAGAGACATGCACACAGACACACACATACACAGAGAGAAACACGCAGACGAACAAAAGTTCACACTCACTCAAGCAGTTGTTAACAAACTCACATGGACGCAAAAAGTAATGACACGCAGAGAAGCACACACATAGAATTAGAGCGACTCACACCTACTTATACAGAAATACACACTGACGAATAGACACACAGACAGACACACACACACAAACACATATAAGGACACACTCATAATGAGAACAATCGCAGAAACATTATCTCAATCGCCTTATCTCAATCTCTCTCTCTCTCACTCATACAAACACACGCATGTACACACAGACATATGCATACAAACAAGCACAGAAAGACACACAAACAAACAAACAAACACACACACACATACACACACAAACACACAAAGGAACACGCAAGCACACTAAGACCCGCACAGTCACTCTCACTCAAACACTGTCTCACTCCTACAAACACCAGAAGAAATATTCATGCAGACAAATGCCCACAAACAGGCATATTCACAGGAACACACACGCGTACACATGCAAACACCTATGAGTACAAACACACAAGCACACTCTCAAAACACATACAGATTGGCACACACACACACACGAAGGAATATATCGACACACACACACACACACACACACACACACAGAAACACATAATAACACACACAAAAACACACACACACACACAAACAGAAATGCACACAAGCACATACAGGAACATACACACACATTGAAACAGAAACACACAATTAAATATTCAAACACTCATGCACTCAAGCTGGCATGCACACACTCTCCTGCATGCAGACACACCGACGCCAGAGTGCACACACAGAGACACACACTCGAGCATTCATGCACATACTATCTGGCACATACTGATGCGTTGACACGCAAGGAACACGCAGACACACATACACACACACACTCACATACAGTTATGCACACACACACTCACACATACGCACACACAGACAGAGACAAGTGATACAAAATCTTCCGAAGGGTTAATACTGATGATAAATTAATGTTGGCCTAGCCAGCGAAGCCCACATCTCATCAAAATTAATTTAAAAATAAAACATAAAAACCTCTCACTCACACACTCGCGCACAACCACAAAAAGTGCGAGGAAATAGGAAAGATCAAGTTAGTTACACTTATATTTGTGAGTCTTAGGAATGGGTTTTATATTTAAATATTATATTTTATTGATGTTTCTGCATTCGTGTGTTAGCAAGGCGTTAAGTTGATTTTTAATGTCACATTTGAAAGATTCCCGCATTTCGAGTAAAAGTTTTACGACTTGCAACAAAGCAACGCAAACAAGAGGAGGTAAAATTGAACTTTTGACTTAGAAGAGGGATCCAGAGAGGCAGCCCGTCACGTCATGAATCCCCCACGACAACCACCGCCCCACCACCGCACAGGCACAACAGGGCTCCAGAGAAAATGGAAAAAAGGGGCAAACAGCAGCTTTCATGATAAAAGGTGCTGTCCTGGGAATTGGAACCAGGGAAACTCCCAACAACGCATTCAAGTTAATGGGAAGGCAGGAACAGGAAAAATGCCCTCTTTGGAGAAGTTAAGTGAGGGGCAGAGAAAGGCACCAAACTTCAATTTTAAACTTCAAACTTAATTAGATAATGTCTTGAGAGGGCAGAAGGCCGAGAGGGGCTAGTGAAAGTGTGTTACTATTTACTTGGGGCTTATGATCTACTGCTTACGGCTGAGTTGGTGAAATAGATTGCATGGATGATAAGTTCAATGCATGTGTTGACATGGGGAGAGGAAAATCAGAAGGCGATTTCGAAACCCTGGTGGTCAAACCTTTGGAAGGCATCTGACAGAAAGCATCTGTTTGGGAGTGGATTCCAATGAGAGGTCATTGAGATTGTATCTTGGACAAACTTGTGTGATGTACGGATTTTGCTCAAACCTGTTTGTCTTACGGCATTTAAGACATTTGGGGAGAGTTGATGAGTGATCCAAAGCATTTGAGAATAGGAACATCTATTAGTTGGTTTGCGGATGTTATGTGCCTGACCGCAGGCTGTCTGTTAGATTACATTGTGTACTTGCTGTTGCAATCGGAGTATAGGGAAGCTTTTGCAACTTGCGCTTTCCTAGCCAAGTTGTATGCATCTGTAAAAGGCATAAGCTTGTTTGAAGGAGTAATCTGATATAGGTCATCTTTTCTTGCTAAATAAGTGTTTTTTTCATTTTATTTGCACACACATGCACTCAAACACACACACACACACACGCATGCACTCTCTCACACACACACAAATACACACACACACGCACACGCACACACGGACAGACTCAATGAAACAGTTGTGAACAGACTTGCATGCATGTTTATACACATCAATGCCACACAACCGCGGACATACACACACAGCCACTCATATATCGTTGCACAGAAATAACCACTGACTCACATGCATACACACACACACACACATATGGACGGAGCGACACGCACATCCACTGTCAAACATACACTGCCTCTCTCTAACAAACGCCAACAGAAACCCACTTGCACTATAGCACACACAAATACACACATGGTCACAAACAATCTCAAACACAGGAACACATAAACATAATCACATGCAAACTAACGCGCATGCACAAACACATACAAACAAACTCAAAAACACACACAAATGCACAAACACACAAACACGGATATACTCCCTCAAACATTTGTTTACACACTTACATTCATGTTTTTACATATCGACACCACAGAAGAACAGGCAAAGGCACAAAGACATCCATACATATTTTACCAGAATTACGCACTGACTCTCACACACACACCCACACACAAACACACGCACACACACAGGCACACACAGACACTCACATATGGACACACAGACATAAACTTCCGCTGTCACACAAACACTGCCTCTCTCTTACAATCAACAGCGGAAACAAAATCATACAATAACAAACCCGCACACACATGGCCACAGACAAACAGAAGACCAGAAACACACATAATCACATGCACACTTAAGCATACACACACACACACGAACAATCACAAATACACACACACAAATGCACAAAAATACATACACAAACATTGGTGCTGAAATGCAGATATACTCAAGCACATATATACAAACACACGGACACACTCACATGTACACTCCCCAACTCACAAAACACTCTCTGCCGCATAAACACAGAAAAAAAAGCGCACACATGCACACAAGCAGAAATAAAATTGAATGTCTACGCACAGAAAAAGCACCCCCCCCCCCACCCCGCCACACACACACACACACAGACGCTAACACACAGACAACATTACTCAGAAATGCACAGGCACTTACAGACACACACCGACAAACACATGCACGATCACACAAAAACTGTCTCTGCCATGAACACAAATAGAAACACACACTCAGCAAAGTGTGCATACAAACACAAAGACAAACTCGAGATATACATACACATGCCCAAAACATCCAGATACACAGGGACACACATACAGAAATTAAAATGCACACAAGCACATACAGGGACATTCACACAATAAACAACACTGACAAATACACCAACTCAGACACGCACTAACATGTTCAGATACTCACACACTCAAGCTCACATTCGCACACTCTCCTGCATGCAAAGACACATCGACCCCACCATGCACACGCACGCGTACACGCTCACTCACTCGAACATTCATGCACACACTACCTTGCAGTAACACATGCGTTGACACCAACAGAAACACATGCACACACACACACACAGATACATATATGCACACGCGCAAACTCACACACAGATATGCACACACACTTACAGATGTGCACACACAGAAACATACAAATTGACACACATTTCTGATGGTATAATAGTAATGGGAAATAAATGTTGGCCTACCCTCCGAAAACCAATTCCCATCAAAAACAAAGAAAAAACAAACTATAAAAAAAAAATCTTTGGCTCACACAAACATACCCACACACAGATGTCCACACAGAGTAATACTCACATTAACAGATGCAAACACGCAAACATTAGTGCAAAATCACGCAGATGGAAATACATATTGAGAATTGCAAGCATAAGCACCCATTTTTTTTCACCCCCTCTCCAACACAAAAACTAATCTCCACAAAATCACTCTCTGAGACACACACAAGACAACACACAAACATACACACATATACACACAACTCCACACACATTCCACTCATACAGACAAACACTCCCACATGCACACACACAAACAAGCATGTGCACTCTCACTGAATTATTGTATACATAACCAATTACACACACGCAAATTGACAAACAGAGAAGTATCCACAAACAGACATAGTCCCTCAAGGGTAGTTATGATGAAATACATAATGATGCGCACAAAATCACACTTACAGACAAGCACACGCACAAAGGCACTCTCACAAAGAAAAAATACCTTGTTTGATAGACGGATTTAGCTAGGACAGGTTAGCTCACGCTGTGACGAGCATTTGGAGAGAGTTGATGAGAGATCCATAGCCTGCAGCAAGACTGACATCTGTTACTTGGTTTCGGAAAGTGATGTGCCCGACCACAAGATGCCTTTTAGATCAGATGCACTGTGTACTTACTGTGGAAAACAAAGTCTAAAGAAGCTTTTACAACTTGTGTTATCCTTACAAAGTTGTATTTATCTGTAAGAGGCATGAGTTTGTGTTTTGTTACATAGTTCATCCTTCCTCTTTTAATAAATGTTTTATTATTCTGTATAAACGCACACAGACAAACACACACACACACACACACATACACATACACACACGCAGACACACACACGGACACACTGACTCAAACACTTGACAACACACTTAAATGCATGTTTATATACACCGACCCCTGAGAAGAACACACACACACACACACACTGTCGCTCAAGCATACTTGCACAGAAGCATGTATTGATTCCCTCAAACACACAGACACACATAAACACTCACATATCTACGCACATACACGCTCTTTCAATGTCACACAAAAACTGTCTCAATCTAAAAATCGCCAGCAGAAACACACTCACACATTATCCTGCACACCAACATGGCCAGAAACAATCACAAACACAGTTGCACACAGAGATTATGACACGCACACCAACATGCTCACGCATTCACACACAAACACTCATACACACACAAGCACATGCAAATGCACAAATGCAAATACGCAACCCAACGTGCAAAAATGCACATATACTCAATGACATACTTACACAAGCAGGGGCACACTCGCATGTACACACAACAGCTCTCAGAAACACTCTCAGAAACACAAAGAAGCACACACATGCACAAAACAGAAATGCACTTAAAAATATACACACAGAAACACTCACAATCACATTCAAACAAGCACACACACAAAAACAGAAATACACAGATAATCATACAGAAAATCAAACACACACACACACATGCACAATCAGAAACACGCATACACACATGCAAAAACAGACATACACAACCATACGTACAGGAATACACAAACACCCAAACACATGACGGCAAACTCACATGTACACACGGCAACTTACGATAAACACTCTCTGTCACACAAACACACAGAAAGACACACACACACACACACACAAACACACACAAGCATATACACGCACACACAAACATGCCACACACACAATCACATACACAGTTGCAGACACAAAAGCACAATCTTTAATGCACAGACAAACATGTTGAAATACAGACACACAAATGCACACATATTCACAAACGTATTTTTATTCGCCCAACACATACACTCACGTACACAAAGTCCCACACACACACACAAACAAACCCAGATGTACACACACATTCATGGGTACACTCACTTAGTCATTGTAAACGCATGCACATACACACACTCGCATTGACACGCACAGAAGCACAGACGTACAAAAAGACACTCAAATATACTTACGAAGTGCACTTTGACTGTCGCACACACATGCATACATGCACAAACGGACGGACAAATACACAATTACAAAGAAAAACTAACACCAGCACATCATTTCTCTCTCACATGCATAAAGCCACACGCACACTCATGGTCTCACAGATACACACGGAACAAACCTGACACACCCATACAATGTCACCCAAACACTGTCTCACTCTAACAAACACTAGCCGAAAACATACATACAGAAACGCAGACACCCACATGCCAAGAAGCAATCGCATACATAGAAAAACACAAACTTAATCAATCAAATACAGGCTCACACAGACACAGACATACACACAAACACACACATTCACACATGCAGATAGACAGGCACACCAAGACAAATTCACAAAGAGAAGCAGAATCACAGGTATTATTTTTCTCTCAAACACGCACACACACACACGCATGTAGACACACATGGACGCGGCGGCATGCACAAACCAACTCTGACAAACACATATACTGCCACCCAAACGCTGCCTCTCTCAAACAAGCATACACAGAAACACAAAACGTGCACAAATTCACGCCCAGAAGCATTTGTCAAAACAGAAGTACATATGCAAACTTGCAAACACAAACACATAGAAACACACGCGCGCACTCGCAAGCAAGTTTACACGCCGCAAAACCTATATAAGTACACACTCAAGCACCAAGACACTCACACATACACACACACACACAAACACACACTCACAGGCACACATGCACACAGGCAATCACACATGCACAGGCTCACACAAACGCCCACACGCACTCACATATAAAATCACAAACATAGTTCTGCAGACAAGACTCTCTATATATCTCTGGCAAGCACACACACACACAGACACACACAGACACACACACACACACACACACACACACACACATAAATGCACCGGTACAGATAAAGGATCACACATACCGAGCCAGACACACACACACAACCTATTCGCACACACTGGCACCCACATGAACACACATATGCACATACAGAAGGACACATACGCACGGACATACACTAGCACCTAAAAAATGCGCAGACACGAATACAGAAACACACATTCAAACACATATACAATTACATACACACACACACACACACACATGCACAACCTGAAACTCACAGACCAACGCTGGAACATACATTCACGGTATCAGAAATTCTAATTCTTGCATGAACACTAACAGAAAAACGCAGTCACGAAAAGCAGCAGACTCACACACACACACACACACGCACACACACACACACAAGCATACACACGCACACACAAACATGCCACACACACAACCACATATACAGTTGCAGATACAAAATCGCAATCTTTAGTGCACAAACAAACATGTTGAAATACAGACACACAAATGCACACATATTACCAAACGCATTTTTATTCGCCCAACACATGCACTCACGTGCACAAAGTCACACACACACACACACACACACAAACCAACCCAAATGTACACACACATTCATGGGTACACTCACTTAGTCATTGTAAACATATTCACATACACACAATCGCATTGACATGCACAGAAGCACAGACGTAGAAACAAGTCATTCAAATATACTTACCAAGAGCACTGAGACTGACGCACACACATACATAAATACACAAACGGACAGACAAATACACAATTACAAAGAGAAACGAACACCAGCACATCATTTCTCTATCACATGCATAAAGCCACACGCACACTCATGGTCTCACAGATGCACACGGAACAAACCTGACAAACACATACACTGCCACCCAAACGCTGTCTCACTCTAACAAACAATAGCAGAAAACACACATACAGAAACACACACACCCACATGCCAGGAAGCAATCGCATACATAGATAAACACAAACTTAATCAATCAAATACAGGCTCACACAGACACACACTCACACACACAGACACTGACATACACACAATCACACGCATTTACACACACATGTAGACAGGCACAGCTAGACACATTCACAAAGAGAAGCAGAATCACAGGTATTATTTTTCTCTCACACACGCACACACACACACACACGCATGTAGACACACATGGACGCGGAGACATGCACAAACCAACTCTCATAAACACATATACTGCCACCCAAACGCTGCCTCTCTCAAAGCAGCATACGCAAAAACACACAACGCGCACAAATTCACGCCCAGAAGCATTTGTCAAAACAGAAGCACACATACGTACATATGCAAACTTGCAAACACAAACACACAGACACACACGCGCGCACTCGCAAGCAAGTTCACACACCAGAAAACGTAAATAAGACCACACGCAGGCAACAAGACACTCACACACACACACACACACACACACACACACAAACACACACTCACAGGCACACATGCACACAGGCAATCACACATGCACAGGCTCACACAAAAGTCCACACGCGCTCACACATAAAATCACAAACATTGATATGCAGACAAGACTCTCTATATATCTCTGCCAAACACACACAGACACACATACACACACACACACACAGACACACACACACACGTAAATGCACTGGTACAGACAAAGGATCACACATACCGAGCCACACACACACACAATCACATTCACACACACACACGACCTAATTGCACACACAGGCACCCACATGAACACACATATGCACATACAGAAGGACACATACAAATTGACTGAGCTGACATACAGTTGCACGCTGTCACGTCCCTGCCGCACGGACATAAAATAGCGCCTAAAAAAAATGCGCATACACAAATACAGAAACACACATTCAAACACATATACACATACATACACACATTCATACACACACACACATACATACACACACACACACACGCACAAACACATACATTAACGCACCGGCATGTTCACTCAAAATCCCACACAGGATCACATGCATAGAAGCAAAGACACACATACACACAGAAACATAAACGCAGACAAATACATATGAAAACAGACGTACAGAAATTCATTCATCCTCATTCACACACTCTCACAAAAACGCTCACACACACGCGCACACACATTTCTCAACCGCAACGGGAAATAAATGATTTCCTAGCCAACAATGAAACAGTCCCTTCAGAAATACGTCCCTCTCCCGCTCCTTCTCTCTCTGTCTCTCTGACACGCACACACACACAGGCACACACACAAACACGCACAAAAACATTCACGGAAACTCCCACACATTGAAAAACAAAGAATAGACACAACCACACAAATATGCGCACACACATGTGCACGCACAGAATAAATAAATCATTCACACACTTCTCAAGGGAAATTTCGAATGGGAAAAAAAATGCAAGCCTTGCCAAGAAAGCATAATCCCGGAAAAAATAAGTTAATCTTCTCCAACTCTCTGTCTCTCCCCGCTCCCCCCCCTCCCCCCCTCTCTCTCCATTTATCTATCTATGAAAGTATCTATCTATCTATCTATCTATCTATCTATCTATCTATCTATCTATCTATCTATCTATCTATCTATCTATCTATCTATCTATCTATCTATCTATCTATCTATCTATCTATCTATCTATCTATCTATCTATCTATCTATCTATCTATCTATCTATCTATCTATCTATCTATCTATCTATCTATCTATCTATCTATCTATCTATCTATCTATCTCTCCCTTTCCTTTCTCTCCCTCTTTCTCTTTGTATATCTCTCTCACACATGCACAAATGCAAACAAGCACATTCAAAGAGACACTAATGAGCAAACGCATGCGCTCAAAGAAGCACACACGTCAAAAGATTGACACAAAACCCCCCAAAAATAAATTCTCACCCACATGTACACACACGCTCAAACGCAAGAACAAAAAAAAATGCATGCACGCTGCTGGGCTCTCACAGAAATGCATATGCACAGAAATCAAACACACAGACACGCACACACACTCAAAGACTCACACACACATATGCACAATACGAAACAAAGATGCAAAGATAAACACATATCAGAGAATCACAAAGTGCAGAAGAGCCCCTGCGGCCCATCGAGACTAAAACGACACATGGGAAACACCTGACCTACCTACCTAATCCCAATTACCAGCACTTGGCCCATAGCTATTTGCTCATCCAGGTACATTTTAAATGATGTGAGCCAATCAGTCTCCACCACCATCCCAGGCAGTGCATTCCAGACCGTAACCACCCTCTGGGTAAAAAAAACATTTTCTCACATCCAACCTAAACTTCCTGCCCCTCACCCTGAACTTATGCACCCTTATGACTGACACTTCAACTAAGGGGAACAATTTGTACCCTATCCACCCTGCTTATGCCCCTCATTATGTTGTGCACCTCGGAAGTTTCGCCCCTTAGTCTTCTCTGAAACAACGAAAACCACACAACTCTATCAAACATCCCTTCATAAAGTAAATATTTCATCCCAGTCAACGTCCTGTTGAACTTCCTCTGCACCCACTCCAGAGCAATCACGTCATTTGTATAATGATCCAGCCAGAACTACAAATCAATACGCCTGCTGTGGCCTCACAAAGTTTCAATACAACTCTCATATGAACTCTCTACATTTGTAACATATGCCTCAAATGATAAGGGCAAGTCTCCCATATGCCTTTTTGACCACCCCCCTCCGATGCCCCTCTGCTTTCAGATATCTATGGACACACACGCCAAGATCCCTTTGTTCCTCAGAACTTCCTAGTGTCATGGCGTTCATTGAGTACTTCCTTGTCAATTTACTCCTTCCAAAGTGTATCATGTAACACTTTTCACGGAAAACTTCGATTTGCCACGTATCTGCCTATTTGACTATTCCGTCTATATCTTCCTGTAGCTCAAGACAATCAAACTCACAGTTAACCACCTTGTCAATCTTTGTGCAACCCACAAACGTACTAATACCATCCCACACATTGTCAAAAACGTCGTTTATATAAATGACAAATAATAGAGGACCGAGCACAGATCCCTGTGGTCCTCCCCTGGACACTGGCGTACACTCAATAAATCATTCTTCTGTCATCACACTCTTCCTCCTACAACTGAGCTAATTTTGAATCCAGCATATCAAATTGCCCTGCATCCAATGGGCAATTGTCTTCTTCATACATATTATTACTATACGTATATCATCCATCTCGATAGTGGGTACCGATGCAAAGCACTCTTTTAAAAACGGACCTTTGTCTTCCCTCTACTCATTAATATTGTCACTTGGATACCTAATGTGCTCTACTAGTCCCCTGGGTATCACCTTGCCCCTAACATACTTGTAAATCCCATTTGGGAATTATGTTATTTTCGATGCCAGTGATTATTCTCATGCCTACACTTCGTTCTCCAAATTACTTTTTCAATAACCCACAGCACTTTGAATACTCTTATGGGGCGTCCGCTGTTCTGAGCCCTCGTTACCTAGCATAAGCTTTACTGTTTCTTTGATTTCTTACCGAATAACTTGCATTCCTCGACATCCAGGTTTCCTCGAACGTCTTGGTCCAACCATTCACATTTGCGGGAACACGTTGTCTCTGCAATCTCATTATTTCCTTTTCGAGTGACTTGCTCTGCTCTGATGTATGGATATAATAAATCCGATTAGGTTTGGTTTAATGGTAACCCCATGGATGTTGTTATCGGGGTATTCACCGATTGTAATACCCCTGAATGTCAATTTGTAATGGTTAGATTCTCTATTGTTGGGGATGCGGATTTCCTGGCTCTTAATTGGCAAGACTGCTGCTTCCCATTGTCAGACAAATCCTGGATTTGTGCAGAATCTCCTGCACTGGGACAGGGACTGCTTCAGTATATGAAATGTCACAAATGTTGCAAGACTTTATGCAAATAATCAGCGAAAACCCCTACTTCTGAACTTATGATGTACTGTAGGTCATTGATGATGCAGTTGAAGATATTTGGGCCTAGAACACTAATCTTAGAAACCCCTGCAGCGATGTCATGGAGCTGAGATGACTGACCTCCAACAACCTCCGACATTTTTCTTTGTGTGTTCGATATGACTCTTAACAGCAGCGAGTTTGCAGCCTGATCCCCATCAATTCCAGCCTCCCTAGAGCTCCTTGTTGTCACATTCTGTAAAATGCTGCTTTGATGTCAAGGGCAGTCATTGTCCCTTTACTTCTGGAGTTCAACTCTTTTGTCCATGTGTGAAGCAATGCTCTAATGAGGTCAGGAACTGAGTGAGCCAAACTCCGTGTCAGTGAGCAGTTTATTGTTAAGCAATAATTGTGATAGCAATGTCGATGACCCCATCCATCAGTTTGCTGATGATCGAGAGTAGACTAATGAGGCGGGAATTGGGAGGTTTGGATTTGGCCTGCTTTCTGTGTGTGGAGTCATTCCTGGGCACTTTTCCACTTTGCTGTGGGGATGCCAGTTTGGTAGCTGTACTTGAACATAATTTATTTTTAATGTTTTCATACTCTGGGTGTGTCTCTGGCAAGGCAATGGTAACCTCCCATAATTGCCCTTTTCAGCCATTTCAGAGCGCATTTTCGAGTCACCCATATTGCTGCAGAACGGGAATTACATTCAGGCCAGACCAAATCGGCAGATGTTCTTCCCTCAATGCGGCTACTTAACCAAAATGGCGTTTGAATACAATCGATGATGCCTTTATTATCATGATCATTGAGGCTTGCTGTCAATTTTGATTTCTTTTAACTGACATCACGTTACAAAACATGCGACGGTGGGGTTTCAACGCACGCCTATTGTGCATTTATCTGGTCCTCTGAATGACAAGTCCAGCAAGATCACCACTAAACCACCTCTACATAGCTTGGTTCATGCGCAGCTATTTCTTGAACACAATGCAACAGTTGTTTTGAAGAGCATTCGAATTGCCCAAATCCATTGAAGGATGCAGTGCCTTCAGCCATTTCTTCATATCACGTGGAACGAAACGACAGGCATCAATAATGTTGGGAACCTCAGCAGAAGGGCGAGATGCAAAATACTTGCAAGTAATTCAACGCCATCTTTCGCACTTTTGTCCTATCAACCCCATCATTGAACCTTTGGAAATTTCATGAGCGTCCTCCTCCAGTAAGTTGCTTACTTGTCCATCACTATTCACGATGGGATGCCGCAGGGCTGAAGAGTTTGCATGTAATTGAATCATTGTGGGATGGATTGGCTCTCTCTATCATTCGTTACTTAAGCTGTTCGGCACGCTAACAGTCCTCTGTTGTAACTTGGCCTGGTCTATTCCTCATTTTCATGGTGCCGATACTGTCATGGCCTCCTGCACTCATCTTTGAACCAGTTGACCCCGCGTCTTGATGGCAATGGTAGGTTGTGGAGTTTAATGAGGCCACAGCTCATATCTGATCTACCAGACCTGTTAGAACTCAATAAAATTTAGCACGCTGGTAGTTCTGCACAACATATTGGAGGCTATCCTCAACGTGAAGACGGAAATTCGTCTCCACAAGGCCTGTGCGCCAATCATTCTTAGCGATACTGTCATAGACTGATGAATCAGCGGCAGGCAGGTTGGTGAGGATGAAGTCAAGTAAGTTTCTTTCCTCTGGTTGATTACCTCACCACCTGCCTCAGACTTAGTCTAGCTGTAATGTTCTTTAGTTTTCGGCGAGCTCTGCCTGAAATGGTGCTACCAAAAGGGCTCTTGGTAATGAAGCTTGCGATCCCCCACCCAGAGTACAAGTTGTACCCTTGCAATTATCAGTGCTCCCTCGAAGTGTTGTTCAAACTTGGAGAAACACTGGTTCATCGGCTGACTGCGGGTTGAGTTGGGATTGGGCGCGTTGTGATACATGGTCATCACCTGTGGTTTACTTTGCGCATGTTTAACCTGATGCCAAGAGACTTCCTTGGGCTGGAGTCAATGTTGAGGACGTCCACGGTAGCCCACCCCTGACTGTATAACACAGCGCCGCCACCTCTGCTGGGCCTGCGTTGTCCTGGGACTGGGCCTAGACAGGGCTGGTGAGAGGAATGCCTGGGCTATTATCTGTAACGCATGATTCTTATTGTGGCGGTGACAGGATGCCTCTTGACTAGTCTACTGTGATAAACCGATGGAGCAGACAGGCTTAGTGATAGAAACAGTTAGCTAAATTACAGAGAGCGTTTTACAGTTCCTTGCACACACGACTCCCTTTCCATTCAGAAAAGCTCCACCTCTGGGATTGCTCACGCTAAGAGCTCACTGCTCAGACCTGCCTCATTTCATCTCATGACCTGTGTTTGATAGAAGGGAGGGACTGTATCCCAATTATGATACCTGTGTGTCAGATACCCCAATTTACGTACACGCTCCCAGCCCCACCCTCAGTTATGATGGAACACTTCAGAATTGCTTGAATGCAGCGCACATAATACTGAACAATCTGAGTACTGTCCAGGACGAAGTAGCCCTCATGATTTGCAGCACACCGAATAATATTCACTCCCTCCACCAATGACACACATTAGCAGCAGCGTGAATCAACTACAAGGATTTCATCATGATTTTTTCGATAGCACATTCAAAACCCATGAGTTTTGCCAGCCAAAAGAAGAAGGGCAGCAGATACATGGGAACATCATAACCTGTATGTACCCCTCCAAGTTACTCAGCATCCTGACTTGGAAATGTATCGCTGTTCCTTCAAAGTCGTTGGCTCAAATCCTAGTACTCCCTCACTAACAGCACTGTGGGTTTACCTACTCCACATTGGCTACTGCGGATAAAGAAGGCACATCACCATCACCATCTCAAGGGCAACTACGTGTGGGAAATAAATGCTGGCCCTGCCAGTGAAGCCCACATCTCGTGAATGAATTAAAAGAAAATAATAACAATAAAATTCAGGGGCTGGCATGTTGGTGGTGCTCAGTGCCAGCCCGCGTCATTTACTTATTTGTACTCATGCACGCCAGCAGATGACTGTAAAAGTGACCCAAAGACCTGCCAATTCCTGACACCATTCCTGTCTCCAGGAACACACAAATTTGAATAGTGACATTTTACCTTCTCTCCATTGAGGGAAAATGTGGTTCCATAATCACAGGAAGCGGAAAAGAACAGGCAAGGACAAGGGGAGACATCGACCCCTGAGCCTGAGGGAGGAGATGGTTCTCTGTGTCATGGGAACGGCTTTGACAGAGCCTGTAGCATCCGATGTCACTGACAGTATATTGGATGATACTATACTCCTGCCTTACGCGCCTACTGAGCTCCCAGCTAACCCTTGTCCTGCTGCCTAGGATGATGTACAAGGTGCAGATGCTGCATCCATGGACCTCTTGCTTTCCACCTCACTCCATATCCCACTCACCAGCAATTCCCCTGACATTCCCAACCCACTCGTTCTGACATTATGCGATCCAATAAACTGCCAGGATCCAAGACACTGCAGCTCCAGAAGAGAGCGACAGCGTGAAGGGGTTCGCGAATGAGTGGGGGATCTGGAGTAACGAAGGGGCAGAGAAAGGTGGTTCTGTGTGTCGACAGAGGAAGTGGACGATGGAGGGAGTGTGTGAAGCAGCACGTCACATATGATGAACCTCCATCTCTTGGTCTGGAAGTTATAAACAACAGTCCAAATATTTCCAAAGTTTGTAAATGGAAGTCTGCTGCAAAGTTAGAACATGTCCGTGATAAATCACCGAGCGCCAGTTTGCAGCAGCCAGGCCAGGGGGAACGGATAGCTCGTGTGCCAGATTATCGGATAGTGAGATATCAGACGAATTCTGATACATAGGATTCAGGTGAAAACATTGCTGAATAATATGGAAATGGCGGATAACACCTTGATTGCTGTAGCGAGCCCAGCTGTGACACAATATCTGGTGAACATTGTCTCAACTTCCGCTGCAGCTCACGCTGAAACCATCGAACATTTCAGTGCCACATTTGAGCTCAAACTGCGCTCATGAACTCCATGCTTGCTGCCATGCAGGCTCAGGTTGCTGTCATCATGGCTGTGGATCTCAGTGCTCAAAGGGGCATTCAGATTCTCTCAGCAGCACAGCAACCTGTGCTCCAGCTGATTAATAGGATTGCAAAGGTTCCAGCACGTGAGGGTAATGTGTCTCCATGGAGCTCGAACCTGCTGTCCTTTCTGGGGTTGACAGCACTTGTTCTCCATTTAATGCCAATTTGTCAGTACTCTTGCTGTCACCCCCATTAGCCAGAATGCTGCTGGCCATGTCGAGGCGCCGCCGCCCCAATCTGAGCCCTCAACCCCAGAGCTGCTCGAGGCTGTCCAGCAAAAATGTATTCAGCCTTCCCCTCTGAATGTAAGCGGCATTCCACCAGCCATGCTGCAGTCACTGGAGAGGCGCTGTATAAGAGCACTAGGCAATTCGAGGGAGCCGACAAGAGAGAAAACATGGGGAGGTGGAGGGGTGGGGAGGCGCTGTTTTTTGTTTAATTGGATATGTTGTTGTATAAATATGTTAATGAAAAAGGTTCTTGCTTCTGGATTTCATTACAGAATGGTGGCCAAATGGATGCATTCTTTGAGATTGATGTAAGGATGGGTGATGTGAGGTTGATTGGTGGAAAGTGTTGTGCTTTGGGTTCTGGACTCTTATCAGGCACTCACCGATAGACTCTCCGGGTCAAAGATATCCAGGAAATGTCCTCTATGCCTCTTCCTCCTTCTCCTCCTCTACACCGAGAGGTGTCCTCCGGATTCCTGGTGACAATGCCTGTCTCCTCATTAAGGTGAAGAACTGAAGGGTGCATAGGAAACCGAAACTTGAACACCTGCTACAGCTTGTACTGGAAGGTTCACTCAGAGCGCTCAGGAATCATAAGCGTTGCATCATCACACCGATGTCCACTCCACGATGTTGCTGACGGTTCTAAAGATCTCAGTCCCTACGTGTTATTTGTGTGTAAATATATGGCAGCGTGGATTGGTGCGAAATTTGAGCATTATCACCAGGATTCCTGAAAACTCCTCAGGTGGAGGAGGAGTAGGAGGAGGAGGCGGAAAGGACATTTTGTTGACGCAAGACCTTTAGAGGCTGTTGGAGAATGCTTGATAAGATCGGGATCTCAAAGGGCAACACTTTTCGACAATGAACCCAATGGATTCATCTCTGATAAGCTACCCTTTGCTACTTCGTGGAAGTCCAAAGACGGTAGGAGTGGCTGTCTGCTTCCTAATGAATGCATCATAGCTTCTGTCAGAATTGAGGGCCTTCATCAAATTCATGTACTGTGCATGGTCAAATAGCAACTCTACATTCCTGGAGTGAAAGCTCGTTCATTGCCTTTACCTCTCTCCGTTGACAATGGGGCCCAGCAGAGCCACGTATGCCATGCTTGTAAAACGAGATGGCTTCTCCTCATGCTTCTCTCCGCTGAGGGAGAAAACATTGCATTCAGTTCTCCCAGCATAGATGGTTTATAACACCTACTGCATACATCGTTGTATAGCATACTGGGAGGAGATGGATATGTCACCTGTCCCACTCTGGAAAGATCCAGATCCATGGAAGTTCAACGGAACTGTGACCCTAACGGCCATTGACAACAATCCCTGCCCTCACACTTGGTTGAGGCTCCAGGTCGTTTTGAAGGAGGAGACGCAGCACTGTGACCACCTCCTTTTTTAATCAGAGTCGCCTAACACGCTGCTTCTTGTTCAAATGTAGGATGTTAATTAGGTCGTGACAATCCGGAGAGGATATTGCAAAGCACCCCATCGACCCCCCTTTTTACAGAGCTTCCATTATCTGCAGTCTCTGCTCCATTTCTTGGAAATGATACAGACCTAGGTGCGCTGTGAATTAATTTCCCATAGTTCGGCCAGAGTTTGGTAATCAAATCCTCTGTCCTCCCTGAATGTGCGCAGCAGTTCACAACACATCCACCAGAAAACCGCCCGCAGCACCTCCCCTAAAATGGCAGTTTTAGAAGTCAGTAATAGACCTTAAGTTGCAAGCAAGATGTTTTTCTTTCTTTTAAATAATAACAAAACATTGGTTTCTCGCGCTGATTAACATACGATTCGCTGGCAGTAATTAACACAGGCATACAATGGACAGGGACACAACAATATTTAAAGAATCTGCACGAAGCTGCTAAAACTGACTTTCCAACATGGGGAACCAAGTGGGAGATTCCAGCAATGACACCCGCAGGAATTCATCTTTTCTGAACTCTGCACACAAGCACCAGTGAGCCTTTGGGACGCAAAACCCATGCTAGGGAAGACACAGAAGGATAGAAATGGAATTTTAACAGGAAGTTATACAAATGAATAATGGACAACAATTTGCAGATATATGTGGAAAGGGAATGTCACACATTGGAGGAATGAAGACACAGAAAGCATTCAAACACAAGAATGGAATTATAAATTCAGCCATTGCTACGTTTGGTGAAACGGCTGATGGAGTCACATTCAGGCACTGCCTCGCTGTACCAGCCTATGCACGGTGCACCGGCGGCTTATCTGATGAACAAGGTGAGATGTACAGCTCACACGTAATTTTCGGAAGGTAAATAAAAGAGGACATCGGGAAGGGAGAAAACACATGTCAATTAGAGAGTCAGGTGAGAGGGAATCAAACGAAATGTGAACAACAGCTGCTTTGTGCGAAGACATATATTTGGGCAATCAGCGGTGCAATGCCATGGAGGGATTTTATCACTGAAAATATTAAAATTAAGGCATTGCTAAAGAAGCTAGCGATATATTATAGGGAGCACAGGAATGCTGTGTGAACGGTTTCTGGTGTGACTTCAGGTATGGGCAGCAGAACTTTGGTCGTTGTTTCGGCAAATGTGTGTCTGAGAGTGTGGACAGCAGAGAATTGAAATGGCTGAGTCTGGAAGTCACAGTGACAGCTGGAGTTAAACTGAGGTTCATAATCTGTAATTGGTTGTACACAGGATTTGGGATAAAGTGGGCATGGGATCAGCTCAGGTTCAAAGACAAATCACAAGTTTTAAGCAACGTGTTTCCGCCTCAGATATCGACCAGAGTGCCAGATAAGGAATGGAGTCAGTGAATACGGAACCGAGTGGAAATGGAGAGAATGGCCTCCAGGTTCCAAATATAATGGATATAGACCGCAATGCTCGATATAGGGACTTCGCAGGAATCACAGCAAGAACAATGAGGGGAAAGTGAATAGTCAAAAACAGAAACACGAACATAGTTAACAGTGTTTGGTAGACTTAATTAATGGATGCAGGGGCTCAACAGAAAAACTCAAAAGCAACAAACAGGGCAAAGTCAATGACAGGAACATTAATACATTTAAACATGGCTCCATGAATTAATACCTGAATAGAGAGCCTTACCATGGGCACCAACAATAGCCACAGTAGGATAGTAAAAATAATTGAATAATGTAAAGTGTATATCATATCCGAATTGCTAATATTATTCACGAATCAACTCGAGAAAGAGGGTGAATCCAAGATGATAACTTCCGTGCTATTGTTGGAACATTGCAATCTATTGTTCTCAAGTTCTGACCTTTCCTCTCCATCTATCTGGAACCAGAGATCCGTTTTGTGTTGGAGCTGATTTTCCCTCTGACACTATGGATAACACGTTGAAAAAAGTCCCTTATTAATAGGAGGGGAACCCTCCATTGATAGAGTCATGATCCATTGAGAATGACATAAATTACAGTGCTTGACCAATCAGGTACATTTCACATATTCCATCCCAATAGTTTTATATATCACAGTGAATATAAACATTTACCTGGCTTAAATGGAATGTATGATATCGCTGAGGCAATGAACAGAGGAAGTTGTGGAAGCGTTGAATATAATCTTTCAATCCTCCTTGGATATGGGAGTGGCTTCGGCAGACTCTGTTTTTATGTTAGAGATTGTTAAAAGCAAAGAGTGATAAATCGTGCGACCACAGATCAGTCCAAATAATTAATTTGAAATATTGGTGAAACTTCGGAATTATATAACCTGTGAAATAAATAGTTGAGGCCAGAGTAAAGGATACAATGCTTCCTTCATTCTGAGAAAAGGAGGCTTTACTAATTAACAGAATAAGAGATATTTTAACTGAAAATTGTATCAGAAAGGCTTAATGGAGTTCTTAGTACAAATAACGAGAGCTTTGACGGGAGAAGTGAGCTTTGATGGTATGTGTATGAACCCAGTGTGATCAAGAGCCCTTTAATGACGTTCTTATAGAAACTGAGGAGCACGGTTTAAAGGGACAGTTGCAGTGTGGATTTGATATTCGTAAACAGACAGACGTTAGGGGGAAGTTGTGAACGATGCCTATTCATGTCTATTTTTTTTCAATGATGTAAGGCACACATCATTCATAACATAGTGGGTTGTGGGATAATAAAATGGGATTATACACAAGGAAATATGTAAACCGACGTATATAGCTTTAAGGCAAGGAAAACAGCAGAGCTGTGTGCTGTGTTCCGCTCAGCCTAAAGTGATAATGAATTTGGTTTGATTGACAAAGATTCCTTTCGCTAATTTGATTATGTGATCTCTCAAACGCACATTACAACATCCCCCTGTATTTTTAAATATAATTCTCAACCTTTCCAAACAAATACAATTAATAGCAATATATCTTCATGCTTAGTGACCATTGCATTAGTGTATAGAACAGATGGGCATATGTGGCTCTTAATTCTTGATAAAATCTGTTCATACACTCGGATCCGGTAACGGTAGCCAGGTCTAGATTCTTCTTAAATTAGCCACAGTGACCTATGGAGTTGCCATTCTTCAATTATTTTCCTGGTTGCGCTTGGGACATAGTCCTCCATGCAATGTGTCAGTTAAGTTGATCAGGAACTGGATGGACCTGACTTGACATCGATATTGTCTCACCATTGAACATATTTCTGTTATGGCTTTCTGTGTCCATGTATCTTTGTGTATCAGTGTATGTATTGCTAATGGGTGTGTGTTCATGAATTTCTGTCTGTGTGTGTTTGATTGTTTTAACATGTGTGCGTGAGTGTCTGAAACAATTAAGTATCTCTCTCACAAACAAAGGACTCTGATAGAAACAGAGGCACAGACTTTTTTAATAAAACATTGCAAAAACATTACAAACATTATTATATCTTCTTGACATCCCCTTACTTCTTCAAAACATGAGCCATCATGACTTTAAAAGACTAATTCATTTTATTAACCATCTTAAACTTTCTTCTATATGTGTCTATCTACATGCATTACAACATTACCAGGTGCATGTACTAAAATAACAATATATATGCAAATCATTGGTATCAATACAAAACATTCCAGTTCACTGTCGAGGTTTTAAATGTCAAATTTCCATTTAAGCTGCACACTCTTGATAAAACATCTGGAATCATGTTTTCACTACCAGAAACAGGTGTACTCTGTAGATTTAAAATTTACAATGATATACTCCATGTGAAAAGCCTTGCACTTTTGCCGCAAAATTTGTTTAGAATCTTTCAAAGATTGTGGTGTGTATAAACTATTGTTTCTGTTTAATTCATATCAATATGAATTTCAAAATGATGCAATGCTAACTCAAAACTCAAAAACACCTTGTTCGATCTTTGAATGACTGTATTTTGTACATGGAACTTTGGTGAAGAACAACCTATTGCTTTTTTTTCTTAATTCCAAGGTCATCTTAGAACCATAGAAAAGTTACGGCACAGAAGGAGGCCATTCGGATCATCTTTTCAATGCCAGCCCCAGGATAACCAGATATCCTTTCTAATCCAATCTTCCTGCACCCTGCCTGTAGCCCTGCAACTTACAGCGCTTTAGGGAAAGATCCAGGTACATTTTTAATGAGTTTAGAGTTTCTCCCTCGACCACCAACTTGGGCAGTGAATTCCAAACACCCACTAACCTCTGCATAAAGAAAGGTCTTCGTCATGTCCCCCCTACAGCTTCTGGATCTTATCTTGAATCTATGTCAACTGGTTCTGGTATTCTCCAGCAAGGGAAATAATTTTATCCTGTCCACTCTCTCCATTCCACTCGCAATTTGTACACCTCTATCAAGTCACCTCACAGCCTACTTTGTTTGAAGGAAAATAACCCCAACTTATCCAATCTCTCGTCGTAGCTACACATTTCTAACCCTGGCTACATTCTTGTAAACCTCCTCTGCACTTTCTCCACTGCTATTACGTCCTTCCTGTTATGTGGTGACCAGAACTGCACACAATACTCCATTTATGGCCTCACCAGAGTTTTATACAGGTGCAACATTGTATCCTTACTTTTAAACCCTATACCTCCGCCAAAGATGGAGTGCATTCCTTAAGCATTCGTCACAAACTTGTCGACTTGAACTGTGGGCTTCAGGGACCTTTGTACTTGTACTCTCACTGGACATGAATGATATTACTGCCTTTTGCACGGTGCAAACACTGATATGGATCTGTGTCCAGATCCAACTGGCCTCGGGGAAATGGTGGCAACCGCGAGGACATGTTCGTTAGGGACATGGACGAATGGAACTTTGTTCCTTTCACTGTCTGGTCAGATTGCCTGAAGGTTCTGCAGATATCGCTCGAACGGGCCTTGGCATGCATCCGAAACTCGATGTTGTTGATCAGCAATGTTGAAGATTAAGAAATGGGCATGTGAGAGCGACGCCTCGTTTCCTTGACAGTAACCGCCTGGTCATCAAGTCTGAGGCACGTTTGGTATTGCTGTGCATGGCGAAGGCCTGGGCCATTGCGCACGCATGCGTTGTGATGGCCACCCAACCAAATTCTTATTTAGATTGAGGTCGAAGATGGCAGATGCTCGCAGGGACAGGATGTACAATTCCCTAGATCAATGGGGAAAAGTTCAACATAGTTGCCCTCATCCTGATGGCCAGATTTGTGGGTAGCTGCAGCAGGCTGTGCGTAAACACTCTGTGTGCCATCACCAAGAGCCATTAAGTTTTCAGATTCCACCTGCCCCCGGTATTGCTGTGGATGGGAATGAGTGATTTGCCACGGAATTCTCCAAGTTGCTCTACCATTCCAAATCATATTTCCCTCTTGGAAAAAATATCTGTGTCGAAAACATTTATGAACATGACTCCAACAGGCACTGGTTTGCGCGTAACATCCTCCAGGTCTTAAGGGAAAATGAGATGATGAGACTTGGCCGATCGAGAAGGCTGTCAAAGATATTTGGCAGAATGCCTCATCGCTAGAGCTTTCCAACAAAAATCATTATGTAGCTGGTTGATGCTGGGGAAGGCCTTCCCCGTCACATCCTTTCTAAACTCCAAGGTTGTAACCTCCAGTGGCACAGGTCTGGGAATGACGGGGAAGGTCGTGGCATTGTTGTATTGGAACTGATTGGTTCCAGAGACACAAAGAATTGGCCTCGGCAGTTGGAGAAATTGTAATTCAATGAAAATATTTGGCAGTAAAATAGAATGGGCAGACACGTAGGTATCAGAGCAGGATCGTGTGTTTCAATGGCAACAATCTCGGTCATACTGGCAGATTTTGTGAAAACGTTCAGCCAAGCGATAAACAAGAGCTTATTTAGTCTCCCCACCGTATGGGAGACGACATTGGGAGAGCGGCAGCGTTAGGTAAAATTGAAGGATGTGCACGTGAAGTGGCGGTTCACCTGAGAGGACTGTATGGGCATTTGGAAGCGGAGGATGGAGGAGATAAAGGGGCGAGCTCTGTATCTTCTGCTATTGCATGGGACGCCTTTGCTGGAAGGGAATTTGGATTCACGGTTGATTGACGAGTGAGCCAGGGTGCCCAGGAGGGAACAGGACCTATGCAATGCTGACGGGGTTATCGTGGCGTGGGGCAGGGAGGCGGTGGGGAGCGGTGTTGCTGGAGGCGGGTGTTGTTGGATGAGGGGAAGAATAGATTTGTCGTGGCATCATGCTGAAGTTGGGGTGTTTATTGGAGAATGATATTTAAGTATCATTTACGGGATTTGGGCTTTGCTGTCTGTGCCAGCGTTTATTGCCCATACCCAGTTTCAGTTCGGAAGCTTATGTTGAACAGACTTTCTGAATCGTGGCAATCTATGTGAACATTTCAATGCTAAGGCGAGTGGGTAAAAGTAAGGATAAGAAGTGACGTTGCCAGGGAAGCCAATATCCCGTGAATGAATATATGTAAAATGAGCAAATTGAAGGAGGTGCAAATGAAAGGTGTGTCTGTGCCATTGGACAGTGAGGAGGTGGGATGTAAAGCGGCAGGTGCTGCAACTTCAGTGCTTGCATGGAATGGTGCATTGTGAGGGGAATGATGTGTTAAAACTGATGGAGAAGTGGACCTGTGTGTCCCGGGGACAACGGCCCCCACGGAATGCAAACAAAGTGGTTGAGGAGAAGATGTGATTCGTGGTGTCATCATGCTGGACCTGGTGGAAATTGTGCCAGGTGATCCTCTGAAAGCAGAGGCTGCTGTGTTGAAACATGATGACAACGTTCTGGGAGGGAGGGTAAGGGGAGAAAGCAGTCGCTCCGAAGATGGGTCGAACCCGGAAGAGGACGCTGTAAACCACAGTTGTGGTGCGTCGGTGGAGGGCGGGGTATGGAAAAAGGAAGATATGTTTGAAGCCGTCTTTAGGAAGGCAGCATCATCACAACAAATGTGACTGAGGTGAAGGAGCACGGATAATTAGAAGGTTTCCTGGCTGGAAGCCGGGAATGAGGAGCTGCAGCCGAGGTTGCTATGGGATTCAGGGGCTTGCAATGAAAATTTGTTGGCTGTCTATCACCATAAATAAAGCCAGAGATGTCAATGGAGGGGGAGGGAAATGCTGGAGATTGCCCATGTGAAGGGATGTTAGGGTTGGAAATTGGAAGCAAAATTGATATTGATTCCCAGTTCCAGACGAGAGCATGATGAGGAACTGAAACACCGTTTGATGCTCCTAAAGAAGCGATGTGGGACGGGTTATGTGTACATAGATTACATTCAAACTCGGAGCAGGTATAGTCAAGTCGGCCCTTATATCCTCTACGCCATTCAATTTGTTCATCAATGAGCCTCTAAATAAGAGCCATATTCCCGCTTAATCTCGAAATCCCCCGATGCCACCAACATCCAAAAATATGAAGCCATTTATACCATTATTTTAGGGAGTGACCTTACCTTTACAGCCTTGTGTGGTAGTGAACTCCACAAGGTTGACCACCCTCTGAGTGAAGAATCTTTTCATGACCTCAGTACCAAAGGTCTTGCCCTGTAGCCTGAAAGCTTGGCCCTGGTTCTAGACGTTGCAACAAGAGGAAACATCCTCCCTGCACCTCGTCTCTCGAGCCCAGGTAGAATTTTAGTCGTTTCAGTCGGGTCCGATCTCAATCTCCAAAACTCTAGTGAATACAGGCACAATTTAACGATTCTCTCCTCATATGACAGTCCTGACATCCGCGGTATTAGACTACCGAACCTTACCTGCACTCCCTCTATGGCAAGTGTATCCTTTTTTAGTTACGGAGATAAAAACTGGAAGCAATACTCCAGTTATGGTTTCGCCAAGGATTTGTACAACTACAGAAACGCATACCTACTTCTGAACTCAAATCATTTCGCACTGAAGGCCGAGATACCATTTGTATTACTAATTGATTGCTGCAATTGCCTGCTTACATTCATTCATTGGTAAACAATGATAAAAATAATCATTTCTACATCGAGTTTACCCAATATATCACCATTTAAATAATACTCTGCTTTTCTATGTAACACTCTGAAGCGTATAACTTCACATTTATCCACGTCGTATTGCATCTGCCATATATTTCGCCACACACACCGCTGGTCTAAGTCGCCTTAAATCATATTTGCATCCTCTTCAGAACTCACAACTCCGCATAGTTTTCAGTCATCAGAAAACTTCGTAATATTTGGTCTTGTTTCCTCATTCAAGTTATTTATATACATTCGGAATAGCTGGTGCCCAAGCACTGACCCCAGCGGCACAGAACTAACCAATGCCTTCCATCCCGAAAATGACCCATTAATTCCCACACTCTGTTTCCCGTCTGTCAACCAATTCTCAATTCATCCCAGGATATTATCCCCAATCCCAAGTGTTTTACATTTGCCCACTGACCTCTTATGTGGAACCTTATGAAAAGCGCACTTGAAGTAGTAATACACCAAATCCATTGGTTCCCCCTTTTCTATTCTACAAGTTACACATTCAAAAATCTACACAAGATTAGATAAGCATGATGTCCCGTTCATATCCATATACTGACTTTGTCTAATCCCGTTAACTCTTTCCAAGTAATTTTTTAAATTGACTAATCATATTCCCCACTACTGATGAGAGGTTAACGGGTCTGTAACTCTCTGTTTTGATTCTCTCCCTCCTTTCGAAAATTGTGCGGATTCATTTTCCACCCTCCAATCTGTAGGAACTGCTCCATAGTTTATAGAATTTTGGAAGATCACCACTAATGATTCCAAAATTTCGAAAATCACTTCCCCTGCTACCCTGGAATGTAGAGTCTCAGACTTTGGGGTATTTTGAGGCATTAACCTCATGGATTCCCAGAGCAATATGCTTTTTTTAATAAAACTGATTTCCTTAAATCCCTCCCTCTGACTAGACACATGATTCCCTAATATTCTTGGGAAATTATTTATGTCCTCCTTCGTGATCACAGGATCAAAAATGTGTTCAATTATTCTGTCATTCCTTTGCTCGCCGTTATAATTTCCCCTATTAATGACTGCAAGGGGTCTGCATTTGCCTTTGCTAATCCTTTATTGTTTGTTTTTTTCTTCACATAGGTATAGGTGTTTTTACAGTCAGCCTTTATGTTGCCTGGACACTTAAACTCATACTCCTTTTCCCCCTTCTTTACCTAATTTTGCTGAATTTTAAACTGCACACAATCCGTAGCCTTGCTCTTCTTTCTCGCAATTTTTATTTATCTCCTCTTTGCATCCAATTATATCCCGAATTTCTGCTACAATCCATGGTTAAGCCACTATTATTTATTTACTTGTTTTTATTTTAGTGCCGGAAAGGAATGAATAATTGCTGTAATTTCTTAAGAATTTCCAAAAATATTAAGCAATGCCTCTTCGACATCAACCTTCTTAATAACGTTCCCCAAACCATTAATACCAAATCGCGCCTCATATGCATGTATTTCCCTTTATTTGCATTTATAACCATAGTTTTTTTTTTAATTAAAATTCTTCACTCTATCATTTTATGGTCGCTCATCCCCAAGGGAGGCACACAACATGAGTTAATGATTACATTCTCAATGCTCAATCCCCAGCATGTCTCCAGTTGGTTCTTCAACGTGTTGGCTTAAGAAAATAACAGACACACTCCAGGTTATCCTCCTTCACTGTATTATCAATACCTTTATTTGTCCAATTTATATGTAGAGCATTGTCTACCATGAGTACATTTGTAGAGTATTTGCATGCCTATCTAATTTGCTGCTAAGCTGCATCCACCTCCTTTAATGTATGGGGGCCTACGGGCTCACCCAACAAGGTTTGCTGCCGGTTGTTTTTTTCTTATCTCCAACCAAGCAGATTACGCATCATGATTTCACGAGCCAAAGTCCTTCCTCACTATTGCATTGATGTGCACGTGTATTAACAAGGCCAATCTACCTACTTTCTCCATCTCTCTGTCCTTCCTAAATAGTGAATTGTACAGCTCTCATCCATGTTCACCCTGCAGCCATGTCTTTGCATTTGCAACTATATCATAACCGTTTGTATATATTTGCAGTGTTAACTCTTCCACCTTAGTGTTAATTCGTGCATATTAAATTTCAAATGCTTTAGACCTCCATTTTTATCCTCGTTTGTCTTCTTTACTTTATTTTGCGCTATGAAACCGATTGCCTTCCGCCATTGTTCTTTTCTTCTGCCTTGCTCACCATACTCGTGGAAGGATGCAGTTATTCTGGAAGCGGTACAGAGGAGTTTAAGTAAATTGTTTCCAGAGATGGAAGGCTTGTTTTATGTGAAGAGGTTGAGCAGTTTCGGCCTATAATTGCGAAAATTTAGAAAGATAAGAGGAGATATAATTGAGTTATGTCAGATGCTAAAAGGGATAGACAAAGTAGACGTGGAGCGTAGGCTTCCACTTCTGGGGCATTCGAGAACAAGACATCATAGTTTTAAGCTAAAGGGTGTTAGATTTATGTCAGAGATGAGGAGGAATTACATTTCACAAAGGGTCGGGAACCGTTTGTATTCATTGCCTTAGAGTGCAGTGAAGGTTGGGACGCTGAATAAATTTAAGGAAGGGAAAAATAGATTTTACATTTGTAATGAGTTGAAAGTTTATGGGGCGAGTGCGGTAATTGGAGTTGAGGCCGAAATGAGTTCAGCCATGATAGTATTGAATGGCAGGGCAGGATCGAGGGGCTGAATTACCTACTGCTGCTCCTGGTTCTAATGTTCTTAAGTTATTTTGTTGTTCCACTTTGGCTTCTGACTTTGCCATCTTTTGATTCAATCCTTGATTCCCCCTCCTCTGTCTCCACACTCATTATTCCATCTCCTTGCCAATCTAGTTATAACTCACCCTGACCGCACAATTAAACACCCTAAGATTATTACCTTTGAGGTCCGACATTTTAATTTACGTCCTACCACCAATATTTATTTTATAGGACATGATATTCTTTTCTCATATGTCGTTGGTGCCGATAGTTCTGCCATGACACTGATTTTTCACCCTCCCTCTTCAGAATGCTCGTTAGCACATCCGGGACTTCCTTGTCCCTGGCTCCAGGAAGGCAACACACGATCCTGGAGCCCCTTTTGTGTCTGTAAAAACGCCCGTCAGTTCTCCATACTATTGACTCGCCTGTCATTATAGCCCAGCCACTCTTCTTCCTACCCTTCTGTGCAGCAGTGCCACCCGTGGCGCCATGGACTTGGTACCTCCTGCTTTCCCCTGAGACGTTGTCTCCCCCATCCGGACCCTAAATGTTACAAGTATTTCAGAGGGGCACGGCAACAGGGGACTCCGGCATTACCTGCCTTCCTGTCCTCTGTCTGCTGGCCAGCCATCCCCTTTTCTGCCTGTTCAGTAATTACCTGCGGTGTGGCCTCCTCAGTGAATGTGCTTTTGATGACAATCTGAGCATCGTGAATGCTCTGCACTGATTCCATCCAAAGCTCCTGCTCTGAAATGAGGTTAACCAGTAGCAGCATCTGGACACACTTCATGAACAGATGGCGGCCAGTGAAAATGCAAGAGGCCATGACTACTTACATAGCGCAGGAGAAGTATATCACTGGTGCGAACTTTGTTGCTATAACTCCCTTTTAGATTAAGGTCGGCAGTTATTCCCTTTAAAGATTATTAACAAAGCCAGTGGCCTTATTCCACTCCAAATAGTCCTACTTTGCTCCGCAGTCCTCACAATATTGTATTTAATATAATCTACTGCACCAATTTACTTAGTAGCAAAATTAGAAATAGACGTGCTCACCTATCCACACTCATTAATCTACCGCCTCCCCGGCTGGTGTCTCTTGGAACATCACCGCCTGAATATCCTGACGAAATTTCTCTTTTATGGGGCCTCGGCCTATGTTTTTTACGCCACTTGATACCGCTTTTGCTAGCCTCTCCTGTCTGGTCTAAAACACACCTTCTTCAAAACCTCACAGCAAATTTTAGTTAATTGATCATTTAATAAAAACGCGATGCTTAATATGGAATTTAACAAGGAATTTAACATTTGAAATTCCTCCCTTATGAATCTCCAGCTGACGATCTCTACTATTTATAAAGACAATACTCCTGACCCGGTCATCCTCCCATTTTCTCACATTCCAATTTTCCACTTCCCCGTCTTCACTCACACCGATTTCCCGTTCAAAAATCATCCTCTCTTCCCACTAACCTACATTATCTCCAATTGAAAGCCCCACTCTCCGTGTCCTCACTCACGCCAAGTCCCCGTTCACACATTACCCCTTCTGGTCACTGAGCCCCATTATCCTCCATTCAGAAAACGTCACAAATTAAAAAATCTGATTGCTGTTTTACATCCCCTCCATAGCCCTGACCCAGTCTATCACTGTAATCCTCCACAGGGCCCGTACTCCTATGAGAAATCAACTGTTATCTAATTCTGACAACGTGAGAATCCTTAAATTTAATCCACCATTGCTGGGCGGGCGTTCATTCACTTCGGACCTAACCTCCGGAATACCCTCCCCACACCTGTCTGTCTCTGTACCTCGCAATCCTCCTTTTCGACTCTCTTCAAAACCAACCTGTTTGATCCAGATTGTCGTGAAATCTCTGAAATCTCCATTATTTGCCAGGGTGTCATTTTTCTTTTAGATGTACAAATGTCCATGAAAATCTCTTTGGAACATCTTTTTGGGAGATGTTTTCATTACCCTGCTTTGGATAAAAAGACAGATACGCGGTCAATTTCAGCTGGATCAGATTTCCTGGCCATTTTGATTATTGACACGTGCTCATCTTATTCTGCGTCGTCAAGGCCTCGATTCTTCAGCTGCTGGAAATCTCTTTCCATCATTGGTTGCCTATCGGATTGTCTATTCAAATACAAAGGCCTAGCTGGTCATCCTAATGGTCATCCACAACTCTGCATTTTGTGTACTTACATTCACCAACTCCAGTTCACATCTCACCTCCATTGGACCATGACCCACATTCTGCACCGTTCAAACTCGTTTAAAAATTCTACTCCTTTTTTTCCAACTCTTCCATGGCCCGGCACCACCCTTTCTCCGCAATGTTCTGCAGTCCCACACCACACCATGATATCAAATCACTTCAATGCCCTGCCCCGCCCTCTCTCTGCAATGGTATGCAGTCCCACATCCCACCCAGGTATAGACAATGTTCGAAGTCTAGTGCTGATTCTATTTTTAACCTGCCCACCAGCGGTGACATTAACTTCAGCAGCCTTTAGCCTTGAGCTCTGAAATCCTGGTGCCTAACCTTTCCGTCTCTCGTCCCCCCTTTGAGACACTGATTAAAATTTCCATGATTCTCCAAGCTGTCCCTCTCCTCCCCTGTTACTCAGTTTTTGTGGCTCGCAGTACTTTTCTTCCTAGCTCCCGATGTGAGTCGTTTTGTGATGTGTTATAATGTTTATTATGTGTGCATACCGAAATTGTTGGATGCAGTTTCCTAACTATGATACTAGTTAAACGTATTACTGTTGTAAAGGATAGAGTGTTGGAAATTGGAAGCACATTATAATTGTTTTCAAGCTCCAGACCAGAGAATGGAGAGTCCGTGGAACAGCATCTGATACACATAAAGAATAGTTGTGGGAGCGGATATAATCGTACGTAGATTACAATGAACCTAGTAGCAGGAGAAAGCCATTTAACCCGTAGAACCTGCTCCGCCATTCAACTTGTTCATGACTGAGCCCATATCTCATTGTCGTATTGCGGCATCTTCTCCATAGTCCTTGCTGATCCTAATATCCAATAAAATGAAACAACTTATTTCTTTAATATAGACAGTGATCCGGCCTTCACAGCCATCTATGGTAGAGAATTCCACAAGGTTGACAACCCTCTGAGTAAAGAACGTTTTCCTCATCAACGTCCGAAATGGCCTTCCCAGTATCCTGAGGCTGTGGCCCTGGTTCTTGACGTCCCAAAGAGGGGAAGCATCCTCCGTGCATCTCCTCTGTCTAGCCTAGTTATAATTTCAGTCATTTCGATCGGGCTTGCTGTCAATCTCCTAAACTGTCGTGAATACAGACTCAGTCGAACCAATCTCTCCTCATATGACAGACATGATATCCCCGGAATTAGCCTAATAATAATTTGATTCACTCCCTCTTCGGCCCGTGTACCCTTTCTTAGGTAGGGTAACCAAACTTTCAAGCGTTAATCTTGATGTGGCCTCACCAGGGTATTGTTCAGCTGCAGAAATGCATTCATTCTTCTGAACTCAAATCATTTTGCAATGAGGACCGACATCACATTAGTCTTCCTAATTGAATGCTGCAGCTGCATAAACAAGGACAGCCAGAATCATTACCCAATATATCACCATTTAAATAGTACGCTGCATTTCTATGTTTCACACTGAAGCTTATAACTTCACATTTATTCTTATTGTACAGCATCTGCCATGTATTTGCAAACACACACATCTCTCTAAATCACCGTTGATCCTCGGAGCATCCTGATCACATATCAAAACCCAGTACAGTCTTCTGTCTTCAGTAAACTTGGAAATATTGAGTTTTGTATCCTCATCGAAGTCATTTATATACATCGTGAAGAACTTGGGTCCAAGCACAGACCACGGCGGCACACCACTAGCCATTCCGAAACAGAACCATCATTTTCCACTTTCAGCTTAGGTCTCTTAACTAATTCTGAATCCATGATGGTGTACTATTCTCAATACCATGGGCTTTCGTTTTCCCCACTAGCCTCTTACTTAGGACCTAATCAAATAGAAATGCACCTCATCCAATTTTTCCCTTATCTATTCAATTATTTAAATGTTCAAAAATCTCCACCAGATTTGTTAAACAAGATTTCCCGTTCATGAACACATGCTGACTTTGTCTAATCCCATTTTCCCCTCCAATGATGTTAGGCTAACTGGTCTGCAATTCTCTGTTTTTCTCTCTCCTTCCTATTTTAAAATAGTGGGGTTACATTTTTGCCACACTCAAATCTGTAGGAACTGCTCGAGGTTCTGTACAATTTTGGTAGATGACAAGCAATGCATTCAATATTTCCAGGCCCACTTCCTTTGCTACCCTTGGATGTAGATTGTCCAGCTCTGGCAAGCTGTCAGCCTTTAACGCTATTCATTTATCTAGCACCATTTTTTTCTAAAACTAATTTTCTTCAATTCCTCCCTCAGACTATACCCATGGTTCCCTTCCATTCTTGGGAAATTATTTGTGTTTGGTGACGTGAACACGGATTCAAAAAATGCGTTCAGATCTGCCATTTTACCCAATTGTAATTTCGCCTGGTTCTGTCTCTATGGAATCTACATTTGTCTTTGCTAATCTTTTTTTTCTTCTTCGCATATTTGTATTTATTAATTCGTAAAGTTCACTTCAAGTGTGCTCTATTCTTCCGTATTTCCCTGCATAGCCAACCTTTCTGTCCACTATTTCTCAATACTTAGCTGCTCCCAATCATCAGAAGTGATTATTTTTTCTAACAATTGCATAGGTCTCCTCATTGGAAGCAACGTTATCACTAATCTATTCCACCACACATGGTTGTTCGCTGCAATATATACCCACTCCTCTAGGTATTTCGTTTGTTTTAAAGTCTGCATTTTTCGACAAAAAAAATCCTTATTCCTTAGTGTAGGCAATTGCCCTTTATTACTGAGATAGACCGCGCTGTCCAATTGTCCAGTTTACCTGCCACGGTGCATTCGATATCTGCCTCTGATGTCCAAACGGGCAATTTGCTTTTTGAAGTGAGCAGATTGCATTATTGCATTACCCTTAGTGCTTCCACCAAACATTCCTCTTTAACTAGAACATGTGACATGTATGAGAGCTTCATTGGTTATTTGCTGCCGACTGGCAATATTAGGATTATGTATCTGAGAGGCTGCCACAGGTTTTTCTTTTTCTGCAAAGCAGGCGTCTAGTGAATCGAACAGAAGCTACTCTGAGGAGAATCAAATAATCGTTTATACATGAAAATTTGCTGAAAAGAGAGTTTTGTTTCACTGAGAAAGATTTATACAAGAAGTTCTCAACTGCCATGTTCGGTACATGTTTGTGAATTGTTCCAAACTCTGTTCATTGGCGAAACTGGGTTAGTTGTGTTGCGTCAAAATCTGCCGATTTCAATACCTATGTTCGGAGCTCCTTAGATTTCTCCTCTGACTATTCATTCCATGCGATCACTTAATTCTGGCCAGAATATTCTACAACATCAGGAAGACATTCAATGAACAGTGGTTTTCATTGTCAGAAAAATAAAACAAAATCACCGCTCACTTTCTGGTTCAGTTTAAAGTTACTTGCACATTTTCTGGGTGATGTTTCCATTACACTGTGTTTGATAGAAAGACAGATACCCGGTCAGTTTCAGATTAATCAGATTTCCTGACTATTTTGAGGATTGCCAGGAGCTCATTTTCCAGTTAGTCGTCCATGCCTCGATTTTTCAGCTGCTGGAATTCTCCTTCCATCATTGGTTGCTTCTCTGTGTGTCTATTCAAATACAATCCAAGAAGGTCATCCTAATGGTTATCCACAACTCTGCTCCCTGTGTCCATATCCTGTTCACACATCACGTCCATTGCTCCGTGACACACATTGTGCACCGATAAATCTCGATTTAGAAACCCCCCTCCTTGTTTTCCAATCCTTGCATTGTCCAGTCCCTCCTTCACTCTGTAATGCGCTGCAGCTCATGCCCCACCCAGATATCAATTACCTCCATGGCCCTGTCCCACCCTATCTCTATACTACTCTGCAGTCCCGCACCCGTCCCAACCAACCCCCACCTCCACCCCCCACCACCAATCACCCTCACTTCCCCAGATAACCACATTGACCGATGTCTGCTGCCTATTGCTGCTTTTAATCTCTCCAACAGTGGTGACCCTTACTTCCACTGCCTTGGACTTAAACTTTGAGATCCTGGTGCTCAACACTTCATTCTCTCTTTCCCTCTTTGTGCCACTCCATTAAATTTACCCGATTCTCAAAGCTGTTTGCCTCCTCCCCTGTAACTCCGCATTTGTGGCATGCAGTAACTTTCTTTGCAGCTGCCAATGTGAATCGTTTTGAGATTGTTTTAGTATGATTATTATATGTGCACATAGAATATATTGTATTAAGTTTTAAACATATGATACTAATTAAAATATTTATGTTTATATTTATGATTATCCGAAATAAAGTCTCATTCCGCACTGCATGCAATCTCGTATGCAATTATGAGCCAGTCTCCACCATTAGACGGTGTTATCTATCTCACTAGATTCTATTTGTCTCAGTACTGTCTAAATTAACAGTTGGTTTATTGGAGTGAGCAGTATTGTATAATTTCTTTGTCCTGATTGCTTCTCCTAAAAGCTCTACTAAAATGCCTGATGATCTCGGAAATTCTCGCAGCGCTGTGTGCAATGTATTGACACTAAGAGGATAATGTATCCTACATTACAGACTTATTTTCACTGCTAATCAGGCGCCTAGTGAATTGAACTCCAGTATCAGTAATGTATTCATTGATGCAATGTGATTTTTGTTAATCCCCTTTTTGATACTTCCCTAATTCATAGTGTTCAAATTTGTAGCAGCTGTGTCTCCTTTCCTAAGGAATTGTACACTTGCCTTAGAGTGATTGTACTGAATGTTCACAAGACTACTCCTGGAATTGAAGACTGTGCTGTGAAGAGGGATGAAGTGAACTAAATTTATATTCCACAATGTCCTGAAGAATAAGAACATCTTACTGCCAAATGAATTAAGGGGATTGACAGGGTAAACGATGTGATCGCTGTGGAACTATGAACCACCTTTTCAGAATGAAAGGGCTGCCATTCACACTGTGGTGAGTATAAATGAGATCACTGAAATGGGTCTGAATGTTTGTACTTCTTTACACGAAGTGAATGTGGATGTTAATTCGCTGATTATATTGCAGAAATTAATGCACATTTTTTTAATACTAAAGGGAATGAAGGACGTGGTGAATGCAAACGTTGAACTAGAGGTGGAAGGTTAGCCAGGATCATATTGAACGGTGGTTCAGGCTCTATGTGTTCAATGGTTTAATGCTGGTCCTATTCCCTATGTTTATAGGATAATCTCATTCCAGATTGGTGTTTCTGGAGCACTGAGATGTCACGATTGCAGCAAAGACGACAGCTTATGTGTCTCACTGCCTTCTGGGTATAAATCATTGTGTTTTCTCCAGCACACTAAATACTGAGGCTTAATAAGTTCACATTCCGTGAAACATTAGATTTAAAATGCTGTTTATTCAGGAATAGGAAGCTTTTCCCCACTGCAGGGAATCGAATTTGCATCATTGAGCCTCACTGATAGTGTCAGGAATCGAACACGCAGCTCTCTGATCATATTATAACCAACACAGCCAGACACTGCATTCAGTAGATCCCACAGATCCTCCTCAGGCCGTTAGCCCCCAGCTCAATGAATCAGTCGTAGTTCCTTAATGTGGAGGCACATCCGACAGAGGTGACTCTCTAGGAGAGTCGTGCTATTCACAAATTCAATCAGCCGGCAGTTCTGACACGTTGGATGTGAATTTGAGAACAATCCAAACAATGTTTCTAACGGTTACATTGATTACGGAGGGAGTTTTCATATATTGCATTCACCCAGCTGCAATATCTGATTTTTTTTGCAGGGGAGACCCGGAGGGTTTCAACATTAACAGGGGGTCCCTGTGTGGCGTTTCAGTATTTACAGGTAGTTCCAGGGGCGTGTCACTATATAGACGGGGTGGCTGAGGTTATGTCACAGTTTACACTGAATTCCTGGTCAGCGTGTCTGTATTTACTGTGGATCCCTGGGGGTATGTCATATTTTACAGGAAGTCCATGGAGAGCTGTCATTATTTTCAGTGCATTCCTGGTCTGTGTGTCAGTATTTACATTGATTGCATGTGTGGATTGTCATTATTTACAGTTAATCATTTTCGAGGGGTGTGACAACATTTACTTGGGCTCCATTGGGAGTGGGTCGATGACAGTATTAATATAACTGTCTCATGCATTATTTACTAGGGTCCAGGGGTGGGGGTTTGGTGGTGTGGCCGTTGAGAATAGTCCTGTGAGGTGTCCCCGGGTTGCATGTTAATCTTCACTGTGTCTCCACTGTCTGTAAGTTAGTTTGGAAAAGCGGAGCTCCAACTGCCTGTCAGCATTTGCCGGGACGCGCCAGGCGCGTGTCAGTGTTAACAGTGTGTCCGGGGGCCATGATATTTCTTTCATATGGTTCGCTCGTTGTTTAAGGCAAAATTTAACGTGCTCCCTGGCAACAACATTAGCATTGAAAGGCTGTTAACTGCTAAATATTCAGAGTTTACGAGAATCACCAATGAAAGCGACTGTATTTAGACATCGGCCGGGGAGTATGCCATTTCTTCCTTGGGTTGTGTGTCAGTTATTATACGGTCTCCATGTACGAGTGTCAGTATTCCCAAGGATCGAACCGTTTGTGTGACAGTAATTGCTGAGGAGTATAGAGATGGCCTCAATTTGATAGGAAGGGTGAATAGAGCCTGCCATTTCTTCCTAATATTTCACTAGCGCCTGTGCCACTGTTGAACAAGCTGTCCCAGGGGAATATCTCGGAATACGCAGGGTAACCCACATGCATTGCAATATTCACAAAATCTTTCCCCGAGCAGTGCGTTAGCATTTTGAATTTTTTCCTTGGGGTGTGTGTCAGCATATGCAGTTAAAACCGAATGTGACAATGTCTAAACGGGATTTGGATGAATGTATGAGTATTTACCAGGTTCCCCAGGGAGTATGTCAGTATTTACCGAGTGACCAATGGAAATGTCTCAGTATTAATAAAGTATCCCCAGGGAGTGTGTCAGTATTAATAGGTTATTTCCCGTGAGTGTGTCAGTGTTCATAGTTATCTTCAGGGAGTGTCTCAGTATATACTGTGTATACCCAAGGTATGTCTCAGCATGGCCAGATTATACCCAGGGAGTGTGTCACTCATTACAGAGTGGCCAAGTCGAGTGCGTCAGTGCTTACAGGGTTGCCCGGAGGGGAGAGTCAGTATTTTAGTGGATTACCGGAATTGTCTCAGTGTTTGCAGGGTGACCCCAGGGAGCGTGTCAGTATCTATAGGGGATCACCAGTTAATCTGTCTGTATTTACAGTGTTACTACGTGGATTGTGTCAGTATTTACAGGGTGCCCCCGGGAAGTGTGTCAGCATTTACAGTGCCCCTCCGGGAAGTGTGTCAGTTTTTACAGGGTGTCCCCGGGCACTGAGTCAATATTTAAAGAGTGACCCCATGGAGTGTATGAGCATTTATAGATCACCGGGTATTGTGTCGGGGTTTATATGATTGCCGCTGCGGTGTATATAAGTACTTATAAGTGAAATTGTCGGTCTTAGCACGGCCTGCCCGGGAGAGCATCAGGCTTTATGTGAGATCTCCAGTGAGTGCCTAAGTGTTTATTTGGACTCTCCAGTGATTGTATAACTACTTTGTTGGAGACTCTGGGGGGCATGTCAGCATTTACAGCCGTATCTACGGTGTGTTTGTCAATTTTTATGATGCGTGTCCATGAAGTCGGCCAGTATTTCTGGGGAAGCCGGTGGAGTGTGTCAGTATTTATAGGGGGTCTGCAGGGGAGATATCGGTATTTACATTGCGTCACCGGGGAAGGTGGCAGTATTTATATGTAGTCTCCGGGAAGTGTGTCAGTAATTATGTGGGATCCCCGGGGATAGTGTCAGCATTTAATTGTGTCCGTGGGATGGGGAGGTGATTGCGTAGTAGTATTGTCGCCGAACCAGCAACCCAGAGACCCAGTGTAATCTTCTGTGGACCCGGGTTCGAATATCACCAAGACAGATCATATCATGGAATGAGATCAAATATGTGGAAGGAAACCTGCTGCTGATTAACACATACAACCACAACAAACTGAGGAATCATTGCTCATCCATGTTGAACATCAATTGGAGGAAGCACTGAATGAGGCAATGGTGCAGAATGTTCACTGGTTTGGTGAATTCAATGTCCATCACCAACTAGCACTAATGCTAACCAAGCTGGGCGAGTGCTAAAGGAACCTGTGGTGTGTGTCAGTGTGGACTATTGGCCCCTGGGGAGTGCGTGGGGATTTGCTTGGGTACCTGATGCGTGTTTTGGGAGTTGTTGCGTATCACTGGGGACTGTGTCTGGATTTGCCATTATTTCCATGACACTGTGTCGGGATTTGCTGCGTCTCCCTGGGGAACATATCCGCATGTGCTGTGGTCCCCTGGCGATTGTGGCCCTATTTACTCCGGGCGCAAGGGGGGTGTGTTAGGATTTGCTGTGGGTCCATGGGGACTGTGTTTGGTTTTGCTACGGGTCCATGGGGTGTGTGTTGGGATTTGCTCATGGTGCATGAGGAGTGTGTTGGGATTTGCTCCCCATGCATGGGGGGTTTGTTGGGATTGCTGTGGGTCCATAGGGGGTGTATTGGAATTTGTTAATGGCGCATGGGGGGTGTGTTGGGAATTGATACGGCTCCATGGGGAGTGTGATAGGATTTGCTGCAGCTCCATGTGGAGTGTTTCGGGATTTGCTGCGGATCCCTGTTTGGTGGTTCAGGATATGCTGCTTGTCCCTGGGTGCTCTGTTGGGTTCACTGTTGGCCACAGGGGACTGTTTCAGGGTTTGCTTCCTGCCCCTGATGAGCGTGTTCCGATTTGCTTCCTGTCCTTGGGGAGTATTTTCGGGTTTGCTGCCTTTCCCTGGGAAGCTTTCTGGGGACTTTTAGCGGTCCCGGAGGTGTTTATCTGGATTTGCTGTGTTTCCCTGGGTAGTTTTTCGGAATTTCAATTGATCCCCTTGCGAATGGCCCCATATTCCCCACTGGTCCCTGGAGATTGTGACCGTATTTCCTGCGGTTCTCTGGGCATGCTGATATTTCATGTGGATCCCTGGGGAGTGGGTCTGGATTTCCTCTGGGCCACTGTGAAGTTTCTCCATATTCCCTCGTTGTCGCTGCAGATTAGTGAACCGGATTTACAGTTTGTAACTGGGGAGTGTGTTGGGAATTATTTGGGGCCCATGGGGAATATGCTGTATGTGCTGCGGCCCTCTGTGGAGTTAGTCGATATTTGATGGGGTCCCTGGGCACTGAATCGGGATCTGCGGAGTCTTCCTCTAGAGTTTGTCGGGATTTGCTGTATTCCTTTGGACATTTAGTCGGGATTTGAAGGGTTCCTTGGGAGGGTTTCAGTATTTTGAGGGTGGTGGTGTTTGCTGTCGTCCCTGGGGAGTGACTTAGTGTTTCCTGGTTTCCCCTGTGGTATGAGCCTGGATTTACGTAGGATCCTTGGTTTCTGCAATGGCATTTCCTTACAGTTAATCAAGAATGAAACGAGGTTTTCTTAGGGTCCCTGTGTCGTCTGTTAGTATTTGCTGAGGGCCACTGGGTAGTGCCTCAGTTTTTCATTGGTGTCCGGTGAGTGTGAGTCGGGATTTACTTGGGACCCCTGGGGTGTATGAACCTATTTCCTTATGGCTCATGGGGAGTGAGTCGGGGTTTGCTGCTAGGCCTTGGGAAGTTTGTCGGTATTTCTGGTGGGTCCATGTGGAGTGTGCAGGGATTTGCTGTTGGTCCCACAGGGGGGTGCAGAAATTTACTGGGGGTCACTTGCGACTGTTTTGGAATTTGCTTGTTGCCCATGGGGGGCCTGTCTTGATTTTAATGGAGGGCCCCTGGGTGCGTCTCGATATTTACTCTATGTCCTTGAGGATTATGTCGTGATTTGCTGGTTCTCCCTTTGGAGGTTGTTGGAATTTCCTGAAGGTCATTTGGGACTGTTTGGAAATTTACTTGTGGCTCGCGCGGAGCCTGTCTGGATTTCAATGGAGCTCCCCGGGGTGTGTGTCGATATTTGCTTTATTTCCCTGGGGAGTGTATCGGCATTTTCTGCCTGGCCCTGAGGATTGTGAGCCGCTTTTCTGTGCATCGTTGAAACAAATTGTGTTGATTTGCTAGGGTTTCTTGGAAATTATCTGGAATTTGCTGGAGTACCCTTTTGAATTCAGTCTTGGTTTTAATTTTTATACCCTATTTTAGTGTTGTTACTTGCTCGGTGTCGCTGGGGAAATTGTGTGGATTTTACTGCCCCTGGGGAGTGTGTGGAGTTTTGCTGTGTGTCCTAGTGATGTGTGTTGGCATTTTCTGGGGGCCCATGAGGTGTGTGTTGTGAGTTGCAGGGGGCAGCTGGGCAGTCTGTTGGGATGTGCTGTTTAACCATCGTGAGAGTGTAATGGTTTGCAGAGCATCCATGTGGAGTGTGTTGGGATTCACTGTGGGCCAATGGTAAGTGTTATTGGATCTGCTTTGGTCCTTGCAGAGTGCATCATGATGCGCTGGTGGCTCCTCGGGATTTACTTGCGATTTGATTGGGGCGGCTAGGAGTTTGCCTGCATTTTTTGTTGATCCCTGGGAAGTGTGTCATCATTTGCTGCCAGTCCCTATTCAGCTTGTCGGCATTTGCTACGGTTCCCTGGTGAGTATTTCTGGATTTTCTAGTGAACCTTGGAGATTGTGTCGGCATTTGTTGCCGGTCCCTCATGAGTATTTCGGGACTTTCCAGTGTTCCCTCCTGAGTGTTACGTGGTTTGTTCGGAGCCCCTGGGGAGTGCCCTCTGTCTGCAGGCACCTGGGGCATGTGTTAGGATTTGTTCAGCGTCCATTGGGAGTGTGCCCCTATTTGCTGCGTGCCCATGGTGAGTGTTTTGGGAATTTTATGTAAGCCCCTGGGGAGTATGTTGTGAATTGCTGCGGGTTCCTGGGGAGTGTGTCGGGATTAGCTGCAGGACCCTGGGGCGTGTTCCGGGATTTCTTGCCGGCCCCTATGGCCTTTGTTAAGATTCAAAAGATGAATGTAAGATGCCATCGTAATTTCTATGAAATGGCACTCGCTCAGGAATCACCTGTTCACTGACGCTCAGTTTGGGTTCTGCCAGCGCCATTCAGCTCCTGACTCCATGACGCCCCTGGTTCAATTATTATACAAGCAGCTAACTCAAGATGTGAGTTGAGAAGGAGCCCCTCTGTCATCTCGACAGCCTTTTACTGAATATGTAATGAAGCGGCACTGACAACACTGAGTTACTGGAATCAGCGGTAATAATGTCCACTGGTTGGATTCATAGCTAACAAAATGGAATGTGGTTTTGGTTTTTGGGGTCAACCATCTGAGTCCCACGTCATTTCTGCAGCAGTTCCTCAGGGAATTGCCCTAGGCACAACTAACACAAGCAGTTGCTTCAGTGTACTTCACTTCATTACTATGAAAGAAGGGAGGATGTTCGCTTGGCTGCTCAACTTTCAACACCAATTCCGAGTCCACAGATACTGAGGCAGTCCCTGGAATACGCCGCAAGGCCTCGACGACATTCAAGGTTTGACTGATAAGTGACAGGTAATGTTCGAGCCACACAAATTCAAGGCATGCTATCATCTCCAACGTGGAAATGTCCAAGTACTCCCTCTTGACATTCAATGGAATAACCATCGCTGAGCCCAGCACTTTCAACATATTGGGGGCTGCTATTGACCAGCAAATTAACTGGATCATCCATAAAAATATTGCTGCTGCAAGAACAGGGCAGAGGCAGGGAATTTTGCAGAGTTACTCAAATCCGGCTTTTCTTAAGCCTATCCGACCATCTACAAAGGTAAACGTCAGGAGTGTGATGGATTACTGTCCTCTTGCCTGAATGAGTGCAGTTCCCACAACACTTCAGAATCTTGACCTAACCGTGGGGAAAGCTGCCCGCTTTATTGGCGCCAATTAAACAAGCACTCACTCCATCCACCATGACGTGCATTAGCAGCAGTGTGTCCCATGTTCGAGATGAGCTGCAGGAACTAAGCAGGGTTACTTCAACATCACCTTTCAAACTGCCGAAATCTAGGGCAGAAGATATATGGGAACACCACCAGCTCCAAGCCACACACCATCCCGATTTGGAAATATGTATCGCCGTTCCTTCATTGTGGTGGGGTAAAATTCCTGTGACTCACTTTCTAACAGTACGATGCGTTTTAATAAATCACATGAACTGCAGCGTTTTAGATACATGGTCCATCATCAGCTACTCAAGGGGAAAAAGCCAGCGGTGTCGATATACTGATCAAATTTTAAGAAATGTATTTATTTCATTGGGTTGCCTGTCAATATTTACAGAAGCTAAGCCCCTGCTTCCAGTTAATTCCCTGGGTCGTGTGGTAGCATTTTCAGGGAGTCCCCGGGGATATATTTCTCTCTTCGTGGTGGTTAGTTTGGCTGCTCTCCCTGGTGTGTGAGTTATTATTTACAGGATGGGCACCATGATAGTTAGTGAATATTTATGATGGGAGGTGTTGGCGTCCCCAGAATGTGACTCAGTTTTTCCTGGATGTTTCTGGCGAGTTGATCAATATTCATGGGATTTCGCTGAAGGGTCCGGTGGTCTTTTGGAAGGGAGGGGTAGCTGTCCTCAAACTGTCAGGATTTACGGGGATACCCTGTTGAGTTTGCCCGTATTTATGAGGCGGTGGTACCTGGGAGTTTGTCAGTTGTATAGGCGCACCCCTTGAAAGTGCCTCGTGTTACAGGGAGCATCATTCGGGGGTACATATGTGTTTAGAGAGGATGGGCGAGTGATGTTCATCAGTATTTATAGGATTCACAATGGACAGGTATTTGGTATTTGGAGGGGTTCCCTCGTGGAGGTTTAATTTTTCTGGGAGTCCCCAGGAGCATGTTAATATTTAAACGACCTCTGTGGTGGGTGAGAGCTAATGACACTGGAAAAACAATCCAGATACCCCTGTTAACATCCAGGCTATTGCTCTCCGACCACGAGTTTAAACCCATTTTGGCAAAAGTTGGAATTTTAATTCAATTAATAAATGCATAACTAAATGATTTTCTAATGATGACCATGATATCATTGCCGAATATCGTAAAAAAAAAGCTTCACTAAATTCCCTTAGCGAAGGAGATCTGCCACCATTACCTGGACTGGCCTGCTTCTAACTCCCGACCCACAGCAATGTGACATTGTCTTATATGCTCTCTGAAATGTAAGAGCAAATGTATAGTTTAATCAAACGGTTACAAATCCCGAAAATAATTATACATGATAGGGAAACTGAAATCAACCGTGGCATCAGAAACAGCAATGGCTAAGCCTATTCCGTCGACCATGCAAATTTATCCTAAATGACACCAGGCAGCTTTTGCTAAAGATATTTCACTGTCACATATACCAGTCGCCAGCAGCGTGGCAATGTCTGTAAGGTATCATTACCGAATTAAGACCATGTCCCAGGCACAACCTTGAACACCCCTGGATATGACTGGTCCCACTGGCAGGACAGACCATGCAGAGTCTGCGGAACAATTGTACGAAATGAGTCTCGAGAGAGAATCTCTGGATGTCCTCAAAGTCGACTCTGCACATGTACGGGCTTAGAAACTGGGGCAGGTTTCCCTCCACACTATCACCCACAAACACCACTGGACAGACAGAGCCCAGATTTAGATAACGATTCAAGCTCACCCAACACTGTGCAGGCACACCTCAGTGTTAGGAGCAGTTTCAAGTTCCCTCCACAATGTCTCCTCCAATCATTTCCTGAGTAGGCACAGCACAGCGTCAAATAAAGCGTCAATTTCGCTCTGCACCGTGAATCGCTCCGTGTGCATGCACAGCCCAGTCTTAGATACAGAATTCTACAAATCAAAGAAACATTTGTTGAGAACAAAAATGTTAACTCTGTCTTACAAGGGAGATCTCTCATTTTTAAAGCATTTACGATAGTTTCAGACTCCCCCAGAAGAGGAAACATCCTCTGTGTGGCCACTCTATCAAGCAACCTTCACCATCTTCTTTGTTTCAATAACGTCACCTCCAGTCCTTCTAAAACCGAATGGTCATGTACCGAAATTATTCAACCCTTTTAAAAAGATCACCCCTTCAATACAGAGTCAGGTAACAATTCTCTCAACTACTTCTACAGGAATCATATATTTTTTTCTTCATCGGCATGAGGAGAGTTTGAGTTGATTGGCCTTGCCTTGTTCTTATTGCAACGGACAGCATTGTTAGATGTATTGACAGCGTGCATTCCGAGAGTTGTTAATCCCTCGTGGTGAGTTCAGGGCCAGAGGGCATAATCTCAGAGAAAGCGGGTGCACATTTAAGACAGAGATAAGGTGGCATTTCTTGTCAGACGGGGTATTCAATCTGTGAAATCATTTAGAGCAGAGGGCTGTAGATTCTGCGTCGTTAAGTATATTAAAGGCTGAGATTGACCTATGTTTAATCAGTAAGAGATCGAAAGGTTATGGGAAAAAGTCAAAACAGTGAATTTGAGGGTTATCAGATCAGCCATCATGACTCGTTGGGCCTAAGGGTTACCTTCTGCTCCAGAATTGTAAGGCCTTATCGTCTTTGGTTTTTTGGCCTTCCTTAAACTCTCCCAGTATACTGCAACAGCATTTCCACTGGGACAACAGTAGGCCGGCGTTATTTACAGAGTAAAGCTCCAACCGCATTGTCACATTAAACAATCCTTGCAAGCAAAGTACGCGGATAGATGCAGGGCAGATCTTCCTCGACACTGTCCTCATCAAACACTCCCGGGACAGATAGAGCACAGGATTAGATACAGACTAAAGCTCCCTCTCCAATGTCCCCATCAAACACTCCCAGCACAGGTGCAGCACGGGGTATGATAAAGAGTAAAGCTCCCTCTACATTGTCCCCATCAAACACTCCCAGAGCAGACACAGCACGGGATTAGATGCAGAGTAAATCTCCCTTACACAGTCCCCATCAAACGCTCCCAGGACAGGAACAGCACGGGGATAGACACAGAATAATGCTCCCTCTAGACTATCCCCGTAAAACACCCGAAGGTCAGGTACAGCACGGGGTGCAAAACAGATTAAAGCTCCATCCTCCCTCCTCCCTCCTCACTCTCCCCATCATTCACTGCCAGGACTGACGCATCCACATTGCTGTCAGGTAGGAAGTTCCATCATTTTGACCTTTGAAAGTTAAGGAACGGCAAGATATTTCCAAGTCAGTGTGATGAATGACTTGGAGGGAATCTTCCATGCACTGGTGTTCCCATCTATCTGCTGCCCCTGTCCATCCTGATGGTAGTGATTGTGGTTGTCGAAAGTGTTGAGGAATGGGACTTGGTGAATTCCTGCAATGCGTCCTGTAGATCGGACACATTGCTGCTACAGTGCATTGGTGCTGGAGGGAGTGAATGTTTGTAGATTTGATGTCAATCAAGCGGGCTTATTTCTGCAGCATCTTGAGCATTGTGTGAGCTGCACTCATCGTGGCAAGTGGGGGGTATTCAATTACATGCCTGACTTGCGCATTCTTGATGGTGTGCAGGCTTTGGGAAAACAAGAGTTGAGTAACTCATCGCAAGGATTTCAAGCGTCTGAGCAGCTCCTTTAGCCACAGTATTCATATGGTTAGTCAGTTCACATAAGTATCGCTTGTCTTATTCCTGGGCTTGGATTATCTTATTATGTTTATAAATGCTTTCATTTAGATTTTTAAAATCTCTAAAGGTGTCAGTGGACTTTTCAATTCTGAATTAAGTGTACACATTTTATGCTAAAAATTAAACATTGCAAAACCATTGCGATAGAAATGCCACTGTTCCCTAGTCGAACACGTCAACTGTCACGCCATAACTCAAGCATTTGGCAATGGCCATCTCCAACATGAGAGCATCTAATCTTCATGCCTTGACATTCAATGGCATTAGTATCGCTTAATCCCCCAAAATCAATATCCCTGGTTGACCATTAAATAGAAACTGTGCTGGAAGAACCATAAATATTATGTGGTTACAAGAGCAGGTCAGAGGATCGGAACCTTGTGGTGAGTAAGACAAGTCATATCTGATCAAAGCTTGCCCACGATCTAAAAGGCTCAAGTCAAGAGTGCAAATTGATTCTTCCCATTTGTCTGAATAAGTACAGCTCCCACAACATTCAAGGACGTCGAAACCATACAGGAAAAAAAACAGCCCACTTGATTGGAACCCCATTCCGAAACATTAGGTCCCTCAACCAACAACTCACAACAGCAGCAGTGCGTAACATTTACAAGATGCAGTGCAAGGTTCATCAAGGCTGCTTAAACCCCTGACTGCCGCGACCTGGAAGGACAAGGGCAGTAGATAGATTGGAGCACCGATACCTGGAGGTTCTCCTCCAAGTCACTCACTATCCTGAATTCAAAATGTCTTACTGTTCCTTCACGGTCACTGCGACAAAACCCTGGAAGTCCCTCCTTAACATGACGGTAGTTGTTTAAACGCCAGAGGACCTGCAACAATTCAACATTGAAGCTCACCACCATCATCTAAACGGAAACTAGGGATAGACAATAAATGCAGGCCTTGCAAGCGAAGCCCGCATCCCAAAAAATATTTTGTAGGAAATGTCCTCAACATGTAGTGTGACAGTGGACAGTGACGTTACATAACATCCACCAGTGAATGGAATGTAGTTGTCCCATCCTCGCGATAATCTAAGGAAAATGGATTCATTAAAACATAAACACAATAAAGTACACCACAATGAATGGAGCGTTATTCAAATCTGCCGTCCTTCATATCCCGATGATTGACCCATGCAAATCTACCCCAGCATAAAACGGTCGGAAATTGTTAGATTGTGAGAGTGTAGAGGGAGGTTAGTTATATATCGAACACGGTGCTGTTCTGTATTGGGCGTATTTGTTGGGGAGAGTGTAGAGGGAGCTTAACTCTGAATCTAACCCTGTGCTGCACATGACCTGGGACTGTTTGATGGGGACAGTGTAGAAGTAGATTTCATGTATATCTTACCCCGTGCTATGCCTATCCTGGGAGTGTTTGAAGTGGACAGTGTAGAAGGAGCTTTCCCCTGAATGTAACGCCATGTTGCACCTGCCATGGGAGAGTGTTTTCAGAGAGTGTAGAGGGAGCTTTACTCGGTACGTAATCCATGTGGATCCTACTTTGTCATTGTTTAATGCGACAGTTTAAATGGAACTTTAATCTTTATCTAAACACAAGCTGTATCTGAACATATATTGTGAAGAGTTATAAAATTATAGAAATTTTACAGCACATGAAGATGCCACTTGCCCAATCTTGTCTGTTCCCTGCGTTAAAGTGGCAATAAAGCCTAATCCAACTTTGATTAATTTGATCCATGGCCATGCAGGTTACAGTACTTGAGAAGCACGTCCAGAGACATTTTAAATGAGTTCAGAGTTTCTCCCTTTTCCACCATTTTGAGGCAGTGAATATCAGAGCCAACAAAATATTTTCTCACCTCCCTATAATCTTTCTACCAGTCATGTTAAATGTCTTCCCCCTCATCACCAAGCTCTCTGCTAAGGTAAATATGCCTTCTCCACCCACATTTTAGAAGTACTTCACAATTCTGCAAATCTCAAACAAATCTCCTTCAAAGGAGAACAAGCCCAGGATTATCCTATCATTCTTCATAGATGCATTTTTTTAGCCCTGGCAAGTTCCTCGTAAATCTCTTCTGTGCCCTAACTGGTACAATTACATTATTTCTGCGATACGATAAGCAGAATTTCTCGAAAACCTCACATTGTTGCTCAATAATGTATTATATATTCCAAGCACAGCCTCCCTGCTGTAATATGCCATGCCTCGGCTAATGAAGGGATGGATTCCATATGCATTCTTAAGCACTTTTGCAGCTCTCCTGCTACCTTCAGCAGTCTGGGACATTCAGCCCAATGTCCATCACTTCCACCGATTAATTATATACTCCTTTACGTTGTTTCACATCATGAATTTATTTAACTCCACCTCTCCTTCTTCATTTTAATTTGCTGTGGACTGTATAGAAAAAGCTTGCGCTTTAACAAAACCAGTGGTGCACTTGTCCTAGGTGTGTTTGATAGGGACACAGTAGAGAGAGGTTCACTGTAACTGGTTCTATGACGTACCTGTCATGTGAGTTTTTGATTGGTACTGAGAAAAGTGAGTTTTCCTGTTTTCCTAACCACATCGTGTAACTTGACAGGGAGCGTTTTATGTGGGTATGATGCAGAATGATTAACTCTCAATCTAGCACAATTTTGTACATTCCCTTTGAGTGTTTGAAGTGGACTGTCCAGAAGAAGGATTATCTTGTATCTTGAGATGTATCTGCTCTTGAACTTTTGATGGCAGCAGTGGAGAGGGAGCTTTAATTACAATATAAAATGTGCTTTCCTCACACTACTCGTGTTTGGCTGTGCACGTGTGCAAATGTAATTTTACTCTTTACCTAATACCATACTTTAGCCGACCGAAGAATGTTTGATGATGTAGTGTCGAAAGGGCTTTATTTGTTTAGTAATCCTGAGCCTTAACTGCATTGGAAGTGTGGAAAGGTGGCAGTCGAATTGGAGTTACGATATATCTAAACTCATTCAAAATGTGCTGTGTGTTTTTGATGGGAGACTATACAGTGAACCTCACTTTGTACCAACCCCACGCATTACCTGCTCTGGGACTGTATTTTTGACCGAGAAGAGCGTGCCTCACTATTCAGCTAAACCCCAACTGTACATGCACCAGGGAGTGCATGATGAACAGTGTGCAGGGAGTCTCACTTTGCATCTAAGACCAGGATAAATTTGATTTGCGAGGATTTTATGGGGAAAATTTGATGGGAGATTTAGCCTATTTTATTTCCCGAATGGTAATCGGCTGGGGAGTTTTCGATGGGACAATGTAGAATGAAAGGTTCTGTGTATGATGCATCATGATATGCTGCTCTGTCAATATAATGTTGCTACACCAGAAAGTGAGTCCGGCTCGCTCTGTCCTCGGAGTGAAGAATCTGTAGTTGAATAAAAGGAAAACTCTCTATCAAAGCCCCTGTTGCAAATGCCCAGGGAATCATTGGTTTGCACAGTTGTAATGTGCTCCCCTGGCCTCAATCATCTGTTCACTTCCAAGCAGATATAGCGTCCAGATCGACCTTTTTGTCACTTCCCATTCTGAAACATCACTGAACTGACCTTGATGTCAACAGCAACCAGATTGCTACACGTACCACAAAGTTATTGTTACTATGACACAGGCACATCACTTACCACACTCTGAACGACAAACCCAAACAGATACATCAATTAAATCACTCTGATTTAACCCACCTGTCTACGTATATTACTTTCCTCAATTTTATTGACACCACCGTGCAGATACATCACTTACCACAATGTTCTTATCACCCTCCATACAGTTGATTCACTGTCCACACGTTTAACATCACCGTCCCTCCAGTCAGGTCCCTGATATCAATCTGATTGCAAATATCCATTCATTTAGCTAACTAACCTCACTATTAATTTCACTATCCATACAATTAGATCATTTACCTCACTCCTATTTTCAATATCCATGCAGTAATATCACTGACCTCACCCTTAATTTCAATGTCCATTCATTTAGTTTGCTCACTTGACTCTTATTGCCACTATCCATCCACTTGGTTCACTGACCTCACTATTATTGTGACTTATTGTGCTTGTTAGGATGCAGGTGCAGCAAATAATGAAGAAGGATAATTAAATTTCCGCTTGTACTGCTAGGGTATTGGATTTTAAAAACAGTGAATTCTTGTTACAACTTTCCGCAGTGTCAGTGTGCTTGGAGTACAGAGAAAAAAAATGTCCCTTTCTTTAAGAAATGATGCATTGGCATTGGAGCAAGTTCCACAGGGAATCATTAGTCTGATTCCTAGCATGAAGTTGTTGACTTATCAAGAATGGCTAAACTGGTTAGGCCTTTATTGATTACAGTTTAGAAGAATGAGGGTTGATCGTATTGAAACATAAATGTTTCTAAGGGGGCTTGACATGGCAGATGTTGAGAATATGTTTCCATGAGTGGGGGATGCTTGAACTCGAGTATGTAGATACAGGATAACGGAAAGACATTAAGCACGGAGATTCGAAGGTTTTTCCTCTCTTAGGGCGTAGGGAATAGCTGGAAGTATGTACCCCTGCGTGTTGTGAAGGCTGGATCACAGATTGTATTTAAAGAGGTGATAGATATACTGTTGAAATGTCGTGGAGTTGAGGACAAGGAGGAGCTGGAATGCAAGACGACTTGAAGACTTTGGCAGATCAACGAACATCTTATCGAATGACAGTGCAGGCTTGAGGAGCCGAATTTCATCTCCTGCTGCTATGTTTTCAGTCTTTATATGTTCTATCCATTCAGTTAGGTCAGGAAGCTTAATCTTTTTGTCACTGTCCATCCAGTCAGATCGCTTACCTCACTCATTGTCGTTGTCATTATAGTTAGACCACTGTCCTCACTCTCCTTGTCTCTCTCCATCTCGTTAGACTGGAAAAACTGAGCAGGTCTGGCAGCATCGGCGGCGAAGAAAATAGTTGACGTTTCGAGCCCTCATGACCCTTCAAGTTCTGTTGAAGATTCATGCTGGAGATGAATTCACTGATATTACCCAACCGTCTGAGTACATTGAACTTCTTCTGCAATTGCTGCCAAATCCACTGGTTCAGAGGTCTTACATTGGCCCCCCTTTCCAGCAGATAATCTGTGCTCCTGCAGCAAGCACTGAATGCCCTGTGTCTCAATTTTCACTTGACTATCCAAATTTTCAGCAGAAACAAAAAAAACATAAGAAATACCTGTGGTGGTTACGGACCAAATCCCGGTCTCTAGCAGGACAGGAAAACCCAGCCTTGGGAACACACAGATTATCCTTGATTGTGACAGGACAAGTTCAGAAACCAATTGCAAAATTAAATAATGCAGCATTATTGGTTTTAAAAACAGATACGCATGAAAAAAATAATCAGCAATAATTCTTAATTATATGCACATCATTAGTTAGACTCCGGTTGGAGAATTTTGTCCAATTCTAACCATCAGACTGTGGCAACAATGGAATTCCGTGATGACGATTCAGAATTGATTTATCTGAATGTTTCCGAGGAGCTGGCGAGATTGAAAATTCGGGGAGTGTCTCTGTAGAGTTGGTAAGAGTAATGGGAGAATAAGTCTTGGTTTGAGATACATGAAAGTTTTGATCAGAGTGATTGAGATGAAACTGGTTCTAGTGGCTGATATTTTTCGAACATGAAATAACAGATTAAAGGTAATCGTCAAAAGTTAATGGAATACAAATGTGGAGAAAGATTTGCAGGAGTCCATATTCCCTTGGGTGGAGGGGGTTGCAGACCCAAATGAACACCCTCAGAAGGGGATGGGGGCAGTTGGAAAGAGGAGCCAATGTGAGACGTCTGAACCAGTGGGTTTGGAGGCAGTGCCAGAAGAAGTTTAATGTACTCAGACGGTTGGGTAATATCAGTGAATTCATCTCCACAGGGCATATCCTACTCACAACGTCATCAACCTCTCACACAGCTCATTCTACCGCACCCCCATCACTCACCCATCAGCAGTCACTGACCACATGTACTAATGCTTAATATTCACAATCACCTCCTAACTCTCACACACCTTGCACTGGTACCACCTTCACATTCACCAATTACTGTTTCAACTTTATCCCCGGCTATTCAGCTACGGCTCGCAAAGCAACCAACGCAGTTCCACACCATCATTGACATTCTGCCCTCCATGGCTGGAAGGACAACGTGACAACTTACAAACAGGGAGTGGGAGAGAACCAGAGGGTACCAGGCACACCTTCAATTACTGTGCTTCAGGGAGGAGATGGCTCTTTGTATCGTGGGAGCGGCTGTGACAGAGCCTATAGCTTTAGGTATCTCCATGGGTATTCGGGATATTGCTATGTCACAGTCTTATGTCCTTTCTGAAGGCCCAGCTCACCTTCATGGTTCTGTCTGGAATGATGATGCACAAGCTGCAGCTGCTGAGGAAATGGAGATCTTGCTCTCCATCCCACCCACAACCCCTCATCCAATCCAGAACTCCTGATTTCAAGCTTGGTAATGGCAGCCAAAAACGAGCAGTTCCCCTTTGAGAGAGAGGGGGAGAGAGAGGTGGGTTGAGAAAGAGATAGTTGGTGGGGGCTAGGGGCAAGGGAGAGAGGGTGGATGGAAAAGACGTGGCAGAGAGAATGATGGCAGAACTGGCTATGTGGACCTGTCAATTAGTTCTGACAGTCACAGCAAACAGCTCAAATATTTGCAGTGCATGTAAAATAAAGACGAGTGAAGAGTCGGAATATATATGTGGTTATGTGGTGAATCTCCGAGCAGCAATGGGCTGCAGACAGGCCATTTGGAAAGGTTAGTTCTTCTGCCAGCTCAACGGAGAGTGTGGTCACAAATAAGTTCTGGTGCAAGGGAATCAGATGGGAACTTTGCTGGGCCCTGTGGAATTGGACACTAAATCCATGACAGCATTAGAGGACACAGCTGCGATCCAATATCTGACTGACATTATCTCAACTCCCACTGCAGTACAGACAAAAACTATCCAAAATCTCAACGCCGCAGTGGGAGCTCAGGCTTTACTCATGATATCCATGCTTGCTGCCATGCAGGCAGCTGTCGTGATGGCTGTGGATCTCATTGCTCAAAGGACATGCACAATCTCTCAGCAGCCCATCAAAATGTACTCCAGCAGAATACTAGGATTCCTGCAGGTACGGCCCTTGGGAATGACAGTGTCTCAATGGAACAAGAAGCTGATATCCTCTCTCGGGTTGACAGCATTTGTTCTCTATTCAATGACACTCCACCAGTGTCCTTGTTGTCACCCACACCACCTAGCACAGACTGTTGCTGCCCATGTCCAGGTCGTGCAGTCACAATCTGAGTTCTAAAGCTCGAGGATGCCAAGGGAGGCTAACTGCAGCATTCCCCAGTGATAGTCTGCAGCCTTCCAACAGCCATGCTACAGTCACTGGAGAAGCAATATGTAGGAGCAGTAGGTACATCGAGGGATCATACAGGACAGACAGCAATCAAGTTCAAAAATCTGAAAAAGTCGAGTGTTCATTGTGTAGTTGGTTGTGTTGTTGCATACAATGTTAATGAATAAATTTGTGTTACTAATTTTTATTGCATAGTAGTGACTAAGGGGAAGCTGTGATGGGATATTTGAGATGGTTGGAACTTTGGAGAATGCTGGGATAGGGCGAGGGTTGCAATGGGAATAAGAGCCTTATTACTCACTCTCCGACAGCCTGCCTGGGTCACACACAACCATGAAATATCCTGCCTGCCTCTTATTACCCCTCTGGAGGTGTCCTCCACTTTGATGGTACAGTTGCTTATGCAATCATGGCAGTGATGACATTATTATCATTCCAGCGATGTTGCAAATGGACATGCCGCATCCTAGTGAGGAATGCAAATGGATACACCCTAACAATTACATTGGCTGTTTAGATACGTGGAGACGGGCTTCTGAACTGAACCACTAAAGTCACTTAATGAAGATTTAACAAAAAAAATGTTTTTAACATGGCAAGGTGGATTATATTAGAATATTTAATATCTCCCTCTATCTCCCTCCCCCTCTCTCTCTATCTATATCTATCTATCTATCTATCTATCTATCTATCTATCTATCTATCTATCTATCTATCTATCTATCTATCTATCTATCTATCTATCTATCTATCTATCTATCTATCTATCTATCTATCTATCTATCTATCTATCTATCTATCTATCTATCTATCTATCTATCTATCTATATATATACATAAATATATATAAACAACGATACATAAGTAGATAGATAGATAGATAGATAGATAGATAGATAGATAGATAGATAGATAGATAGATAGATAGATAGATAGATAGATAGATAGATAGATAGATAGATAGATAGATAGATAGATAGATAGATAGATAGATAGATTGATAGATAGATAGATAGATAGATTGATAGATAGATAGATAGATAGATAGATAGATAGATAGATAGATAGATAGATAGATAGATAGATAGATTGATAGATAGATAGATAGATAGATAGATAGATAGATAGATAGATAGATAGATAGATAGATAGATAGATAGATAGATAGATAGATAGATAGATAGATAGATAGATAGATAGATAGATAGATAGATAGATAGATAGATAGATAGATAGATAGATAGATAGATAGATAGATAGATAGATAGATAGATAGATAGATAGATAGATAGATAGATAGATAGATAGATAGATAGATAGATAGATAGATAGATAGATAGATAGATAGATAGATAGATAGATAGATAGATAGATAGATAGAAAGATAGATAGATAGATAGATAGATAGATAGATAGATAGATAGATAGATAGATAGATAGATTGATAGATAGATAGATAGATAGATAGATAGATAGATAGATAGATAGATAGATAGATAGATAGATAGATAGATAGATAGATAGATAGATAGATAGATAGATAGATAGATAGATAGATAGATAGATAGATAGATAGATAGATAGATAGATAGATAGATAGATAGATAGATAGATAGATAGATAGATAGATAGATAGATAGATAGATAGATAGATAGATAGATAGATAGATAGATAGATAGATAGATAGATAGATAGATAGATAGATAGATAGATAGAAAGATAGAGATAGCAAGTTTGATTGATCGAGAGATAGGTAGGTAGATCCGTTTGTAAGGAGGTAGAAACCCTAAATTATACACTATTATTCACAGTAGGTACACAGTCCAAGTGAACTAAGAGGAGACCTGTAATCAGGCAGACCAAACAGAACTCAAGTGACAAATATATTTTGATGAAAAGCAATGGATCTTTAATTAAATCCTGACAGTCGCTTGTCCCACCGTGAGCCTACTGGTAACACTGAACTCCATCTTTGACACGAGGCTTTCCAATCTCCTTTCTCCAAGAGCTCTCTTCAGAATCGTCTACCACACTGACAATTTCTCTCAGGCGCCTTCCGCAAGTATTCACCTCCATGGTTTGGAGATCTCCCTCCAATGCTCTTCATCCCCGGGACATCACACACAGCCAAGCTCTCTTCTAATCACTCATTCTCACCGACTAGTGCCGCTGCTTCAAATTCCCATAGCCAAGTTTAATGGGTACTCAGCTGTTTAATTGAACTCCTGACTTACTAAACACCTTTATATCTGCTTAAGTTTGTTCCCTGCACATTTTTTTAAAAGATTTAAATTTGAAGTTTGGAGCCTTACATTCAGCTCCTTATTTTTAAATTCGCTTAACAGACATTTTGCCAGTTCGTTATTCTTCATTTGACCAGGATGTCTTCTTGGGACTTGGTCTGGACTGTTTCTCAAACTTTTTGCTTTGGGGCCTATTGCTTATTTTGGGACAATCATTCTCACTTTTGTTCCCTTTTCACTGACTGCAGATTCCCCTGGCAGCTGTCTTGAAACTGAAATAAAACTGCTCGGGTGTCTGGTTCTTTGGCTGGTTGGTTGGTTGCTGGATTGGTTGGTTGTATCGTGGTTGGTTGGTGGGTTGGTGGGGCGGTTGTTTTCGCCCTGTCTGTCTGACCGTCTGTCAGTGGACAGGGGGTGGGGTGGGGGTGGGAGTGGCGGGTGGGGACTTGGTCTGCCTCTCTGAAACACTGTTGCTCGGCAACAGCAACATGGTTATTGGTTTTACCTCGTCAGAATCGTAAAACTGATTCGAATTACAGACAGCTTTAAAGTGAAAACAATTCTCAACTTGACATTTTCTAAACACATGGAAACATATGCAAATCATACTTAGAAATCAATGCTAAAATTCATCCCTAACGCCTATTAGGGTGTACAGCACGATGCAGGAGCTCATGCAGTTAAATACTAGGGGAGCAAAGGTGCTGCCAGTGGCAATGAATGTGACAGTTACCGGATCTCCTTTCTCACACTATCCTCAGTTGGCCAATGTAGGCAAGTGACATCAATTATTCTGCAGCGCATCACTGCATAAAACAATTGACGGATTCCTAATTGGTCAATATTTATTAACAGTGTGAAGGGTGCAGTAGAACACCACGAACTTGAAAACCTGCTCCAGCGTGCACTACAGGGTTCGCTGCGAGCAGTTCAGGAATCAGAAGCATTACATCATCAAACTAAAGGTCTGCAGAAAGATGTTCCTGGGGGCTGCATTGCTCTCAGATTTCTGCGGTTATTTTCACGTGGTCGTTTGGCAGGGGGCGGGGAGTGGTGAGTTTCTGTGTGTTCAGGGGGCAAACTCGATCTCCAAAACGCCAACCACTGGTTCTGAAAGAGGTTCAACGGCTGCTTACTTCAGAATGATGGTGTTATGGGTGCTGTCAAGATGGGGCACATTCACCTACATGATCTACTGTGCATCACCACATAGCTACTGTTCATTATGGCACCTCACCACTATCTTCTAAAGTACAAATGGCCAATTTCACCCAAACAGGTGAAATAATAAAATTTCGGAAAAATGGATTGAGAGTTATTTCAATGACGGGACATTTGAAATTGTGGCTCAACGGGGCCAAATAAAACATCTGGAATCCTTCTGTCCTGGGAAAACAATGAGACCTCCCAAAATACTTCTCCCTGCTGAGGGGTAAAACGGTGCATTCACCACACCCGACATAGATGCTCTCTGTCAGCTAATGGTTACTTCGTTGGATAGCATACAGAGAGATAAAGGATATGTTATCCACTCCTGCCTACAAATTTTGGCATCCATAGAAGTTCACTGGAACTCTGAACTTAACTTCCAATGCTATAACCGTCCGCACCCTAGTGTGATGCTTTGAGTCGTATTGATGGACGAGACACAGCTCTGTGACCAACCCTTGTTGACACAGAGTCTCTCCTCACAATCTATTCCTGGGTTAGGTCTAGTTTGGTAAATTGTTCTGGGAAAACGAGGGGTGCGTAGGGCAGAGCCCACATTATCCACCTCCTTTACAGAGGATTCCCTCTCTGCAGCCACTGTGCCAAGTGATGATAATGTTCCTGTCACAGATTCTCTGCAACAAAATACCCCATGCCTCATCCAGAGCTGGGTCGCCAAATCATCTGCCCTCCCTGAATATATGCAGCAGCTCACAACAGAAGCTCCTGAAAACGATCCCCAATATCTCCACAAATTTTCCATTTACAGAAGTCATTCAAAGCCCCTCAGCTGCAAGATAGACAGTCCAAACATTTTAAATACCGATAGGCGGGGGCGGAGGTTTCGTTGTGTTACTGAAAACTTGTTTATTGAGACTGACTCATGCAGTCGTTCAATGGTCAGACACACACCAAGTTGAAGAGACATGTGTTTAAGGTGCTAAAAACGCCTGTCCACCATGGAGCAACAAGTGGGAGTCGCTGGGAAGTGAATGAACGCGCGAAACGGACCACGTCATTTTTTGAGTATCATAACTCCGGCAGCAGTGGCCCTAAACCGCTACATAGGCCATATTTATATTCGGGGAGAGGCGCGGAGGGGCAAGATCGAGTGAAACATGTTCCTTTTTAAATTGAAGTGCATTAAATTTAAAAGCAAATATTTTGCAGGAAGAATGGGAAAAGGCAGAGGGATTGCAGTTAATCGGAGGAGTGAGACCATGGAGGCACCAAATGATTAAGTGGTTATGTTAAAATTGAGGAGGTACAATTTCTGGAATCAATGCAGTTCAATTACTACATGGATGATGGATGAGCGCGATTTGTTGTGAGTTAGGGTATGGACCGCATTGTTTGGAATGAGCTTCTGTTTCTTAAGGTAGTTAGTTGACCACGATGACACTGGAATAATGGAGCCTGTGTTCAGGAACAGGGGAGTGTTTATTCAGTAGCTGGGTAACGGCGGCGATTTGATGAGTGGAAGGGGGAAATTTGGTAGTGGCGAGTATTGGTGGTCAGCAGTAAGCTCAGGGTCAAACGGATGGCACATGGTTTGAACAGCCTGTTTCTACCGCAGATATTGGCCAGGGAGGCTCGTGTATTCAGTGGATCAGGAGTGGAGTTTCTGAGATAAACTGAAGAGAAGAGATTTCATCTTCCCAAAGTTCAAAAAATAGTAACAGTTATGAAGTTAAGTGCTGTTATAATATGAATAACTAGACAGAAATAGTTTCCATGTGAACCAACAATATCCAGGAAGGTATAAAATCTGCTTGCATATCATGAAGTGTCCAATTGATGCGAGCAGGTAATTGCAACCAATAATAATGTTTAGGCAGCATGTACAAACTCAAGGATAAATTCCTGTCCTTTGTTGCAACATTCCAAAGTATTGTTCTTAAATTCTGATCCATTCCTGTAACGTTCCAATCCATTGTTCTCAGATTGTGATCCGTTGTTGGAACGTTATAATCGATTGTTCTCAGACTCTGATCTCTCATCTCCCTCACTCTGGAGCCGCTGATCCGTCTCAGTATCGGAGGTGTTGCGTCAGCTCACACTATGTGATAACACATTGTCTGGAGTACCTTACTAATAGATGAGGAAAAGTCTTCACTGACACAATTAGAATCCATGGAGACAGGTGATAATTTCAGTCACAAAACAAAGAGGTTCTGTTAACCCCTTTCAATCCAATGTTTTTTTTTCACACAATAAATTCGAATTGTTACCCAGTCCGGATGGGATATATAACTGTCACTGAGGGAAGGAACAGTGGAAATATTGAAAGCTCTGGCAATAATGTTTCACTCCTCCTTTGCTTTGGGACTGCGGGTTTCAAAATGTCCCACCCGCCTTTTTATGACAGGAGTGATGAATACTATCTGGAACTAAAGAGCAGCTAGTGTAATGTCGATGATGGGAGCATTTCTTGAGGTCATAATCTTGCTCAGAAATGCATGTTTCTTTTTAAAAAGATTAGGTTAATAAATTATCAGAAGCACGGATATGTCAATTGGAAGTCACATCTGATAATCTTAATATAGGCCTTTTTCTAAGGACGAGAGTATTGCTGAGAGAAGAGTGCTTGATATTATTTCGGTGAAGGTAGTGTAATCAAGAACCGTTTTTTGGAGTTCTGATCGAAATAGAACCCCATGGATTAAAGGAACAGTACCAGTGTGAATGCGAGATTGGTGAAGAGACAGAGAGAAGTGGAGGCTAATGGTTGTTCAGAATTGAGGGGAGTTTAAATTGATGTGAACCAGGGATCGACATCAGATGCGCTGTCCTTTATTATACAAATAAAGGACAAAGGACTCGATACAAATTTCATAATTTCTAAAACTGGAGGGAACTTTTTTTTAAATTTGGGGTGCAAATTTATGACTGATCTGACGAGATGTATTTTGCTCTTAGTGCTAAGTGAACGTGAAACTCTCTGCCTCAGAAAGCAGTCCAGGCGGGGTAACTGAATATATTTTCTGGCAGCAGAACGTCGATTCTTGTTATCAAGGTAATCAAAGGTAATTATCGATAAATGGAAATGTAGAATTTGAAAAACAAAAAGATCGTTCATGATCATGTTGAATAGCGGAAAAGGCTCGAAGGCCTGAATGGATTACTGATCCTCCAATATAATATGTCCTTATTTGCAGATAACAGGATGCTAGGAATGCAAAGAGTGAGGTGGGCAGCATTATGCTTCAGAATAATGCACACAGCTTGGTGAAATTGAGTAAAAAGTGGGAATAGACACTTAAACCAGGGATGCGTGAAAGATACATTTCGGAGGTGGAATGATGAGAGAGAAAGTAAACTAAATAGGGCAATTTTAAACAAAGTGCAGGAAGAGAACTGATACAGTTACACAATTGTTAATAACTGGGTGGACAAGCAGATAGATTTGTTTAAAATCCTTAGAGGATGTGAGACCTTATAAATTGAGACAGAGAGCACAAACGTAAAACATTAAATTTAAGTTTCACACATCACTGGCTAGAGCTCCGCTGGGAAATTCTTTCTTACATATTATCAACTACTTGTGGTTTTGGAGTGATTGCAGAGAAGATTTAGCGGAATGCTGTGAGGGATGAGCGATTTCAGTTCAATTGGGGAAACTGGGGAATCTGGAATTATTCTGCTGTCATCAGTCAGATAAAAGGGGAATTCTATTGAGTTCTCCAAATTAATGCGGAGTTTAGGAAAAGTAAGTGTGTTCATTTGAACAACGAACCGTAACAAGGTGTGCATTAATTGGTAAAATTGCCGAGGGCACTTAAAGAGAATTTTTGTTTTAATACAAAATTGTTAGAAGTTAGAATACACTGTTTGAAATCAAGATCGAAACCGCCTGCTCGGGCTGATAGAAAATGTGCCATGACACTATCTCAAAGAAGAGCAGTAGGCTCTCTCTAGTGTCATGATCAATACATATCCCCCATCAACATCACAACATAAGAGATTACCTATTTTGTTGAGAGCTCTGAGGAATGACAAAGATCATAGATGTGATTTCCCCGGATGGTCAGAACCCTCACTGTGTCTTTGGTGGGACGTTTCAGTGACGGGTAGAGGGTGGTTCAGGAGGATTTTTGAGAGAATCTTACCCACAGTGAACTGAAACAAAATGCCTCTGTGGAGCCCAAAAATTAATTTATCCCTTTTCATAAACAAGGAATCATTGGTGACATTTCAGCAGTCTGGGAGTGGGGCCACTTTTTCCCAGATCGCACTAAAAAATCCAGAGAGCTTGAGCAAGGCTATAAATGCCGGTGTTGTCACCACCCTTCTGTATTGCAGTGAGATTTGTGTCAACTACCAGAGTTAATTCCAGGTGCTGGAGAATATCCAGCAAAGATGCATCCACAGGACACTCAAATTCAAGTGGGAGAACTGCTGAACAAATTCTTCTACCTTCACTGAAGGCATCTCCTCCAATATCGCAACCCTGACCATGTGAAATCAGTTACACTGCTTTGGACACTGCACCCACGTGTTAAAGAATTAACTTGTGAAGCAGATCCCCTTTTCACAACTTGAGGGTGTCATGTGATCTCAATGAGTAGAGAGAAAATACTAGAAGGGCACTCTGGCTTCCGGAGTGAAAATGGGGCAAACGGGCATCGGTGTACTGGAGGAAGTTGCCTCATCGAAAATGGTGCAATGCATTCAGAGACACTCTACTTTGGAGAAGTGACAAAAGCGAAAAGAGATGGAAGCGAACCCTGAATCATGGAAGCCCATTCCTCAGGGAATTTCCTTTCCTATCTGCATGAATGCTGTTATCTACAGGATTCGTCCGCTGAGGCAAGTGCGGCACACAAACACTGAATCCTACGAGGCGTCATTTTCGTTTCGAGCAACTGATTGTCATGATGATAATGTGATAACGACATTTGATTTAGTGAATGAATTCCTAATTCAATTATTGTAATGTCTTCACATTAGGCAATGCCAACACTATCCCCACCCCCGTGCTAAATGTGAGGGAGTTTGAACCGATGTAGTAAGGCACAGCCGGGCATCCAGAAGGTGCGGTGATCTATCAGCTGCAGCAAAATTGTATAAATCTGCAAACTTTGAACTCAACCCACAACCTCCAGTACAATCACATCAGCGAAGCTACCAAGATTCCTAATGAAGTGCACGAGGGCATATCAGAGGCAGCATCAGCCTTACTTAAAAATATGATTTCAATATGGGGCAGCCACATCACCGGACTCCATGCATGAAATACTGCACAAGGAACAATCTCATCCAGGTACTTGTTAAAGGAAGTGAGGCAACCCGCCTCCACCAGACTTCCAGGCAACACATTCCAGGCCGTAACTGCACTCTGGGTAAAAGGATTTTTCCTCACATCCAACCTAAACCTCCTTACCCTCACCTTGAGCTTGTGACTGCTCGTAACTGAGAAATGAGCGATGGGCAATAGTTGCTCCCTACTCACTCTGTCCATGCCTTTCATAATCCTACTCAGCTCCTCAGTCTTCTCTGATACACCGAAAGCAGAACAAGTCTATGCAACCTTGCTTTCACAAATTAAATGTTTCATCCCATACAACATCCCGGTGTATCTCATTGGCACCCCCTCCAGTGCAATCACATCCTTCCTGTAATGTGGTGACCTGAACTCCTCCTGTGGCCTCACCAAGATCCTATACAATTCCAACCTGACCTCCCTACTTTAATAACATATGCCTCAATTATTAAAGGCAATTGTCCATTGTCCCTTTTTCACCAAACCATTAACAAGCCTCGCCGCCTTCAGAGACTTGTGGACACAGAAGGCTATGTGGCTTTGTTCTTTAGAACTTCCTCGTGTCATGCCGTTCATTGAATACTTCCCTGTCAAATTACTCCTTCCAAAGCGTATCACCTCAAACTTTTCCGGGTTAAATTCCATCTGCCGCTTATCTGCACATTTGACCATTCCACTATATCTTCCTGCAGCCCAATACACTCAGCCTTTCGGCTCACGACTCGGCCAATCTTTTTGCCATCCACAAATTTACTAATCTTAACCCGCACATATTAATCCATGTTGTTTAGATAAATGACGAACACCGGGGAATCCATCACAGTTCCCTGTGGAACATCACTGGAGGCGGGCTTCCAGTCTTAAAGCAGCCTTCAGTATCAGCCTCCGTCTCCTACAACTAAGCCAATTTTGAATCTACCTTATCAGATTACCACGTATCCCACATGCATTTGCCTTCTTTAAAGTGTCCTATTTTAGGCCTTGTCAAATGCTTTGGTGATATCCATATAAACTGCATCAACTACACTACCCTCATCTACACACTTGGTCTTCTCAGAAAAAAAAAAATTGTGAGGCATGTCCTCTCACTGAGAAAGCCGTGCTGACTATACCTGATCAATCCTTGCCTCTACAAATGGAGATACAGTCCGTCCTATAGAATTTTCCCCAATAGCTTCCCTACCACGTGAGATTCACTGGTCTTTAGCTTCCTGGCTGGACTCCACAAACTTCTCTGATAGCAGAAGCACTTTGGCTGTTCTAAAGCCCACAGGCACGCCCCCCTCCCCCCCACCCCCCACAACCTCCCCCCACACTCCACCCCGCCCCCCTCCCCCGTGGCCAGGGTTGAATTGCAAAATTGGGCCAGAGTCCCTCTGACGTCTTCCCTTGCGTCCCTCAACAGTTTGGACACCCGTCATTAGGACCTGGATATTTTTCCACTTTTAAGCCTGCCAACCCCACGATTACTTTGTCGCTCCTATTAACAATTCACTCAAGAACCTCGCTGTTTCTCTCCCCGACTTCTATACGTATACCCTAATTTGCTTGCGTGAAGGCAAATGTGTATTATTTGTTAAACTGTCTGCCGAGGTCCTCTGGCTACAACCATGATTGACCCCTTGGTCCCAAATGAGCCCTCCTCTTTCCCTGGTTTTTCTCTTAACATTGATATACATATAGAAAATCTTGCGATTTTCCTATTTTTAACAGCCAGAGCTTTCTCATATCCTCTTATTGCTATCTTAATTGTTATCCTAAACTCCACCCCTCACATTTTGTAATCCACTAATGCCACCGATGATTTGCTCCCCTTGTGACTTCTAAAAGCCTCCCTTTTCCTACTCATTATATCCTGAATGTCCATGGACATCCATGTTTCTCTGGGCTTGTTACACACACCTATCACCCTAGAGGGAACATGAAGTGCCTGTACTCTCCCAATTTCCTATTTCATCACCCACCCCCCACCACCCCACCCCACCCCCCGGACTGCAATTCTGTAGATTTCCTCAGAAGAAGCCTTTCCCAGTCTAACTTTTCTATTTCCCGCATAATTTTCTAATGTCCATTCTCTAAACATCCAAAACATTTTGTTGAAACTGGTCTTTTTATGTGTCCATAACAAGATTTAATTGTACCATGTTGTGGTCGCTATCACTATTATGCTCGCCCACCACTACCTCAGCCACCTGTCCGGCATCATTCCTCAGAATTATGACGAGCACTGAGCCGTCCGTTGTTGAACCCTGTATATCTTGACCAAAAAAGTTTTCCTCTACACATTTCAAGAAATTCATTCCATTCGACCCCTGAACACTTCAATTATCCCACTTCATTTTGGGAAAGTAGAAATCACTTAATATAATCAACATAGTGTTATTATTTTGACACAACTCTGCAAATTGTGCACAGGTTTGCTCTTCAATTCACCTCTGACTATCTGGGGATCTGTAATAAGCACCGAACAATGTGGCTGCCACATTTTTATTCGAAAGCTCTACCCACAAAGCTTCACTTGATACCCCCTCAAAGAAAACATCTCTCCTTACAGCAGTATCTGAATCCTTAACTAATATTGCAATGCCTCTTCACCTTTTTCTCCCTCCCATTCTCGCCTGAATATTCTGTATCCCGCAATGTCGAACGGCCAATCATGGTCCTCCCTCACCCAAGTCTCAGTGATGGCTAATGTATCACAATTCCACGTCCCCCATAACACATCTGTTTCCCTTTAATACTTATGGCTTTAAAGTAGAGGCCATCCAGCATTGCCTTACTTCCGTGAAAATTATGCGACTCTACTCACTTTGACATGATTACTTTACTGTATTATGATGTATCCCTATACTGGTAACATTATGTGTCCCCTCCCCCTGTCGAATAACGTCATAACCCTCCCAAAAACTCTAGCAAAGCCGCCCACAGTGATTGCAGTCCTGCTTTGGTTCAGATGTAGACCGTGCAACTTGTAAGGTTCCCTAATTCCCCAGAAACGGTACAAGTGCCACCAGAATATAAAACCCTCCCTCCTGCACCAACTCCTAAGCCACGAATGCAGCTGCGTTCTTCTCCTATTTCTGTGCTCGCTGGCATGTAGCACTGGGAGTTTTCCAGATATTACAACCTGAAAGATCGTGTACTTCAGCCGACTACCTAGCTCCCTGAATTCTTGATGCAAGACCTCATCCCTCTTTCGAACCATGTCGTTGGAACCAACATGTACAATGACCGCCACCTTATCACTCTCCCCCTTCAGGATGCCCTGCAGCCCGCAGTGACATCCAGGACCCTGGCACGACGGAGGCAAAACACTATCCTGGAGTCACTTTGACGGCCACAGTAGCTCATATTTGTTCCCCTGGATATAGAATCCCCTATAAATATTGCTCTTCCACCATCCCGCCCCTCCTGTAGAGACATGTTGCTTGAGATCCCAAGAAGCTTGGATCTGTTTGCACTCCCTGGAGGAACCAGCGGAATCATCAGCCCCCAAAATGGAATGCCGATTCGCAAGTGGGACCCCAGGGGACTCCTGAACTACCAGCCTGTTTTTCTTTGACTGCCGAGTGGTCACCCATTCACTTCTTTCCTCAAATACCTTCAGCTGCGTTGTGACCACCAGTCTAAATGTGCTAACCACGATGCTGTCAAACTCGCATATGCTCCGCAGTCTCCCGAGCCACCGTTCCAGCTCTGAAACACAAGCTTCCAGGAGAAGCAGCTGGATACACTTCATGCACGCATGCTGGTGCTGGGCACTGGAAATGTTCCCAGGTTCCCACATGGAGTAAGAGGAGCACACCATGGATTTGAACTCTGCTGCTATGATTTATCCCTTTAAATTAAACATCAAAAATCAATTACTATAGTATCCTTATTTCTTGACCTTTGATAGAACAGTACATGCAATCAAAAAACTACAAAAGGATGATAAATTATAAGCAGTTATTAAAAGTAGTAAATAATTACCCGACCTAACGCACTACTTACTAGTCATTCATTTCCCTTGTAGCCTCTACTGCTGCTGCAGGGAAAGACCAATCTCTGAAGATTTCAGAAGTTGGATCGCAAAGAAAAAATGCAAAGAGCACCTCTTCCCTACGCAAATTTGCAATTAACCACGCTCAGTCCGATCGAGTTTCGGTCACAATGAGGTCTCACCCCTGCTCGTTGCAAGGAAACTGTCAGTGTGCTTCTGAATCGTTATTTTCATAAAAAAGGGTCTGATGCGAGCTGAGGTCACTCACCCTAGTTAAGCTTCAAATAGTACTCAACAACATATTCATACCTATTCAGGCTTCAGGAGATTGATGGTTAAATAACACACAGTCTGCATACTCAGCTAGTTTACCACGCTTTTAACTGGACGACTGAACTTACAAAAATTGAAGGAAATAACAGACCAGTTGAATTCCAACTGTGCATCAAATCACAAAGACCCATACTCACTCAGGCTGTGTCTTACTCAAATTGAGGCCAATCCCCTGCAAGCAAAACAGTAGTTCGGTGGGGAACTGGAAAGTGAGTTTGTGATCCCATATCCAGCTGAAGAAAATGTAGTGCAGGTAATCCAACGAGAAAGTCAAAATTGGGAATAATGGAATATTAAAACGGTTAGTCCTTGGAAATGGATCAGACAACGGGATTGCATTGTTTCTGTGGGGATGGATTAATATTAACTGCTACTTTTTATCTTTGGAGCTAACTTCCTTGCAGGACTCCGAGCCAAAAGAATACTCAGTGGAGGTGGGGGCTTTAAGGCAATGAAATGAAGAGTGAGAAAAGCTCTGGGCTGAGAAAGGGCAGATCCTTTTAACTAGCTGAAAAGGTGAAAAAATTGAAATAGGAAGGCAATGAAAGGCTGAGTGTCTGTGCTGAGAGGTTTTGCTCAGCCAATAATGGGGCTGAGCGAGGTTGGGATCGGATCAGAGCCCTCCTCAAGAGGGCAACATCAACCCATTGGCTATAAGCGCTAATAGCCTATTTGTTAGCGGATTGACAATTTGCCCGTGAGGGTCTAGACACAGAGAAAGGAACTAATTCAGCAGTGGATGCCATGAGAAAGATGAGGCGCGCTTTGATAAAAGGCAGCCAGAAAATGCTGCTGGTGGGACTTTGAACTATCGCAAAGGAGAAAGGGTGTGAAGGAAAGTCGACAAACTCTTATGCTTCGGTTTAGGGGGAAAAGGTCAATGGGCAAGGTTCTGTGTAGCGTTTCCAATGTGGAGAAAAAAAAATACCTTTAAGAAGAGTTTGAAACTCCTTTCATTGAAAAGGGGAGCACAGGAGAGGCACCACCTACTCCTAATGTTGAAGGGATGGGGCAGGAAGAATCCAGTGGTTTCGGTACCATTCCATACTGTGAGGTTTCACTCACACCTCAATCTCCCCCATGGTCAAACGGAATCCCATTTGTTTGGTGCGACTTGCGGGTCCATGGTGATTCCTTTCTCATGATACAGTGACAATAGACATTCCCAAAGGAAGTGGCGATTGAATTACAGACAGCGTTATAGACCCGGGCAGACACACATTTCTGAGATCATTTATACCCCACGTGAATTCTCCCTTCTGGTATGGTAAAGGAAGTGTCATGGAGAATGAGTGAGTATTCTCGTGTTTGAATTAAGATAAGTCCATCCTGCGCTCCGACGCTGGCACCAGAAGCAGATCTGGTAGCTTCCATTCCGAGCCAGCACGGCTGTTGACGGCAATTGACATCTCTCATGGATTCTGCGCTGTGCCCGTCCGACCGGAAGAGCAGGACAAGTCCACTTTCACTTTTTAAAAGCAGCAGGTCCACCTGGGCTTATCTGCCCCGAGGGATCTCACATTAGTCAATCTATATTTCACCCCGTTTATGGCAAAGTGCCTGCCAGGATTCTGCATGCCCTACCAGCTAATCGATTCTGCACATGACCTCCTGTAATTTTCACACAACACAGAAGGGCATCGGGAATTGTTAGAGGAACTCTTAGGACTGGTATGGAAGACTGGACTGAAAGTCAATCCCCAAAATGATAATAGTGGGTCACTTGGCGAACGGGGGAGTACACTTTTTGGAACTGACAATCAGACACAGAAAAGAGCTGGAAACAAGAACTAAACTGACTTTTTTAGCTGGAATTGGCTCAGTCCCAGATATCCGATCATTCGTGGGACTATCCAGATCCTGCATGGAATTTGTTGAAAGGGATGCTTCTCCGGATGGACCCCTGTTGTGCCTCCAACAGAAAGGAGTGTAGTGGGATTGTTATGAATCATGTCAAAATGCCTCTTTATTGTTGAGACGGGACATTCAGACTACCCCTGATATGGTAGCAATTAACACAGGAAAGAATTTCACTCCAGAAGTAGCAGCCACAGAACATAATTAAATTTCAGTTCTCATGAAAGAGTTCAATGGACGTCAAAACTGTTAGACCATACCTCAAGGGTATTAACTAAGGCAGAGAAGGGTCATTCATTCTGTGAAATGTATCCTTTCACCAAATCTAGGTACAGGAATCTCTTCGCTGTGTGCCCCGGAACACGCTCAGTGACTCTGCACACAGACCACACTGCGATTAGTGTATCACTGGAGGGATGGGTAAAGAATGTAACAGTGCCCTGCCCGTGACTAAACAGGTGGACGTGGTTACCAAGGGAAATGGGTTTGAAGGTGAATGCATTGCCTCAGTATCGGTTTGCTGTTCACGTCCAGAATGAGCGAGAGACTCACAGTTGCACAAGTGGAAGTGGTGTGGGATAATCGCGCTGGATTTGAAGCTGGTGCACAAGCAGAAGGGAGACTCATTCATGAGGATGGCTCCAGACTTGTGGAGATGGAGAAGGAAAGGCAGAGCTGGTTATCTATGACCCTATAAGAGTTTTGGAAATCGCCAGTAAATTGACTTCCGCACTCAGCGCACACAGGAAAAACTAGCAGCTGTCACTCATATAGTAACCTGAAGGAATTAACCAGCCTCTTGATTGGCACCACATGCACAAACATTCAATGTCCCCACCGTCGACGCACAGTAGCAGCAGCTTTACCATATACAAGAAGCACTGCAGGAATTCACCAAGGCTCCTTCGACTGCACCTTCCAAACAATCGAGCTCAACCTCTCAAAGGACAAGGAGAGCAGGCAGATGCAAACATCACCTCCTGAAGTGAACAAGTGTCTTGTGCCTGAAGTGATGAAGCATGTACACGGAAGCCCCAGCGCAGGATTTCCAGCTCCTGAGACCGCAGTCGAACGGGTTAATGATGTAGAATGTTGGCCCCAGATGCAGGGAGATGTGGGTGGTTACATTAAATATTATTCAGTCAATGATGCAAACAATCCAGGCCCAAACAGAATTAACGTGCCTATTGTACACACTCGAACAGCTGATGGGCCTTGGTAATGCATTCAGATCGATTTTATAGGGCCACTCCGAACCTCAAAGATGGGGAATAAATTCTGCCTGGTTTTGGCATAAAATTTTTATCAAGTGTGTCGAGGCATTTTCATGCAAGCAAGCTATTCATTGTGAACAACAAACACTTTAATATGAGAAGTGTTATGGAGATGGGGTCTGATCAAGGCTATAGGTAAGGATTAGGGCAGTCCCTTCACGTGGCAGTTCATTTTGGCCAATGTGAGTTTGTTGGTAGGAAATGAATGTGCGACACAGATCCCAATCAGCAGGGAAAGTGGAAATCATGAATCACACATTAAATATGACACTTCAAAAACAGTTAAATGAACAGGGAAGGAAATGGGATGATTTTCTCCCTTTGGTCCTGAGCACAATGTGAAAAGTAACAGAGAATTCACCTCACGAGTCGGAACTGAGCGAACCACGCACCCTTCTACAGAACTGTTGTTTCATAAATTTTCCAAAGGCAAATCCAAGACTTTCCGAAGGATCAGTTTGTGAAAGATCGTTTGGCAATTCTAGGAGATTTTAACCTGCAGGTGGGCAACAATATTGGCAAATCCTATCAAAGGGATAGGATGCATTTGTCTCCATGACAATGGTAGGAATGAAAAATCGTTTCTTAGTTGATCGTGCGAAACAAAGCAAAGATGGGTGCCTTTGACCGCTGTACAGAGGAGTCAACAGAATAGTGCACAAGGCTAGCTCCATGGCTTCAAAGGTGTAATTGTCCAAACGCTGAAAGTGCTTCCACATTAAACAGATGAATCCAGCAACATCCCAATACAAGATAGCGCACCGACAAGAAACTGATGTGCTTGGAGGTCCACATTATGCCCAAACTGTGGCATTGAGGGGGACATCGACAAATCCAAGAACACGATGGTGGTGACAGTGATGGGACAAATAATTAAACAGCAGGAAAACAACAGAGGGTAAAGAAAGTGTGGCAAGGATAGGAGGATACGGAGTTGCGGTGATCACCACTTTGGGGACAGTCACGAGAGAGACGGTTTTGCCCATCTCTGCCCATACATAGATGGTGAAGGACCAGCAATTGACAGCCTGAGAAACATCCAGACTCACTATAAATCTAAAAATCCTGGGTTTTTGAACATGTTTGCTCACAGGGCAATTTAGTTTGATATGTTTTCTTTTGCAGATCTTGTGACATATCTTACTAGTGTTTACGATCTTGGCCTGGGATGCAGAATTGGAACCAAACCTCAGGGCCGTGTCATTCACCTGTTGCAATCGGGAATCAGATCCACGCCCACCTGGGACCTCGAGATTATGGATTGTGGTCGGATGGCTGAAGGAACTGCGGTGATGTAATGATAGCAGCCTGAAACGACATTGTGACTTGATGGTAGCAGTGGGCAATTGAAGACGATGATCTGACACCAAGCCATGTTTGGAAACAAGCCCTATTTGGGTAAAGCATGTTAAAGAATGGAGGGTTAGATGAATGTTCTAAGCAGCACAAAGTAAATGGAAGTTGGGGAATAGAGGAACCACATCAGCAGAGGGATCCTGACAAGACATGAACGTGCATTCAAATCAAAAGTGCAAAGTTTTAGAAATAACGTAGGGTAATGATATCCATGTGTGTGACAGCTGTAGAAGTCGAACATGGGGCTTTGTTCTGTATTGTGTGCCCTCGGCCGAAGTAAAACTAAATATTTTGCAGTGGTAACATGAGGTGGGGTAACTCGGAGGAAGCTCTGATTCTGTGCAGTATGGCAAAACTGCTATCAACGTCTCCTAGACTCTAACGGAGGGTTTGCAGGGTGTGTACACATGTGTTTCACTTTGAGACACTGCTGGGGCACATGCTGGGTCAACCGTCGGCGTAGAGACATGGGCAATGGTTTGGAAACAATGCTACAATTCTGCAGTGGAAGGGATTGAATCAGTTATGAATATAGCTTTAGTCAATGACACAGCCACAATGCTTCTTACGGGTACTTAGTTAGTGAATAATTTGAATTTGGCCTCTCTGCAGGTAGCGTGTAATATGTTCAGGGGAAAATTACGAATATCTTGATGAGTTTAGACAGCAGCCAGGCCTCCGAGCTAAAGGAGTGTCACATTCTGACAGATATCCGTGGAAAGATTAAGGAAAAATGGAAAATCATGCTTGAATTATCAATAAACTCAGCCGGGAAGATAGGACAGTCTCCAAAGAACCCACAAGGAAAGATGCATGTCTCACGTATGGCTCCGTGAAAATATGTGTCAAATTTCTGATGGGGAGATGCTCTCAAGCGTTACTAATGACTATGTTGAAACATTGGCTAAATGCGAAAACGACATCATTGTGTGTCAGCTCAGAAGTTTGGTCCATATATATCCTGCACAGATCGATTGTAAAAAGGATATGTTATGGTGCTTGGATCTGTTTCTCTTTTTTTTTCACTCTGCGGTAATGCTGCATGTGCTGGCACAAATATTGATATGTGGTGTGGGGAATACCGAGATTTTTTAGGGAGATAACCATGTGCAGTATCATGATATCTTACGAAGCGAAAGTGGGGAATTATTCACTAGGTACTTGCCTGGCTTGGGTCCTTGTAAAGTGCAAAAGTGAAAATCGGTGTGTCCCTACAGAATGGAAGAGTAGTAAAGCTGTAAGTTTAACATCACAGAGTTTAGTTGTAACATGGAGATCGTGAAGACAATGTTTTAAAATAATATGTTAGCTTGGTTTGGAGGTAGAATATATTGTTTTCCACCGAACAGAACATGGCATCCTCATGGGTTGAATTTTAAATGCTCAGTAACACCAACTACATTGTATTTTAATCCTGGGAGACCCGACAGTGTTGTAGAGAGGGAATTGGTTAATAATCATAATGGTACTGAAATTTATGTCCGGTACAAAAAAAAGGGAAGTTGCAGGAACATGTCGAAGTGATTAGTTATGATATCCAACCACTACCAGAACATCTCGGCGTGCAGCGAGAAGAGTGTAATAAATGACAGAAAAGTCATTATCAGTTGAGGAAGAAAAATTGTTGAGATCCTGCAGGAAATCCAGTCCATTAAACAATGATCCTGGTGGGATGCGTGATGTGGCTCGTGAAGAATGCAATGAAACCCTCTGTTGGATTTGAATGATCTGTCAATCGTCAGTTGTCCATCAACAGATTCGGAGCATACAAACATTCTAAGAAGGAGCAGGAGTAGGCGATTCGGCCCCTTGAGCCTGCCGCACCATTAAATAAGTTCCTCGTAGATCTGATGGGAACATCAAACCTGCTCCCTGTGTACCTCCCATAATTTATCTCCTACTTGCTTACTGTCTGGATGATATATTGACGTGTAAGATGTCATTGCAAATTGTTATTATTTAATAATAGAGTTTTAGCCTGTGTGTGTGTGTGTTAATTGGATTAAATCCAGTTGTCAGTGTGCTTTGATATATAAAAGTTTTGAGATGCATACAGTAGGTAGAGCGTAAAATTGCATTTTGTAGAATCGAGCATTAAAAATTCGGTGTAAAGTCATGCTGCTCGCTAGATCAAAACAAGCAAATTTTACATTACTAACGAAATTTATACTATGGAAAGAATTCCGAGTTCCTGGAGTTTCAACGATAAATTACATTCAAATACAAATGATTGGATATAACAAGAGGGAGAGTATTTGCAGGTCCGAGGCAATGTAAGATCTAAGCGTGTAAACGTGCAACTGTCCGCAAAGGAATCAAGTTGAAAGGAAACACATTTTCAATACGTAAGGTGAAAAAATATTTGCCTGGTGTTTCGTTAAGTCTATTGGTTATTGATGCCTAAATTGAGAAGACCTTGGGAATGTGTTAAAAGTTACGATTGCAGTAATTTGTGCGATTTGTGGGCACTTAACTTGTTGTCATAAGATTTTTTTTCATTTAATTTGATATAAAAGCCTCTCGAGAACCGGTGCTCCTGTTCGCGAATTTAGAGCTGCATCAGAAAACATACTAATTGAAACTTTCGATTCCGACCTTTTCTAAAGTTTCCCTCTGGGATGTAAAATAACTCAGCCTTTACAAACGGTTGTATCGCATAACTTACCAAGCATCTGTCTATCTCTTCCTCAAAATATTCAAATATTCTGTTCCCCCTCATTCTCGGGAAGACAGTTCGAAAGACCCACGACCCCCTGACCAATAAAAACAAAATCTTCACATCTCCATTAAAAATTGGTCACCCCATATATTTTAGACATTGACCCCTAATTGTAGATTATCCTAAATAGGAAACAACCTTTCAGATGAACTTTTAAAATATAAAGTTTAAACTAAGGACACACACGCTAACGCACAGACACACATGCACTCACACACAGCCATGGAAGGTCCCTGAGTTGTCGTTTTGCCATATATGCTTCATCTACAGAAAGTGAATCAGTCAATGACCACTCTGGAATGTGTGGATGGCCTTCTTTATGACACTAGATACTGTGATCGAACCAATTTGTTGGCATGCTACTTGGAGATTTAATAAATGTTGCACAGTTAGTCATATGTTCCCAACATTAATTAGTTAGGTCAGGTGTTACTCACGTGTCGGTGCCGACTCGATGGGCCAAAGCTCCCCTTATGCACTGTGTGATTGTGTGATCTATTCATCCTGAAGTCGTTGTGCCAGCAATATCAAGACCAGTGACACGAGCCATTATACCAGAGAGAAGGGTAACTTATAGCGGCCAAAAGAAAATAAGATAAACTATTTTATTTCAGTTTTAGGCAGGGGTGTGAATAATAAGTTATTGGAAATACATGAATGTAAATTATACTTTTGCTCATTTGTGTCAAATTAAACGACACAACAACAGGAGAGAGTTTGTTGAACTAACTCAGGAAGCTTTTGTGAGATGGAACTAATATTTATCACTGCGGGGCATTGACTTTACGGCTGGACCACGGTTCTTGCTTCCTTGTTCAGAAATTGTCGCAGGTCGACACTCAGTCCCTGTTCATTCTCCGAAATTTATGTGCTTTTCTACTCCCCTTTGAAAAGCAGGCTCTGCAAACTTCCGTTTCTAACTTGATTCAACTTTGAAAGTGAAAGCTGCTGCTCCTTAATCATTTCCAAACCAGAACCCACAGCGTGATCGATGATGTTGTTGCTTTTTGATTCGCCGACACGAGGCAGGGCGATATCATAAATTGATTCAGAGGCGTGTGATTAATAAGGGATTCGTCATCAACGGTGTAGGTCATGAATTCATGTCACTCAGTATCCCCTGACTGCTTTCTTAAAATATCAATTACTTATAAGACCCTCTCCTCATTAAATTTGTTTCAGGTATTTTAGTGGATTCTTGATAAATTGACAGGATATTTTAAGATAATTTCCTTGATAATTAATTTAGGATAGGGGAATAATGCTGCCACGCCTTCATGAAGGAGAATTTGGGCTCATTGCCTGACTTTGTTAATCGGCGCAGGTTTCTCATTAAATAAGAGCCTCAAAAGTTACTGCATGTTTTAAAGGCCGTTTGCGGGGTGATTTATTTTCCACACTGTGGTTGCTGCTACTTGGAAAAGGTTGATTTTATAACAAAGTTCAGGGTGTTAAATATGCTTATAACAATGACGCTCTGTATGCCGAATGCAAAAGATTGCAAATTAACAACTCAAAATATTATAGAATAAGTATGACTAAAAGTCATACAGGGCCTGCATAAAATCAAGTGCGTAGTTGTAATCAGCGTTTAAAATATAAGAAGTTAATCCCTATTTTTGCATGCAGTTATTAATTAGTCTTGAGTGAATAAAGTCTAACAACCATTATCCAGTTGCAAAACGATCCACACGCTGTTACAAACGTTAACTATATGATAAATAATGCATTGAGCTAAAAGCAATTTATTTTTACCATAAACAAGACGCTTTGCAGCTGACTTAATGTAAAAGACAGCTTTGTTACTGTCCTACTTTCCATACATTAAATTGCTTCTATCTCTTGTTTGCTAATAACACCAGGTTTCGACAAGTTTTTTTGTCCTGAGGGAGGGTAAACTTTCTCCTTCAACCTTCAGGATGGTAAATTCTCACAATGTGGCTCTTTGATATCGAAAAAAGTACAAAAACTCCACCAGTTGTTCTGCAACTAATTCACAGCTAACTTAATTCAGTGCTGTCTTATGTTCCTTGGTTCCTTTCTCTGGAAAAAGAATCTCCATCTTTCTGACACATGATATTAAATTGCGAAGTCCTCTATTAGTTCCTGTTCCAGAGGATATCAAACTATTAATTTAGGAGTTATTATAATGTTATTCTCATAAAGTATAATAAAATCAATCAATATACATCATTTTCCAACAGAAGTTACTGGATAAATAGAACTAATCAAGACTTATCTGAATTAATGGGCGTCCCTCACAATCATTGATGGGGGGTGCTCAGAACTAATAAAGGGTCGGGAGGTGGGGTGGGGTTGTGAGGGTTCAGAATTAATCAATGGATTGGAATTAACATGGGCTGAACATAATTAATCCCTGCCCTCTGCACAATTGAGGGATACGAGTGATGGGGGTATGCGGAGGTATTCAGGTGGCACCACAAAATCAGAGAAGGAGGCATGAATATGAGCATTACTGAGTCTGTGTCTGTCTCTTCCTCTGGGTGCTTTGGACTCTTCATTTACAGGTTTCTCCATTTCCCATTTCTACGTCTCTCCCGCCAACTCTTTGTCTCTCCATTCCGGTCACCATCTTCCAACTCTACGCTTCTGTGTCACTCTTCATGTCTATCTGCCTCTCTACCTCTCTGTCTGCCTCTCTCTCTCTCTCTCTCTCTCTCTCTCTCTCTCTCTCTCTCTCTCTTTCTCTCTCTCTCTCTCTCGCTCTCTCGCTTTCCCGGAGTTTCTCCGTTAGCCTGCATCTGTGAGTGTGTTTATGTTTGGGAGTATGTGTGTATGTGTGCATGTGACAAAGAGAGAGAGAGAGAGATATTTCTTGTGTCTCTCTCTCCATCAATCTCTGCGTCTGTCAGTGTCCCTCCCCTTCTCTAGGGCATTCTGCCTCTCTCGTTCTGCGTATGTCACTCTCGCTCTCTATCTCTATCTCCATCTGTCAAACCGTCCCCCTCTCTCTCTCTCTTATTTACACTGTCCGCCTCCTTGTCTCTCTTACTCCGCTTGTCTGTCTGCCTGTGTCTATCTCACCCCCTCTCTTTCTGTATCGCAGGCTCACTGAAAGCTTCCCAATTTCTGTCTCTGCATCTGTCTAAGTCTCTCTCCATTTGGGTGTCATTCTCTGCACCTCTCTCTCTCTCTCTCTCTCTCTCTCTGTCTCTATCTCCTTCCTTCTCCCTTTCTCTCCCTCCCTCTCCATCTCTCTCTCCCCGTGTGCCTTTCTGACTGTAGTCGTTCTCTCTCTCTTTCTCTCTCTCTCTCTCTCTCTCTCTTGCGTTATTTCTTCTCCATCTTTATTTCTTTCTAGCCCTCTGATGCTCTGTTTGTCTTCCATTTCGCTGTCCCTCTATCTAGTTGAGTGGATAATGTGGTGGTAAGCTGTTCATGAAACGCTGCGGTCCATATGGTACAAGTGTACCCAGAAAACAGTTAGGAAGGGAGTTCTAGCAACTTGACTGATTGAAAGTAATGGAGCGGGAGTATAATTCCAAGTAAGGATGCTAAGTGACCGTAAGGGCGAAACCCAGCTGGTCCCTTGCCCATCTATCTGCAACTGTTGCCCTTTTAGATTATAGTGTTCACGGGATCCGAAGATACTGTCGAAGGAGCCTTGGTGAATTCCTTTCCCCCTGCCACCCTCTCTTTCTCTCTGCCTCGCTCTTTCTTTGGATCTTTTGAGTCCGCATTTATCTCCCTCTGCCTCTGTCTACCATACTGAGTCTCGCTGTTTCAGCCTATCTCCTCCTCTCCCCCTCTCTTTATCTCTCACGCTCTCTTTGTTGCCTGCCTGCCTCACGCTCTCGCTCTCTCTCTCTCTATCATTCTCTCTATCAACAATGCACACTAACATTATACAAATGCCCGCAGCAGTGCTTATTCTGTCCAGTCAGTGAGGGGTAGCCATACAGGCCCGGATAATGTGGGCGGAATAGATATTTATGATGTTTCTTTGTTTTCTCTTTTCTCATCCTATCAGTTAGGGATATCCGTGAAAGACAAACATCGCTGCCAAGGAGTGAACAGATTGGTTGCTGTTTGAGGTATTTAATTACAATCTGCGAAAAGTCTCCACGATGGACAGCTGCCCTGAAAATGAGAGGGAAGTGATTTTCGGAATGGACTACTCTGCCAATTCAGTGAATGATGTCCATGAAGGACAGGAAGCGTAGCAATGGAAACCCCCAGGGACTAAGTTCATCTCATCATTGAATGAATTGACGAATTGAAGAAAAGCACATTAGTCAACTGCTGTCTGAACTGAGTCTGTGTCACGGTGTAAATCGCTGTGTTAGTGCAGCAGCTCAGGAGCTGCCGCATGAAGCCCATTTCATGTATAAACAGATCAAGACCAAAATGTAGAGAACCCAAAATCCACACCCTCATCCCTACAAAGAAAACCATTATCACTAACCATAACAGGATGAAATTGGCCGACATCACAGACAGTAAAATCATGAATTTCGTTCGACTGTCCATCTCTGGGTCTCTCGGACTCTCCCCACTGCTGTAAACCCGGATACTCCTCCGGGCTCTGCTGCTCATTAACATGTGTCTGACGGTGTGAAGATTGAGCAGCAGAATCAGGGCAAATGGTACACGCGGGGTTAGAATATGGTGGAGGGACTCGATTGTCACCCAAATCAGGGATATCTGAACATTGACTGTGACATCACAAAACCAGGGAGCCTTCCACAGCCAATACCGACCTGTGTAGATAAAATGCCAGAAAATGTTCTTTAAACACCTCAGCACAGTCACTGTTCCCAGAACCACAGCCGCCATTTTCTCGCTGCAAAATTTACATTTTTGTTTCAGGCAACAAAAAGCCACAAAGCGATGAAAGGTGAAAGTGACGGTGAATCAGACAGAACAGTCAGTGGCTGCATAAAGCTGGGCAACGTGGATATTGCACACTGAAATTGTGTCAGGATTATAAACTTTTCATCAAAAACAATTAGAATGTGTCTCAAAATTAAGTCCAGGATAACGGCCAGTAGATCCGCCCCTGCCATGGCGACCAGGGAACAAGTGACACATTCGGTCAGACTACAGTTTGTGACATTCAGAATGTCAATTATGATTATGTTCGCTGCAGGAAAGAGGAAAAAATTAAACTGCAGGTCAGACTGAGGCATGAGTTACCTTTTTAATTAAAGAGCTGTTGAAAGCTTCAATAATTTCCTGCATTCAATTATGTATTGAAGTCCATGTACCTGAAGTAACATATGAAGTTGCCTATGATTCAGTGGAAGGAATCAGAGACAAAACTCGAGTTAAGCAGGGAGCATAAGCAGAAATAACGACAGAGTCAAACGTATTGCCGTTCTCAATACATGGCTTGGAAGCAAGAGGATTACTGGAGGACAAATGAATTTTGGGAGAAGTCATGAGTGACACGGAGCCGAGGGTGACTGAGGGGAGCCAGTGTTGGCACATATGCAGGCTTCTAACATTTGATTTTCCAGGACCTCTTCCCTCTTCTTTCATCGATTAACTGACTTCTGGACATTCAGAAATAACATCAGTAAAAGAATGTTTCACAAAATGTCCGTTATACAATATCAGTTGTCACATGTTACTTTCATCTTGAACGGTCTCACTGACCTGTGACCGTTTTGTCAGATTCCTCTTGTCTTCACATTAACATCACCGTTATGAAAAATGTCTGAATCTCCACTCTAGCCTCCGAACAATTCCATATTAATGTGATGTGACTTTAACAGGAATCGCCAAAGCGAGAGTTGGGCAACATTCGGGAGACATGAGTGACGAGCAGAACCCGCTTTCTTATTTCACAAGGAAACACCCCCAGCGTCACAAAACCTTACTCTCGTTTAACAGAGACAGATATGAGAACTCCTCCCCTCGTCTGGAAAAGGCACACACATACACACACACACATATACACACACAAACACAAACAAACAGATACACACTCACTCACACTCACACAGACACACACACAGGCATGCACACACAAACATAAATGAAGTGGCAGGCTTACCGAAGTCTAGAGGCTCATGCAGACAATGAAGTATTCATACACTGAAAATAAAGCACTAAAACAGAAACACACACTTTTTAATTTTAACAAACTTTAAATCTATATTTCTCTCCACAGATGCTGCCAGGCATGTTGAGATTATTTCTAACATTTGTTTAGCTTTGATTCAGATTTCCAGAATCCACAGTATTTGACCTTTACTAAAAGGTTAAAGATACACTGCTGTAAGCTTGGATTCATATTCGGGTCAGCCCAGCACGTCAGATGTCCTTCACTGAAGACTGTAAATGAACTAATCATGTTTTAAAGGCAATCAATGATAGTTTCATGGGATTCTGAGGATACAGTCGAGATTTTATCAACTTCCACTCCGCAGCAGCCTGGGCCACTGGATGACTAGTCAAGTAAAATCATCACTGCACCACGTGCATTTAGGTTAGCTGGAGCACTCCTATTTTGGAGTAGAATTTTTCAGTTATATTACAGACTGTTGCCAGCACCCACAGAGTGCGCAGCACTCAATGCATTCAGCCATTTATTGATACCACGTCGAGTGAAATCAATTGTCTGAAGACTGGCATCTATGGATCATGGGACCTCCACTGGGCAATTCAGGCGGAAGATGGTTGCAAATTCCTCAAAATTATATGTTGCATTGATCTTCAGGTTTCCCCGCCAAAGAGGGTGGGGATATTTTGGTGTCTCCCCCTACAATGAGTTACTGAATGGTTCACCAATGCATACGACTGAAAGTGGCAGGACGGCAGAGCTTAATTCTGAACCGTTTTTTTTCGGATCGCTTAGCTCTGTCTACCACTTGCTTATTAAGCTGTATGGTAAGGACTTATCTCTCCTTCACCAGGGTGATATCTGATTTTTGGTTACTCCTGGTGCTGTTTCTGGCATGCCCCCATGCAGTTTTCTTGGAACCATTTTATATACTCGGGACAAGATTGGGTGCGGTGTTTGTGGAGAAGTGGTCTGCAGCTGGGTCGCGGGGGACATGGTGATCAGCAGGTCAACTTTCCCATAATTTACCTGAAGCTATGAGGCTTCATTTGGGCCAGAGTCGACGTTGAGTACTCCCAGGGCAATTTCCCTGCCGACTGTATGCCACTGTGCCACCATGTCTGCTAGGTCTGGCCTGCCGGTGGGACAGGAATTAAAAGGAATTATAGTGGTGGTGCGTGCAGCATTATCTTTAGCGTGTCATTCCGTGACTGTGACTATTTCGTGCTTTTGTTTGACTAGTTTGTTGTGATGACTCGACGGAGCAGGCAGTTTTTCATTAAAACTTTCTTGCCCACACGCTCTGAACTCCAATCAGAAACCTCGGCCTCCGGGTGTTCCCACGCAATGATCACACTGGTCACAGCCTCCAGAGTATTACACATGATCTGTGCTTGAACATAGGGTGGGACTATATCCTCAGGTGGCAGTCCCGAATTGCAGCTTTCGCTATTTATATACATGCAGCACCAGACATTTTGAATGAGGACTTTGCAGGATCGGCCGTGCTGAGATTGTGATTGTCGTCTCCAGTGCCTCAGTCAATGCCCAATAGCGCATGCAGTTTCTTTCAATTTCGAGTCCAAAACGAACTGATGCAACTGAGATGCTTTCTAGGTCATTTCAGAATCAACCACATTGCAGTGGGTCTGGAGTTAAATGTACATCAAACTGGTTAAAGACGGCAGATTTACCTCCTTAAAGAATATTTTTGGACAAAGTTTTTCTTTTGTAATTTAGCAATGGTGTTATGGAAGCTGAAGTCGTGTCCCCAGAGCATTATATTGGGCCTCTCTGTTACTTTTGCGGTGACATTAGCACAACAGAACCGCCTCCCACTGCCAGCCTACATGGGATTTTAAAAAGCAGTTAGTCCATTATTCTTAATCACCCACTTTCACTGCCTTTCCATTTTAAGGTAAACAATACCAGTTCGGACCTGCATTCTTATTTGCCATTGTTAGCTGTAATTTTTTGTTTCCATTCTGGGAATGAATAACTGACAACAGCCAGGCTCCAAGTAAGGATAGCTCAGGAATGCTGGACTCTGGTAAGCACAGTGAATTGACAAGGGCAAGCATTGAGACACATCAAGTCGAGTTTTGAAATGCCGAGGAAGAGGCTTAAAGTGGGTATGATATTGAAGATCCGGTGGAGTTGGATAGATGGTCAGTGATAGAAGGAGACAAAAGAGATATTGACATAGATGTGATAGACAAAAGGAAAAAATATTGTTTGCGGTGGCGATATTAACGAAAGGACGGGCTAATGTTGAAATTAAGTGTAGAAAGCAGGATGAGCGTGAGAGATATGTTCGTCGCGGGGTAGATTTGTGGAGAATGAAACGAAAAATGCCACGATTTGGACTTTTTACAGTTTTTTTTTCCAATAGAGCTTACCCTCTGCAGCCTCTGCTCTTTTTGTTGGTCTTTTTAGAGACGCCGATGCACTGTAACTACAGTCAGAATTTCTCGCCAGGGCAGATTTACAAAGTTTCTATCCTCGCTGCATGTATGCAGTAGGTCACAACACAACCTCGAGAAAACCCTCCAAAGCACTTGTGCAGAACTTCACATGATATGTGATTGATTAATGGGAGGCACTATAACCCCACTTACCACACCTGCGAGGCAACTTCCCCAATGCTGTTTTAAGTCACAGAGATATTGGCAATGAAAACTTTGCAGAGTCAACAGTGTTGAGATTGATCTTGTCATTTCCGGTGCATGTGTCAATGACCAGCGGTCCATCCAGTCTCATTGCTTTTTGATGCAAAATATGTTTGATGTAACTGATTGGTTTGCTCGGCCATTTCATTCTGTATTTCGGAGCCAAACGCGTTGATGTGTTTATGGAGTCACATGTAGGCCAGAAGAGCTAAGGAAAGAAGATTTACTTCCCTCATGGCAATTTGTAGCTGAGACGAATTTTGTTTTTATGAAGTTAACAATAGTTTCAAGGTATTTGCATCCGCGTCCTGAGAGAATTATTTTAGGCCTCTGTATTACTTGTGCAATGAAATTAGTACAAAACGACTGGCTCCCCCAGCCAACACATATGTTCAGATAAGAATCAGTTTGGAACATTGTTCCCATTTCCCTTTATTTATTCATTTTCTCTGGTGCTCCATTGTGAGGTATACAAGACCAGTTTTGGCGAGTACTGTTATTTCGCTGTTTAAACTGTGTTTTTTTGTTTCCGTTCTGTGAGTGGGCAACTGACAACAGTTAGTCCCGAAAGAGGAGCAGATAAGGGAAGCTGAAATGATGCTAAAAGGGAGAGGCGATGGCTTAGTGATATTGTCATGGACTGTTACTCCGAAAACTCAGCTTAATGCTCTAGGGAACCTGGTTCAAATCATATCCGACATTGCATGTAATGGTACAGATGGCGCGTGGCAGAAAGCCTGGAATGAAATGTCCAATGATGGCCATGAAATCATTGTCGAAATTATTGAATGCCTGCCTGGTGCAAGCATGCCTTCTCAAGAAGGAAGGAAGGAAATCTGCAGTACTTACCCTGCCTGGTCTTCATGTGAGAACAGGCAAAGAGCAATATCGTTGTCTCTTAAAAAATGCACTGAACAAGGGTAACAAATACTGCCACAGCCAGTGATTCCCACATACCAAGAACAAAAAAAAGTCCATTAAACTGACAAGGTACAGCCTCCAGCTGAGGTAGGGCTGGGCTCAGGATTGAGAGTCTGAGGAAGAATCTTAAAGTGGTTATAAAATTAATGGTGATGCCTCTGATGCGGAAAGCCACCATCGTCTCAAAATATGCCATGTCCCTTTTAACCAACAGGTGCCTACACAATAAGAGCAGACAGGCTACCCAGCTTGCACCGGGCTCCCGTTGTCCTGGGAGAAAATAGCCGTAGAGTTGAGTTGAGGCATGCTGTACGCCCAAGGTGATATTCATTAAAGGTCAGGTGCAGGCGTGTATTTGATGGACAGACCCAGCCAACGTCATTGACGACTGGGCACATACAAAATCTGTTGGATGACTAAATTTCTCACTCTAGGCTCTGGCAATTCCTGACCGCATTCCTTTCTCCAATTGGAATAGTGATCATCTGCCCTCTCTCTTTGGAAAGCCAACATGGCTCCGTAATCACTGCACGTAGCGAAGACCAGGGTATCCTTCTTCCCCTGACCCTGAGGGAGGAAATCGTTCTCTGTATCATTGGTGCGGCCGGGACAGAACGTATAGAATCCAAAGTCACGATAGGGGATGATGCTTTATCCCTCACTAACATCCCTCGTGAGTGATCCCAGCTCACCCTCATCCTGCTGCCTGGGATGATTGACAATCTGCAGATGGTGGGACAGTGGATGTCTTACAATCCTACCCCTTATGACACACTACAGCACTTGACATAAAACCCGCAACTGCCACCTCTAACTTTATGCTAATCAATAAACTCTCAGCATTCATGCCTCAGCAGCTCCTGGAGAGGGACAGAGGGAGATGACAGAAGAAAGGGATTTCTGGAGAAAGAAACGGAGAAAGAAAGCTGGTGCGATGTGAAGAGATAGTGAGGGAAGATGGCTAGAGGGAGAGAAACATCACACCACTAATGATGAATTCCCATCCCTTGGTCTCACATTCAGAGCGACCAGTTCAAATTCATCCACTGTGTATAAACGAGAGATTGTTACAGAATCAGAATCTGTGCGTAGTGACTCACAGTGCATAAGTGGGCTGCAGCCATGCCAGGGGGAAAGGAGAGTTTGTGTTGAAGCCTTACGGTGTGTGAGATCAAAAACGAATTCTGATGCACGGTACAGAGGAGAACTATGCTGGGGCCTGCGGTATTGATGACTAAATCCATGTGATACAGTACCTGGTGGGCATGCCTGAGCATCTAATGCAGCACAGACTTGAACCATCCAACACCTCAACGCCACAGTGGGAGCTCGGCCTGCGCTCGTCACATACAGGATTTCTACCATGAAGACAGGCTGCTGTAACCTTGGGTGTTTAGCTCAATGCTCAAAGGCATATGTAGATTCTATCCGTTTTGCAGCAAACTGTGCTCCAGCAGATAACGTGGTTGGCTGATGTTCCAGCCCATGGGAATTGCAATCTCTCCATGAAGCACAAACGTATTGTCCTCTCTCAGGAGGACAACGTTTTTCCCCTTCTCTGCCACTCTGCCAGTGTCCTTGCTGCTACCGATCAGCCAGTCAAGACTGCTGCTGTCCATGTTGAGGATTTACGATTCCTGTCTGAGCCTTCAAGTCTCAAAGCAGCTCGAGGGAGTCCAGCAAGTCTATATGCAGCCTCCTCCAGTGAAAATCAGCATCCTTCCCCCAGCAATGCGGCAGTTATCTGAGAAACAATATGTTGGAGCACTAGATAAGTGCATGCTGCATTCAATATGTACGCAACAGTTAAGTGAACACACATGAGAGGAAATAAGGGAATGAAACGTTTTGTTTGTATAACTATGTGTTTTTTCATAATGATGTTAATGTACGTTTATTTGGTTGCTGTTTCTTTATTTTTTTTAATTACAGGACATTAGCTGAGAGGATACTGCGATGGGGCGTCTCAGATTGTAACAATGGAGAATGGGGACACATGTTCGGTAAAGTAAGTTTTCCAACGTGAAACAAAGTCTTACCAGGCTCTCTCCGAAAGGCTTTCCGAGTAGGAGGCGTGTAGGATATGTCCTCCGTGCCACCTCGTTCTCCTACCCTTTCCGAGCTATCCTCGGGATTGCAGCAGACAATGTTTGTGTGCTTATGATGGAGAGGTTCTGAAGAATGTAGCAGAAAACAATGAATTTGCACACCTGCACCAGCGTGTAATGAAGGTTTGACTCCGAACGGTTCCAGAATCAGAAGCTCTTCTTGATCACACCATTGGCCAGCTCCACGATACCACTGGTGGTATCGTTGCTCTGGCAAACACGTGTTACTTTCACGTGTTCATTTTACGGTGGGGACCAGTGAGGGGGTGAGTACTTTGAGCCATGTAGTGAGGGGGTAGAACTAGTCTCCAAAAAGCCACACCCTGCTTCTCCTTTGACATATGAGGATGAGGCAATGGCTGACTGCTTCAGGATGAATGTATCGTGGCTGCAGTCAGAATAGTGGATATTAAGCTATTAACATGATTTACAGTGATTTCTCACACAACAACTGTAAATTACTGTATTTCACGTGCAATGGGTCCTCTCACCCTGCTTCTCCCTGCTGAGGGAAAAAAAATATGCATTCTCCTCAACCGGCATGGATTGTTTCCCTTGCCTAGTGGAGACCTCGATGGACAACATTTTTTGAGATGATCCATATGTCATCCGCTCCTGTCTGGAATGTTCCACATTTATAGAAGATCAATGAAAATGTGACTTTAACGGCTACTGACAGTATCGCCCTCACGTTAGTGTGAGACTGAGGATCATGTACAAAGGGGTAACACAGTTCTGCAATCACCTCTTTGTTGAATCAGAGACGCCATTCCCTCTGATTCTCTGTTAGGTGTCGGTTGTTGATGTTTAATTGGAAAAACCTGGGAGATATCACAGAACCCTACTTTCCCTGTAAGTTACAAATCTTCACTTCCTGCAGCCTCTGCTTCATTTGTTGATTATGTTACATACCCAGATGCATTGCTCCTATGACCCTCATGCCTCACCCAGAATTAAGTCCCCCAACCTTCTGTCCTCCATGAATATTTTCAGCATCTCACAACACAACCTTCACAAAACCATCCACAGCACCACCAATAACTTTCCAGTCATATCAATGAATGAAAATGCAAAAAGGTTTAGTGTACAGGATTATGGAAATGTGCAGGTAAATGTGATTAATCGACGGGGTGAGGCAATCACAAGCGTCAGCATATTAAAAATGAGGAGCTGCCAGGCCACTTATCAATGTAGGTCATTGAGCACAGGGAAGATGTATGAACGAGATTTGATATGCGTTTGGAAATGGACAGCAGATCTTTGCATGTGTTGAAGCATGTGATATGTTATAACAGAAATTGTGTGGCAGGAATAAGATCTTATTAGTCACATCTGAATTTATCAAATGCACAGTTAATGATAAAAATAGCAGCTGGATGGAGACAATGATGCTATTGGCTGATATTGGTCGAGGGCTCGCATAAAATAATTTCTGAGAGTAAGCAGAGGTTACAGTATACAAACATCAGTCTTTGAATGCGGCTTCAGTGCCCCGAGTTAGAAGCAGTGAGTTTCGTGAGAGAGGTAGTTCAGTAAAGAAGGGAGCAATAAAATAATCTGGAAAAAATATTGACACTATAAAATTACAGGTTGCTTGATGAGTCTCAGCTGCAGAATTTTGATGCGCCTGGATGCGGAGTTCAATCCATGCCAACCCAATTTTGAGTTAGTGCTGCGGATTTAGGAGCTTTGCTTCAGATTGAATGGAGCAGAGCTGCATTGCGGAAACAATCGGGAACTTTGTCCAAAAAGGCTATCACACCACTTTGTTTCATGTCATCATCTGGTCACTAGCCAAAGAGAGGTGGGCCTGACTGTGACACAGGAAAGTAAAGTTATTGTGTAGGTTGGAAAGGTGGACCCAAAGACAAGGCAGTTGAGCAAAAAGTTCGAAGTTCTTGCAACTTGTATGGACAGAAGTGAGGCCTGTATTGTGAATGAGCTGGGTGACGATGGCGCCGGGCTATAGGAGGCCATCGATGTAGTGGTAGCTAAAAGTAACGTAGTGCTGGTATGGATTTTATATTTGGGAGGATAGACACTGTTCCCCCAGCTGAGAGCGAGAGCCCAGACTGCTGCGTTGCCTGCCCTGTGCCATGGTGCGGGATATCTGCTCCTGTAGGTCTGTGTATAATTTCAAGAGAGCGTGAACGAGTCCAACATTCTCAGTCGATCACAGATCCCTGACGTCTTCCAGGGTCCACAGAGGCTGCAGGGGTGGCTCATCGGGGACAGGTCCCACCCGCAGAGGGCATGGCTGATTACAGCCGTGCGGCAGCCTCAGGCACCAGCAGCTGAGATATGCCATAAAGAGGCCTTTGCTGCAACTCGCATCTTGGTGAAGCAAGTTATCGGTATATTGAAAATGAGGTTCCGCTGCCTGTGCTTCGCTGGTGGAGCCCTGCAATGTAGCCCGCAGAGTGTGACAAGCATTACTGTCAGCTGCTGCACAATTTAAGAGTTCGGACTTCGACAAGAGATGGAGCCGGCATTCTAAAGACAGCGTTGGACGCCATTTCCGAAGATTGTGGCGTCGACAGGAATAACAGGGAGTAGTACTTCGAAGGCAATGATGATAGACAGGAGGCACCACTGCTTGCCAGGCGAATCATGAGCGCTCGGCAGGCACTCATATCTGATTTTTTTATTGGAGGATGATGTCAACATGCAGCGAGGAGAAACCATGGCACCATTTCTTGCAATGCATCTCTAAAGGCTTGACTCCGTACTGGCTGATACCAGCGCAAATACCCTCCGTGAGAATGCTCCTGTCATGGATACACCATGGAGACCCTAATGGTCGTTTGATTGAAGTAGGATTATGACGACGTGCAGTAAGCACATGCCATCTATCTTCACAATATCTCTGTGAATGCCAGACTCCTATCTAGCCGAGGGCACTCCGCTAGTCCCCTGTGAACAGTGTCATATCACGGAGAAGCAGCTGTGAAACTTTAAAAGCACCAGACCTTTAATTCAAGCTTGACCACCTGACCCCTTCAGGAGGACAGGGACACTGTTCACAGAAGCTGAAGAGACGGATGTCAGCCCCATCATACTTGTTCTGAGAGAAAAGAAAAAGAATGTCAGAATCCTTAAGCGCCTTCCAACGAGCTCCTGGCAGCAATGTGCAACATTATGGTGGAGCAGGCATCAGTAAATAGTTCAGGGAGTGTAAGGCCGGAACAAGGCTTTGGCTCTGATGCTGCACAAGGCACAATCACGCGGTGCGTGGCTGAGACATCTGCCTTTACCTTTTGTAGGAATCTAAGTTTCACATCTGAGTGATACGGAAACTGTTCATAACAAGAAATATATGAAGGGAGACATATTAGGGAGTTCATTTGCAATGGTGCACATTATGTATCAATGGTAAAACTCAGGCCCAGGTTCGGCAATTACATATTATTAACATTCTTGTCCCTGCTGCAATGTTTTGGTGCTCCCAGGCCATCCAAAGCGGCAGTGGAGGCAGGCACCTTGCTGTTACATACTCTCTGTGATGACAGTGTTGGGCGTCAAATGTAGAGCTGAGACCTGGAGGTCCTGGTCTGGCTTTGGGCCGCTGCTGTGTAGCAGTAACGCCCTATTCGGACTGTTTAGCTATAGTTGGTGGGGACACAGGAAGAAGAAAATTCGATCGGTCAGACACTCCAGGACGCACCTAGGTGGATGGCTCCAGCGTGTACACTTCCTGATTCTCCACACTATGATTGCCTTAAGGATCCTGCACGTCTCCATGAGGACATGAGGTAACTGGACTGACATCGAGCTTCCCTGGACACTCTCAGCTACATACTATTGGAGGAAACTATCTAATCACGATGGAGTTCAGCACTGCAGGGCCAATGTCCTGTGACAACCTTTCAATTGCGGTCGCCATCCGGCCAGTGTTGAAATCGGAGTGTTGCTATTCCAACGCTTTCACCACGGACTGCAAGTGGGCAGTGTTCTCCATCGTGCCTTCCAATCTATATAGTGCTGCAACCATCGCTTCCTAAATGTTCCTGAGCTTGCCATCGCAGCTCCAGCAACTGAAGCATGACCATTTCCAGAGAATATTCACCTGACTCGGAGTCAGCAGACTTCTGTACACCAACAGCCCTCCGGGTCCCGGAAAGCTGGGAAGTCCCTGTTCTCGCTTGCCGTGGATCAGAAAGTGTAATATGCTGACCCGATTCTGACCCCAATTCTACACCGGAAGTGGATACCACCAAGTGTGTGTCTCGCCTGTAGAGAATGGCCTGGTGTTGCCGTTTTAAGAGTCTTCAATGTACGTGGCCTTATCATTATTTTTCAGTAGATTCTGGTGGTCTTAGTTGGAGCCCTTGGTTCATGGACTTCCTCGGCTCGTTCCCAGATGTACCTGCAAAAGGAATCAGAGATATTTAATGCATCACAGTGGCCTGTCAAACAAGCTCAATTCATTCAGAGCATGGATTTCTCAAGGGCCTTGCAATGCTGGATCCAACGTTTTTGGAGCATTGTTGGCCTGACAGTGAGTCAGCACAGAAACACTGCAGTTCGTCGCCGATGAGCTGGATGACTCTGTTTTCAAAGTGCATGCGGGGGTTCACTTCAGGCATTCCTCCCCCAGCCAGTGACCTCTCCCTCTTTTGTTGTTTGCCAGCTTGTCCTGCATGGATTGACATTGAACATGTAGCAGGACGATTTCCTGGTAATGTAGTAAGGTTGTCATGCATTTGTGAGTGATGATTGGTCCCATGCACGCGATGAGGACAATGGCTATGTTTGTGACAGAGTGAATGGTGAATTCCCTTGAACTGACAGTGAGTGACGACTCCGTGAATGTGTGATGCTTTTATGTGTGTGTGGGAGTTTAGGATAATAAGAGTGCTGATCTACGCTGGCGCCACGTAGGAGATCATTTATAATTTGATGGGCACTGGCTGTTTGGCTTTTTAGTGCGTTAATGGCACTGACCATCGGTTGCACCGCCTCTGATGTCGGATTAGTGATTTTGCTCATTATTCTGCAGTGGGGGTAGAGGATATCACGGCGGGCAGCCATTGCGTCCAAAAAGTGCTCAAGAGCCACATATGCATCACTAAACCAGGAGCCTACAGTTTTATGTATTTCTGTCTTCTGTGCAGCAGCCCTAGGCAACAGTCATCAACACAGAGGATCGGAATAACATCCCTGAATTAGGAAATGGAATGGAAGGAGGAGCTTGTGAAGGTAACCATCACGAGGGAAGTGGCACTCTGCAAACTGTTAGGGCTCTGGCTGACAAACCTCCAGGTCCAGATGGACTTCACGCAATTATTGTGAAACAACTGGCTGCTAAGATACTTCATGGATTGGTTTTAATTTCAAAAAAATCCCTAGATTGGGTAAGCTTCCGTTGTATTGGAAAATAGGGGATGTAACCCCTTCATTGAAATAGGGTGGGAGACAGGTTGCAGGAAAGTACATGCTATATAGACTACCATTTGTAACAGAGGAAATGCCAGAATCTATCATTAAATATGTTCTTGCAGGGCACTCAGATGGAATTAGTACAATCTGGCTGAATCAACGTGGATTTGTGAAACGGAAATCATGCTTAACAAATTCAACCCAGTTATATGAAGGCGAAACATGTGCTGTGGATAAATTGGACCGCTGGAGATCCTCCACTTAGATATCCAGAAGGCATCGGATAAAGATATTGTCGAAAATAACAGTTCATCGTATAGGAGTTAACATATTGAATTGGAGAAATGATTGGCTACCCATCTGGAAGCAGAGAGAAGTTATAAGAATATTTTTAATATTCTGGTTGGCCGGATGTGATAGGTGGTGTGGCAGACGTATCAGTGCTGGGGCCTCAACATATTATATTTTATGAAATTGATTGGATGAATGAAGGAAATGAATGGATGGTAAAGTTGCTGAAGGCGCAAAGAGAGTCAGAAAAGAAATATGTGAAGGCGACATAAGAAGTCTCCAACGGGATATTGATAGGTTAAGTGTGTAGGCAACCATCTAGCTCATGTGGCAAAATGTGAAAGTATTCGTATCTGCAGGAGGAATAAAAAATGAAGCTTCTCATTAAATGTTAAGAGATTACAGAGCTGTGGTGTGCAGAAGGATCTGGCTTTCCGAGTACATAATTCACAAATGTTGCGGATGCAGGTACACCAAGTCATAACGAAAGTAAATAGAATGCCGTTATTTCCTGTGAGATCATTAACTACAAATGGGATGAGGTTATGTTCCAGTTCAGCAGCTTACGGGTGAGAAATCATCTGGAGAACTGTGTTGAATACTGGTCTCATTATTTAAGGAAACATGGGAATGCGTTCGAAAGTTTACCAGACAAATCCCAGGAATGGCAAGTAGTCTTAGGACTAACGTTTTGACAGGTTAGGCTTTTGTCTGCTTGTAGATGGTTAACAGGCTTTTCGGTGTCAAGAGGTGTATTACTCTTCGTAGGATTTTTGGCCTCTCACCTGCTTTTTTTGCCCCAGCATTTGTGTAGCTGTGTCACGTAACTTTCTGGTCAATGGTAACCTCCAGGATGTTGATAGTGTGGAGAATAAAAACTGATAATGCTATTGGCCGTCAAGGGGCGATGACAAGGTTCTCTTTTGCTGATATGGTCATTGTGGGAGGCGCATTTTTTGAGGCCTGAATGTGACTTGTCACTTTTCAGCCCAAGCCTGTATATGGTCAGCACTTTCTTCATTTGGGCTTGGACTGCTTTAGTGTCTGAGGAGTCACGAATGTTGATGAACATTATACAATCTTCAGCGGGCATCGCAACCACCATGCTGTGATGGAACGATGTTCATTGAAAAAGTAACTGAAGATCGTTGGGTTGAGTGTTCTACCCTGAGGAACTCGTGCCGGGATGTCCTGGAGCAGAGGTAACAGACCTCTGATGTCAATGAACAGGTTTTCGCTGTGCAACTGCCTCATGATTGCTCTGCTGATGACCCCTTCCATTGCTTCACTGATGATCGAGAGCAGACAGGTGGGCGTCAATTGGGCGGCTAGGGTTTCCCTTGCTTTTTGATTACAAAATATGCATGGGCAATTTACCACATAGTTGGTGAGGTGCCACTTTTGTGGATGTACTGGGGCAAGTTGGCTAGCGTAATGGCGAATTCTGGAACACAAGCCTTCTGTTCGATTGCCTTTGCTCTATCCATTGCCTTCATCCGCTTCCTGATCTCACCCGGAACGAATTGAGTTGGATGAAGGCAGACTGTCATCTGTGATGCTGGGGAATTCCGGAGGAGACTCAGATGAACTCTGTATGCTGCATTTCTGGCTGAACGATTCTCCTAAAGCTGCAGCCTTATATTCTGCACTGTTGTGCTGGGCTGCTCCAGCATTGAAGATGGGGATTTTTGTGGGGCTTCTTCCTTTAGTGTGTTGTTTCACTTAACACCACCATTCACGGTTAGATATGTCAGGAATGCAGAATTTAGCTCTATAACTTGCTACGTATGTTATTTGGCAGTCAAGTAGCTTTTGTTTTTGGCATCCGCTTGTCGACACCATCTGGGGGGAGGGGGGGTGGGGGGTTAAGATTAAATGAGGGGGTTGGAATTAATATGGGCAGACTATAATTAATGCCTGACATCTGCATAATTATGTGAGGTGAGTGGTGGGGGAGGGGGCAGAGATTGAGGTGGTAAACAAAAGCAGAGAAGGAGGCATAAATATGTGCATTAAAAAGTCAGAAATATCCTCTCTGTTCCTATCTCTTCTTCTGGGCGCCTTGGACTCTCCATCCACACGTTCCTCCAGATCCACATTTCTACGTCTCTCCCACCAATTCTGTGTCTCTCCCTTCCGATCTCCATCTTCCAACTCTACGCTTCTGTGTTGCTCTCCATATCTGCCTGTATCTCCACCTTTCTGGCCGTCTCTCTCTCTCTCTCTCTCTCATTGTTGCCTGTCTCTCTTTATTTCTTTCTGGCCCTCTGATGCTGTTTCTCTTTTTCCCTTTCGCTCTCCCTCTCTCTTGTTGCGTGAATAATGTGGTGGTAAGCTGTTTCCTGAACCGCTGTGGTCCATATGGTGCAGACAAACCCACCGCACAGTTAGGAAGGGAGTTCCAGCATCTTGACCGAGAGAAAGTGAAAGAGCAGCTGTATATTTCCAAGTCCGAATGCTGAGTCACTATGAGGGCGAATTCCAGGTGGTCGCTTGCACATCTATCTGCAACTGTTGCACTTCTAGATTATAGTGGTCGTGGGATCTGTAGATACGGTCATATCCTTCCTTCCACCACCACCACCACCACCACCACCACCCCCAACTCGCCCCCCCCCGCCCAACATCCCCCCCCCCCCCCCCCCCACCCCCCCAACCCCCCCACCCCCAACTCCCCCGCCTCCCTCTCCTTCTTTGTGCCTCGCTCTCTCTTTGGCTCTTTTTACACCTCATTTATCTCCATCTGTCCCGTCTCTCATACTGACACTCACTGTTTCAGCCTGTCCCTGTCTATCCCCCTCTCTCCTTCTCTCACGCTTTCTTTGTTGCCCGCCTGCCTCTCTCTCTCTCTGTCTCTATGTATCAACGATGCACGCTAACAGTATACAGATGTTCGGAGGAGTGTTAATTCTGTCCACTCAGTGAGGAGTATCCATGAAATGCTACAAGCCCGGATAATATGGGTGTCAGAGACATTTCTGATGTGTTTTTTTTTCTCATACTATCTGTTAGGGTTATCCGTGAAAGACAAGCTTCGCTGCCAAGGAGTGAACAGAGAGTTTGCTGGTTGACGTATTTAATTGCAATCTGCGAAATGCCTTCACGATGGACAGCTGCTCGGAAAATGAGAGGGAAGTGAATTTGGGAATGGATTATTCTGCCACATCAGAGAATGGTGTCCATGAAGGAGAGGAAGCGTGGCAATGGAAACGTGCAGGGGTTCAGTTCATCTCATCATTGAACGAATTGAAGAATTGGAGCAAAGATAGCTTTCAGCACATTCTTCAAATGCTGTCTGAATTGAGTCTGTGTCATTGCGTAAATCGATGCGTTAGTGCAGCAGCTCAGGAGCTGTAGCATGAAGCCCAATTCCTGTATAAACTGATGAAAGCCAAATAAAAACAGACCCCAAATTCCACACACTCATCCCTATAGAGAAAAGCATTATCATTGAACATAACAGGATGACATTGGCGGAGGTCACAACAGTAAAATGATCGATTTCTTTCGAATCTCCATCTCTGGGTCACGAGGACTCTCCCCACTACTGTGAGCCCAGAGTCTCCTGCGGGCTCTGCTACTCATTAAATTGTGTCTCACGGTGAGAACATTGAGCAGCACAATCAGGGCAAATGGGACACACGGGGTTAGAATGGGGTGGAGGGCTCGATTGTCACCCACATCAGGGATATCTGAACATTGACTGTGACAGCACAAAACCAGGGAGCGTTCCAAAGCCAATACCGGCCTGTATACATAAAATACCAGAAAATGTTACTTAAACAGCTCAGCACAGTCACTGTTCCCAGAGCCACAGCCGCAATTTTTTCGCTGCAATATTTACTTTTTAGCGCCAGGCAGCAAATGTCCACAAATCGATCAAAGGTGAAAGTGAAAGGTCAATCAGACAGAACAGACAGTCGCTGCATAAAGCAGGACAGCGTGGATATTGCACACTGGAATTGTATACAGAAAAATAAACTTTTCATCAAAAATAATCGGAATGTGTCTCAATATCACGTCCAGGATAACGACCAGTAGAAACAGCAATGCCATGGCCACAGGTAACAAGTGATACATTTGGTCAGACAGCAGCTTCTAAACATCATGATGACAATTGTGATTACGTTCGCTGCAGGAAAGAGGAAAAATTGAAACTATAGGTCAGTCTGGGTCATGAGTTAACTTTTTGATTAAAGAGCTGTTGATAGCTTCAATAATTTACTCCATCCAGTGATGTATTTGAGCCAATGTACCTCAGGTAACATACGAAGTGGCCTGTGATTCTGTGGAGGGAAGCAGAGATGATATAAGACAAAACTGGAGTTAAGGAAGCAGCGTAGGCAGAAATGAGGACAGAGTCAGACGTAATGGCTTGCCCCAAAAATGGCTTGGGTGCAAGAGTATAATTGGAGGACAATAGGGTGATGGGGGAAGTCATGAGTGACAGGGAGCCGAGGAAGACTGAGGGGAGCTAGAGTTGGCCCCATAAGCAGGCTTCTTACATTTGGTTATCGGGGACCTCTTCCCTCTTCTTTCATCGATTAACTGACATCTGGACATTCAAAAATAACGTCAGTTATAGTATGTTTCTCAAAATGTCCATTAGACAATATCAGTTCTCAAATGTTACTTTCGACATTAACTGTCTCACTGACCTGTGGCCATTGTGTCAGATTTATCTTGTCAGCACATTAACATCCCCGTTATGAGAAATGTCTCAATCTCCACTCTACCGTCCGAACAAGTTCCATAGTAATATGATGTGACTGTAACAGGAATGGTAGGAGCGGGATTTGGGAAATGCGGGAGCCATGCTTGACGAAGGGAACCTGGGGTCATATGTCACCCAGATACACCCCCCGCGTCATAAAATCTGACTCTTGTTCGAGGGAGACAGATATGAGAATTTCTCTCCTCGTCTGGAAAAGGTACACGCACGCACATACACACACACACATAAATTATTTGGCAGGCTTACGGAAACATTGAGTCTCATACACAAGGTGAAATATGCATACACTGAAACCAAAACACACAGACGGAAACACACACCTTTTAATTTTCACAACCTTTAACTCTGTATTTCTCTCCACAGATGATGTCAGGCATGTTGAGTTTTGTTGATTTGTTAAGCTCTGTTTCAGATTTCCTGCATCCACAGTAGTTGACCTATATTATAAGTTTAAAGCCGCATTGCTCATGGCCCAGAACGTCAGATGTCCTTCGCTGAGGACGGTTAGTGAACTAAAGATGTTTTTAAGGCAATCAATGATAGTTGCATGGGGTTCTCAGGCTACGATAGCACTTTTATCCTCTTCACCAGCGCAATAGTCTGGGCCACTGGAAGACTAGTCAAGCAAAATCATCACTGCACGTCCTACACCTAAATTGTCTGGAGCACGGATAGTTTGGAATGGAAGTCTTCAGTTCATTTGCAGACTTTTGCCAGCGCCCACAGAGTTTGCAGTACCCAATGCCTCCAGCCATTTATTGATACCACGTCAAGCGAAATCAATTAGCTGAATATGGCATCTATGGTTCTGGGGACATCCACTGGTCAATTCTGGCTGAAGATGGTTGCAAGTTCATCAGACTTATATGTTGCACTGATTTTCTGGCTTCCCCACCAAAGAAGCTGGGGATATTTTGTGCCTCCCCCTCCAGTGAGATGGTGAATTGTCCACCACTGCACACGACTGGAAGTGTCAGGACTGCAGAGCTTAATTCTGGTCCGTTGTTTGTGGGAACGCTTAACTGTTTCTACAAATTGTTAATTAAGGTGTATGGTAAGGACGCATCTCAAATACACAGGGTGATATCCGATTTTTGGTCACTACTGGTACAATTTCTGGCATGCCCTCCTGCAGGTTTCTTGGAAACAGTTTATATACGAGGGACGAGGTCAGGTGCGGTATTTTGGAAGGAGGTTCTGGTTGTGGGGGGCGCAGGGGACCGGTTGATCAGCAGGTCACCTTGCCCATGAGGATTCCTTTGGACCTGAGTCGACGTTGAGCACTCGCAGGGCAATCTCCCTCCTGACTGTCTGCTCCTGTGTCACCATCTTTGCTGGGCCTGGCCCGCCAGTGGGACAGATATTTAAAAGAATTGTGGTGGTTATGCCTGCAACATTATCTTTAGTGTGTTATTCCGTGACTGTAACTATGTCGTTCTTTTGCTTGACTAGACTGTTGTGATGACTCAGCGGAGCAGACAGGTTTCATTAAAACTGTTTTGGCCACAATGTCTAAACTCCAATCAGAAGCATCCGCCACCGGGATTTCCCACGCTATGATCGCACGGGTCACAGCCTCCAGAGTATTACACATGATCTCTCCTTGATCATAGGGTGGGACTATATCCTTAGATGCCAGACTCCTCAGGCAACTTTCCCAATTTATGTACTTGCACCCCCAAACGTTATGAATGAGGAATTTGCAGGGTCGGCTGTCTTCGGTTAGTAATTATTGTTTCCAGTGCCTGGGTCAATGCCCAGTGTCACATCCAATTTCGTTCATTTTCGAGTCCGAAACGGTCTGATGCAGCTGAACGGCTTTCTAGGGCATTTCAGAGTCAGCCACATTGCAGTGGGTCTGGAGTCACATGTAAAACACACTAGGTAAGAACGACAGATTTCCCTACTTAAAGAATATTTTTGGACAACGTTTTTTTTTCTAGAATGTTGGCTATGGTTTTACGAGAGCTGAAGTTATATTGGGCCTCTGGGTTACTTGTGCGGTGACATTAGCACAACAGTACCTCCTCCCCCAGCCAGCCCACATGGGATTTTAAAAAGCAGTAAACTCCAGTATTATTATTCCCCCATTTTCACTGTCATTTCATTTTAAGTTATACAAGACCAGTTCGGACCAGCATTCTTAGTTGCCATTGTTGGAAGTAATTTTATGTGTCCATTCTGGGAGTAAATAACAGACAATAGCCAGACTCCAAATTCAGGAATCCGGACTATGGTAAGCCCAGTGAATTGGTAAGGCCCAGCCTTGAAAACCATGAAGTCGAGTTTTGAGATGCCGAGGGAGAGGCTTAAAGTGGGTATGATATTGAGGGTTCGGTGGAGCTGGATACAGGGTCAGTGATAGGAGGAGGCAACGGAGATATTGACACAGCTGTCATAGAAAAAAGGACAAAGGGGTGTTCACGGTGGTGATATTTGGGAAAGGACGAGCTAATGGTGAATATAAGTGTAGAAAGCAGGATGAGCTTGAGAGACATGTTCCTAGTGGCGTCGATTTGGGGAGATTGGTTCGAATGAGGCTAAGAGGTGGACAATTACAGTTTTTTTTTAAAGAGAGCTTACCCTCTCTGAAGCCCCTGCTCCATCTGTTGGTATTGTTAGAGTCGCAGATGCACTGTAACTACAGTCACCATATCTCGCCAGGGCTGGGTAACAAAATCATCTATCCTTGCTGAATGCATGCAGTTGCTTAGAACATAACCTCTAGAAAACCATCCAAAAGCACTTGTGCAGAACTTGACATGATATGTGATTGATTGATTGGAGGCACTATACCCCCAGTTACCACAGCAGCGATGCAGCTCTCCCAATGTTGGTTTAAGTCACAGAGATATTGCGAAGGAAAACGTTGCAGGGTCGACAGTGCTGATATTGTGATTGTCTTCTCCGGTGCCTGCCTCAATGCCCAATGGCCCAATAAGTGTCATTCCTATTGGAGCCTACGTATGTTAGTTGCATCTGAGTGGGTTTCTCAGCCATTTCAATTTGTAATTCAGAGCCAAGCACGTTGGTGTGTGTATGGAGTTACATTTACTCCAGAATAGCTAAGGATGCAATATTTCCTTCCCTCAAGGCCATTCGCAGATCAGATGAATTTTGTTTTAGTGAAGTTAACAGTAGTTTCACGGGATTTGAATCCGCGTCCTGAGAACATTTTTTAGGCCTCTGTATCACTTGTGCAATGAAATTAGCACAACACGACTGGCTCCCCCAGCCATCCCAGAAGGTCATATAAGAATCAGTTTAGAACAATGTTCCCATTTGCCTGAATTTCCTTTACTGGTGCTCCATTTTATGTTATACAAGACCAGTTTGGGCGAGTACTCTTATTTCGCATTGTAATCTGTATTTCTTTTGTTTCCGTTCTGTGAGTGAGCAACTGACAACAGTCAGCCCTCATAGAGTAGAGGCAAGGGCAGCAGACCTGATGCAAAAAGAGAGAGGCGATGGCATAGTGATATTGCTACTGGACTAGTATTCCGAAGACTCAGGTTAATGCTCTAACGACCCGGGTTCAAATCAAATCCGACATTGCATGTAATGGTACACATGTCATGTGGCAGAAAATCTTGAATGTAATGTCCAATGATGGCCATGAAACCATTGTTGAATGTCGTAAATGCCTGCCTGGTGCAATCATGCCTTCTCAAGAAGGAAGGAAGGAAATTTGCATTTCTTACCCGGCCTGATCTGCATGTGAGAACAGGCAAAGAACAATATCGTTGACTTTTTAAAAAATCACTGAACAAGGGCAAAAAATGCTGCCCTAGCCTGCAGCACCCGCATACCAAGAACACAAATAAAGTCCAGGAAACAGACAAGTCTAAGCCTCCAGAACCTACCAGCTGAGGTAGGGCTGGTCTCAGGTTTGAGAGGCCGTTGAAGAAGCTTAGGTTGTTATGAACTTGATGGTTATGCCTCTGATGCGGAAAGCCGCCACCGTCTCAAAAGCTGCCATGTCCCTTTTAACCATCATGTGCCTACGCAATAAGAGCTGTCATGCTACCCAGCTGGCACCGGGCTCCCGTTGTGCTGGGAAAAATAGCCGCAGAGTTGAGTTCAGGCACGTCGTAGGCCCAAGGTGATATCGATTAAAGGTCAGGTGCGGGTGTCTATTTGTCGGACAAATACAGCCAACGTCATTGACGACTGGGCAGACACAAAAGCTGGTGCGTGACTTTAATTTCTCACTCTATGTGCTGCCATTTCCTGACCGCATCCTTGTCTCCAATTGGAATAGTGATTATCTGCCCGCTCTCTTTGGAAAGACACAGTGTTTCCGTAATCACAGGAAGCGGCGGGGACCAGGATCGCCTTCCTCCCCTGACCCTGAAGGAGGGAACGGTACTCTGTATTATTGGTGCGGCTTTGAGTGACACTATAGCGTCCGAAGTCACTATCAGTATTGGGGATGATGCTCCCTCCCTAAGATACCTTCTGAGGTATCCCAGCTCACCCTTATCCTGCTGCCTGGGATGATGCCCAATCTGCAGATGGTGGGACAATGGATGTCTTACAATCACACCCGTTATCGCACACTCCAGCACTAAAACCCATTAAACCCGCAACCCCCATTTCTAACTTTATTCTACTCAATAAACTCTCAGGATTCATGCCACAGCAGCTCCTGGAGAGTGACAGAGGGGGAAGACAGAAGAGTGGGATTTAGGGAGAAAGAAACATAGAGCGAAAAATCGTGCAGTGTGCCAAGACAGTGAGGGGGGATGCCGAGAGGGAGAAAAACATCACACAACTAATGATCAATCACCGTCACTTGATCTGACACTAAGAACGACCACCTCTAATTAATGCACTGTGTGTAAATGAGAGATTGTTACAGTATCAGAATCTGTGCGTGGTGACTCACAGAGCACCAGTGGCTGCAGCCAGGTCAGGGGAAAAGGATAGTTCGTGTGGAAGCTGAACGGTGTGTGAGAAATCAGACAAATTCTGATTCACGATACTCAGATGAGAACTATGCTGCGGCTTGCCGAAGTGATCACTACATGCCTGTGATGCAGTACCTGGTGGGCATGACTCAGCTTCCACTGCAGCACAGGCCGAAGCCATCCAACACCTCATCGCCACAGTGGGAACTGGTACTGCGCTCAAACGATCTAGCATTGCTTTCATGCACAATTAGGCTGCTGTTATCATCGGTGTGGATCTCAATGCTCAAAGGCACATGTAGATTCTCTCCGGATTGCAGCAAACTGTGCTCCAGCAGATAACGTGGATTGCTGATGTTCCGGCCCGTGGGAATTGCAATCTCTCCATGAAGCACGGACGTATTGTCCTCTCTCAGGATGATAGACATTTCCCCCCTTCTCTGCCACTCCGCCAATGTCCTTGTTGCTACCCATCAGACAGTCCAGACTGCTGCTCCCCATGTTAATGTGTTACGATTTCAGTCTGAGCCCTCAAGACGCGAGCTGCTCCAGGGTGTCCAGCAAGTCTATCTGCAGAGGGCCTCCAGTGAAACTCATCAGCGTTCCACCAGCAATGAGGCAGTCATCGGGGAAGCAATATGTAGGTGCACTAGATACGTGCATGCTGCATCCAATATGTAAGCAATAGTTAAGTGAACACACATTAGAGACAATAAGGGTATGAAACGTTTTGTTTGTATGTGTTATTTGAAAAAAGCAAAAAGCTGTTCACGAATATCCCTTACAAGCCTATCGACTCCCACAGCTACCTCGACTACAGCGCATCACATCCCGCTGCCTGTAAGGACTCCAACCCAAGCTCTCAGTTCCTTCGCCTCCGTCGTATCTGTTCTGATGATGCCACTTTCAAAAACAATTCCTCTGACAAGACTTCCTTCTACCTTAAACGAGGTTTTCCACCCTCAGTGGTTAACAGGGCCCTCAACCGTGTGCGGCCCACCTCCCGCGCATCCGCCCTCACACATTCCTCTCCATCCGAGAAACATGACAGTGTTCCCCTTTGTCCTCACTTATCACCCCACCAGCCTCCACATTCAAAGGGTCATCACACGCCATTTCCGCAATCTTAGGCATGATGCCACAACCAAACGCATCATCCCTTCACCCACCCTGGCGGCATTCCGCAGGGATCGTTCCCTCTGGGACACACTGGTCAACTCCTCCATCATCCCCTACAACTCAACCCCCTCCCATGGAACCTTCCCATGCAACCACTGAAGGCGTAACACCTGCCCCTTTACTTCCCGTCTCCTCAACTTCCAAAGGCCCAAGCACTACTTTCAAGTGAAGCAGCATTTCACTTGCACTTCCCTCAATTTAGTCTATTGCATTTGTTGCTCCCAATGCGGTTTCTTTTTTCTTGTACCTTGCTTGTCCTGCTTTCTAAGCTTAATTAGCAGATTCTTTAAATAGTATCACCACCTTCAACACCTCTTTGTTCTTTTGTCTGTGACATCATTTGGTTATCCCCACCTATCATTGGCCGTCTATCTATCTCTACTTGCCATCCCCAGCCACCCCCCCACCCCACCCCCCTTTTGCATTTGTTCTCCTCCCCCTGTTGATGATTCCTCCGGATTCCTACAGGCAATGTCTGCGTCCACATGATGGAGGTGATATGAAGCATGCAGCAGAACACCATGAATGTGCACAGCATCGCCAGCGTGAATTGGAGGGTTTACTCCGAGTGGTTCCACAATCAGAAGCCTTCTTTGACCAAACCAGTGGCCAGCTCCACTGTTCCCCTGGTGGTTTCATTGTAGTGGTAAAAATGTGTTCCTTTCCCGGGTTCGTTTTGTTGTGGGGACTAGTGAGGGGGTGGGTACTTTGATCGATGCAGCGAGGGGGCAGCACTCGTCTTCAAGAAGCCAGCCCCTGCTTCTCCGTTGACGCCTGAAAATTAGGCAATGCTTGACTGATTCAGGATGAAGTTATCGTGGCTGCTGTCAGAATAGTGGACATTGACAAACACTCCTCTGACCCTGTGCCTCACTGCTGAGGGAGAAAATGATGCATTCACCTAAACCGGCATAGATTATTTCCCTCACCTAGTGGTCACCTCGATGGACAACGTTGTTTGAGATGATCTGTGTGTCATCTGCTCCTTTCTGGAAAGTTCTGGATTTGTAGAAGATCAATGAAAGTGTGATTTTAACGGCTACTGACAATACCGTGCTCACGTTAGTATGAGACTGAAGGTCATGTACAAAGGGGTAACACAATTCTGCAGTCACCTCCTTGTTGAATCAGAGACGCCATCAGCTCTGATTCCGTGTTAGGAGTCGATTGTTGAAGTTTAATTGGAAAACCCTGGGTGTATATGGAAGAACCTGTCTCTCCCTATACTTTACAAAGCTTCCTCTTCCTGCTGCCTCTACTCCATTTTTTGATTATGTTATAGGCCAAGATGCATTGTCCCTACGGCCCTCAGACCTCACCCTGAATTAAGTCCTCCCTGAATGTATTCAGCATCTCACAACACAAGCTCCACAAAACCATCCACAGCTCCTCCAATAATTTTCCAGTCATATCATTGAATGACAAAGGAAAAGGGTATAGTGTACAGAATGATGGAAATGTGCAGGTAAATGTGATTAATTGGAGGGTTGAGGCAATCACAAGAGTCAGCATATTAAAAGTGAGGAGCTGCCAGGGCATTAGGCAAAGTAGGTCAGTGAGCAAAGGGAAAATGTGTGAACGGGATGTGATATGAGTTAGGACATGCACAGCAGAGCTTCGCATGAGTTGAAGCTTGTGAAGTTTTGGAACAAGGATAATGTGGCAAGGATAAAATTTCCTTTTCACATTTAAATTTATCAAATAAACAGTTGAGGATATATTTAGCAGCTGGATTGAGACAGAGATTTTGATGTCTGATATTGCTCGAGGGATCGCATAAACTTGTTTAAGAGAATAATCAGAGGTTACAGTATATTAACAGAAGTCTTTGAATGCTGCTTCAATGTACCGAGTGAGAGGCCATGAAGTTCGTATGAGAGGGAGTTCAATTAAGAAGGGAACTATATAATAATGTGGAAAAATTATTGACAATATAAAATGACAGGATGCGTGATGAGTCTCGGCTGCAGAATTTCGGGGCGCCTGGATGCAAAAAACAATCCATGCCAACCAAATTTGGAGTAAGTGCTGCGGCTTGAGGATCTTTGCATCCAATTGAGTGGAGCAGAGCTGCATTGCGGAAACATCCAGATGCGAGGACACTATTGGGGGCTTTGTTCAAAAAGGCAATCACACCACTTTGTTTAACGTCATCATCTGGTCAGTGACCAGGGAGAGGTGGGCCTGACTGTGACGCAGGAAGGTAAGCGGGTTGTGAAGGTGGGAAAGGAGGACCCACAGGCCAGGTAGCATAGCAAAATGTTCGAGGTTCTTGCAACTTTCATGGAATGGAGTGAGGACAGTAGTGTGGATAAGCTGGCTTACCACTGCGCCAGGGTACAGGAAACCATCCATTTTGGGGTAGCTGAAAGGAACGTCGTGCTGGCAGGGACATTATTTTCGGCGTGACAGACTCTGTTGTATGCATCTGAGAGCGAGCACCCTGCAGGATGCGTTGCCTGTTCTGTGCCATGGTGCGCGATATCTGCTCAGCGCTGGAGAAAAACTTGTAATGGTCAATGTAGGTAGCAATGTTATAGGTAAGAGGTTCTTCATTGGAATATCAGTAGCTAGGCACCAAAGTAAAAGTAGAACGTCAAACATAATAGTCGCGTGATTATTGCCTGAGCTCTGAGCGAACTTGAATAGAGAAATGAAGATTGGAGAGATGAATGCGTGGCTCAAAGGCTGGTGTCGGAAAAGTTGGTTACGGTTCGTGGGGCACTGACAAGACTATTTGGCATTATGGGGGCTGTACCATTGGAACAGACTTAATGAGATCTCTGCTTTGACCAGTGTCCTGGCGAGTAACGTAACTGAGAAAGCCCAGAAGTCTTCAAAATAAATAATGCGAGAAGTGGTGATGTCGCGGGAGATTGTCAATTTTAAATGGAAGTGACAAGGCAAGAGTCGAAGCTAATAAGAGAGATAATGCTAATTACAGTACGGCGGGAAGGGACAATCAATTCAAACAGATAAAAACATGCAGTGGTTAAAAGAAAAACAGTTAAAATAATGAATTAAATTCCCTATTTTAGATTGCTAGCAGCATCCTCATTAAAAGAAGATGAACTGCCAGCTGTAATTTCATTACCTATATCGGACTTGATAGCCATTAGCGAATCGTGGAAAACAATAGTGTGAAATGTTGACGCTCTTTTGTGAAGTGTTGCATTTTGATGTACCATGATCTTATTGAATGAGGCGATAGCTTTGAATGGCGAACTGTCCTACTGCTGCTCCTAATTTGTTTATTATGTTTACATGTATCTATGTCATAATGTGCTGCACTGATAGTAGATTCATCGGTCGTCACCGTTCATATTTCTATTCTAGATGATTGAAAGGCATTAAATGTAACCCCACCATTTAGGAATGGATGGAGAGACAGAACAGCGAACCGGTGAACTGTGAGCCTAACATCAGTAACAGGTAGAATGCAAGTGTCTATTGCATAGGATGTGAGAACAGGCCTCCTAGAAAATGTTATGACTGGGCAGAGTAAACGTAAGTTTATGAAAGGGAAATCCAAGTTTACACGGTTTTTGGAGTTTTCTCAGGATGCAACTAGAATAATTGATCATGGGCGGTTCGTGGGATGGGGCACTGCGGGATAGGCTACATGTACATTTTAAGAAATGTTCTGATAAGTTCACACACAAGAGGTTAGTAAACACAAATGGAGCACATGGGTTTGAGATAAATATACTGAATTCACAACTGGCTAAGAGGCTGAAAACAGACACATGAGTAAATGTGTAGATAACAGTTTGCCAGGCAGTGGCAAGTTTTAATCACACATATCAGTGGTTCGGCCCCAGCTATTCACAATCTTTATGGATAATTTTGATGTCAGGAATATATGTGACATATCCCCGTTAGCTGATGAAATAAAACTAGGTGGAATTATCAGTTGTGAAGAGCAGGCAAATGTGGTTCAAGGAGATTTGGAGAGGGGAAACGATTAGGCAAAATTCTGGCACATGACACAACAAGGTAGAGAAATGAGAGATGATCCACTTTGTTCGGAAAAACAGAATTAAAGAACATTTCTTAAATGATGAGGGTTTGGGGCGTGTTGAATTTCCAGGGGACATTGGCTGCAACATATATGGACCGGGAGCGATGATTGGGTATGTTGGCATTTATTACAAGAGCAGTTGCGTATTAAAGTAAAGATGTTTTACTTCAATGATTTAGTGCTTTTTTGAGATAGCTCCTGGAATATTGTGTGCAGGTTTGATTTCTGCACCTATGGAAAGTTGTACTTGCCATACAAAGAGTTCTATGACGATCCACAATCTAATTACTGGCGTAAAAGGATTGGCTATGAGGGAATTTAAAATGTACTGGAACTTTATTCTCTGTGTCGAGAAGATAAATGTAGGAAATATGTTCCCCCTGTTTTGGTGTTCTAGAATCAGTGGCTGAGTCGCATAAAAGGGGAAAGTTCATTTAGAACTGAGATAAGGAGGATTGTATTCATTTAGGGGGTGTTGAATATTTGGAATTCTCTGCCCCACACATCTGTGGAGGCTCAAATGCTCAGCATATTCAAGTATCAGATCAATATTTTTCTTGATGTTAAGAACAAGGTATTGGGGAATAGTGTAGGAAAATGACGTTGAAGTAAAGGAACGGCCTTTATCTGTTTGAATGCCACAGCGGGATTTTAGGACAGGTTGTCGTTAACCTGCTCCTGTTTTTTTATCTTCTTATATGATGGAGATGCTAGCGGACACCATGCGGGAAACAGATAATGCAGTTTTGTAAATCAGCTCTGGGGCAAATGGAGCATGGAGTTTGTGAACAGCCTCAGATATCAGCCATATAGGGAAGTGGTGCTGGTGGATAGGGAATCGAGTTAGTGACTGGAACCGAAGTTAATGGCTTCAGTCACTCTAAATTATAAATGACAAGAACATTAATGAAGTTAAACATGTCTTATATAGCAGGACATTGGATAGGGAGGCTTACCAAATATAGCACAAATTGCCAGCATGGGATACTAACATCTATATAACCATAACAGCATTTTCGGTCCCTAAAGCTAATGACATCCAATCATGAGAAAGGTAGTAAAGACCATGGGATAAACTTATGTCCATTGTTCTAGTATTGCAATTGATTGAACACAGATTCTGATCGATTGTTATTATATTCCAATCTATTGATCTCAGATTCTGATAATTTGTTCAACATTTCCAATCCATGTTTCTTGGCTTCTGATCGCTCTTCTCCTTCTCGCTGGAGCTGCTGATCTCTGATGGTGTCGAAGGTGATGCTCCCGCTGACACTGTCGGATAGCAGACTGGGAAGTGTCGTTTATGAATTGAATAGGAGAGTCCTCCTGTGACAGATTTAGGAGCCATGGAAGCTGATATTAATTACAGTCACTGAACAATCAGCTTCAGTTAAACTCCTTCAATCCAATGAATTTTACATCACAAAAAATGCATGAAGTTAGCTCGGCCTGCATTAATGTATGAAGGTCACTGAGGAAAGGGATGGTGGAATTAGTGGAGGCTCTGACTATAACCTAACAATTCTGCTTGGATATGGCAGTGGTGTCTGTGGAATGCATGGTTGTAATTGTTTCCACTGGTATACAAAAGGAGAGAGGGATTAACCCAGGATCCACAGAGCAGACAGAATATCTCAGATAAAACATTGGGGAAACTTTAAATTGTGTGATCTTGGCGGACATTATTATATGTTATCATGAAGGACAAAACTTTTCTTTCTTTGCGAGAAAAGTGGTTATCAATATGATCGAAATCATAGATATTTTAACTGAAAATCCCACCTGATAAACTGAAATGATTTTGTAGCCTCAGTAATGAAAGGGGTGATAAGGGAATTGAGTTGGATTTACGTTTATGCCACATTGTAATCAAGTGTCATTTAATAGATTTAGTATAGAAACTGGGTCCCATGGTTTAAAGGGACAGCGACAGTGTCTGTGAGGGAGTAGGAAAATCAGCCTCAGAGATAATGTGCGGCTGGGGCTTCTGCACAAGTACCTGAAGAACCACTGTCACTGGTGAGCGCATAGCTAGGCCTAGGGTTTATAGACGCGAACATTAATTCCTGAAAATGACTCGAAAAAGTGTCGCTGAAGGCTACATATTTCTATGGAACAGGCTGGTAACATCTGCCACGTGCTGCAGGATGTGTTGCATTGGGAACATGGAGGACATTAATTTTCCATGAACTTGAAAGTTACAGTGGCGGTAAATTTCTACGCCAATGAGCCATTTCAGGGCTCCTCAGGTCGTCTCTTTGCGAAGTCAAAAGCCTCCGCCCAGATTGACATCCATGGGACCTATTGCGCCATCTTTGCGAGGGCACACAACTTTGTTCATTTTGCTCTAGATCAGGACAGGGAGGATGCAAGGGCAATTGGACATTTCCAGGTCTCAGAATTCAGACAGAAATAGAACGATCATGACTGCACTCAGATGGCGCAGAGTTCTCTTCGCAAAAAGTGAACAACTATGTCAATCGCAAAAGCTTCCATTCGATGAATATCCAGGTGGGGTGCAACCACCTCAAAAACATCATGCGGGCTTGTGTATAGTTTCCAGAGAGCGTGAACAACTCCAACATTCTCAGTGTATCACAGAGCCCTGCCGTCTTCCAGGGTACACAGAGAATGCAGAGATGGCTTAAAGGGAACAGGGCCTACCCGCATAGGGCATGGTTGATTAGAACCATGCGGCAGCCTCATGCAGCATCAGAGAGAATCCATGAAGAGAATTTTGCTGCAACTCGCACCTTGGTGAAGCAAGTATTCGGGATATTGAAAATGAGGTTCCGATGTCTGGACTGCTCTGGTAGAGTCCTGCAATGCAGCCCGCAGAATGTGGTAAGCTTCACTGTCAGCTGCTGCGCAATTTTAGATTTGGGACTGCGACAAGAGATTGAGCAGCCTAAGGAAGAAATGGCAGCTTTGGACGTCGCCTTCGAAGAGAGTGGCGTCGAAAGTAATGATGGGGAGGAGGCCTTCGAAGGCAGTGATGATAGCGAGGAAGCACCACTGCTTGCCAGGCGAATCAGGAACGCTTGGGAGGCACACATATCTGAATGATTTTTGAAGAATGATGTCAACATGCATGAGGCAACACTATGGCACCATTGCTAACAATGCATCTTTAAACGTTTCACTTTAAACTGGTTGATGACAGCGTACATAGCCTCCGTGAGAATGATCCTTTCATGGATAAACAATGGGTGCCCTAATGGCCGTTCGATTGATGGATGAGGAGGATGAGATGCAGTAACCAAACGCCACATATCTTCACAATGTCTGTGTGAATGCCTGACTCCTATCTGTGCGAGGGCAGCTCGCTTGTCCGCTGTGATCAGGGCCATATCATGGGGAAGCAGCTGCAAAACTTTAAAAGCAACAGACCCTTTTTTCAGGCTTGACCACTTGACCGCTTCAGGAGTACAGGGTCATTGTTCACTGATTCTGAAGCGATGGAGGCCAGCCCCAACTTACCTGTTCTGAGAGAAAGCAAAAGAATGACAGAATTCTGAAGCGCCTTCCAACGAGCTCTTGGCAGCAGTATGCAACATTATGGTGGAGCAAGCATCAGTAACAAGTCCAGGGAGTGTGTGGCCGGACCATTGCTTTGGCCCGGATGCTGCACAAGGCACAATAACGCGGAACTTGGCAGAGACGCCTGCCTTTAACTTGTGCAGGAATCAAAGTTTAACTTCCGAGTGATACGAAAATTGTTCAAAACAAGCATATATAGGAAGGGGGACATATTAGGGAGTTCATTTGCAATGGTGCACGTTATGTATAATTGGTAAAACTCAGGCCCAGGCTATGTACTTACATATTATTAACCTTCTGATCCCTGCTGCTCTGTTTTGGTGCACCCAGGCCACCCAAAGAGGCGGTGGAGGCAGGCTCCTTGAAGTTACAGCCTGTCTGCGATGACACTGGTGGGCTTCCTATGTAGGCCTGAGGCCTGGATTTTCTGGCCTGGCTTTGGACTGCTGCTGTGTGACAGTGGCAGCCTATTCGCATGTGCAGCTATAGATGGTGGGGACAAAGGAAGAGAAAAATCGGATTTGCCAGTTAGTCCAGGAGTGACATTGGTGGATGGCTCCTGCGTGTACATTTTCAGATTCTCCACCCTATGGTTGCCTTAAGGCTCCTGCCTGACTCCATTAGGAGATGGGGTAACTGGATTGAGATCGAGCTTCCCTGGATCCCCTCATCTACCCAGTACTGGAGGACAACTATTTAATCAATGATGGTGTTCAGCACTTCAGAGCCAATGTCCTGGACAAACTCTCAATGGCGATCGCCACCCGACCAGTGTTGAAATCGGAGCGTTGGTATTGCAGCGCTATAACCTCAGACTTTAAGTTGGCAGTGTCCACCATCGTGTCTTGCAATCTAAATAGTGTTGCAATCATCCCTTCCTCATGTTCCCGAGCTTGACATCGCAGCTCCAGCAACTGAGGTATGACCAATTCCAGAGAATAGTCATCTGACTCGGACTCAGCAGAACTCTGGCCTCCGACAGCCCTCCGGGTCCGGACAGCTGGGAAGTCCTTGTTTCCGCTTGCTGTGGATCAGACAGTGTAATATGCTGACGCGATTATCACCCCTATTGTACTCTGGAAGTGGGTCAAAAAATGCGTGTCTCACGTCTAGATTATGGACTGGGGTTGCGGTCTTACGGGTCTTCAATGTATGTGGCTTTATCATTCGTTTCAGTTGATTCTTATGGTCTTATTTGGAGGCCCTGGGTCATGGACTCCATCGGCTGGTCCCAGATGTGCCTGCCAAAGGATTCAGATATAATTAATCGATCAGTGTGGCCTGTAAATCAGCACAATTCATTCAGAGCATGGTGGCTTTCTCAAAGGCCTTGCATTGCTGGATCCTAACTTTTTGGAGCATTGTTGACCTCACCGTCAGCACAGTAACAGTCCAGATGCTCGCCGATGAGCTGGATGACTCTGTTTTCAAAGTACATGCGGGCTTCACTTCAGGCATTCCTCCATAGGCCAGCGGCTTCTCCCTCTTTTGTTGACTCCCAGCATGTCCTCCATGGATTGATTTTGAAAATGTAAGCAGGACGCTAACTGAGCAAGATGATAACGTTGCCAGGCCTGTGTGAGTGATGTGTGGTCCCACGCGTGGGAGGAGGACAATGAATGTGGGTGTGACAGAGTGAATGGTGATTTCCCTTGAACTGACAGTGAGTGACGACTCCGTGAATGCGTGATAGTTTTATGTGTGTGTTTTAGTTCAGGATAATCAGAGTACTGATATTCCCTGGCAGAACTGAGGAGATCATTTAAAATTTCCTCACACTGCATGTTTGGCTCTTTAGTGCCTTAATGGCGCTGACCAATGGTGGCACCGCCTCTCTGTTCGGATTAATTATTTTTCTCATAATTCTGCATTGGGGGTAGACAATATCACGGTGGCAGCTATTGCGTCAAAAAGGTGCTCAAGAGCCACATTTGCATGAACAAACCAGGGGCCTACAGTTTCTTTAATTTTGTCTTGTCTGCAGAAACCTTGGGCTGGAAGCACTGAGAGGTGTACATCCAGCTGCACATTAAATAGGGCAAACAGGATGAGGAACCAGTGAGAATGTACTGTGACGGGCGAATGAGAGATGGAGTGATGAGATTGGAAACAGCTTCTTTTTCCCCCAAAAAATGCATAATTAATGAGGCGGGATGGGTTAATTTATGCCTGAAATTCTGACGACGGGCAAAACATCGTTTTCCTCTCCAGCTATTTCAAAGCTCGGATGATTCCCCCAATAGAATATTTGTGAGATAGTATCTTCGAACAGCCTATATTGGACCCAACCAGAGAGCAGGCTGCACCAGGCCTAAGTATGGCGCAATGAGAAACCATTAATTTATCACCTCATAGTGAAGGGAGACCTAGGTAGCAGCGATCATAATATGATAAAATTTTACATTCATCTTGATTTAAATAAATTTAAACTTAAATAAGGGACATTTCGATGGCATGAAAGCAGATCTAGCCAAAGTAAACTGGCAAATGAGATTAAGGCGTAGCTCAATGAGCTTCAGTGACAGACATTTAAAGGGAATACTCAGAATGTATACGTTCAAATGAGGAAGGTAAATTCCATGGTGGAAGGACCACCTTCCGTGGTTATGTGAAAAAGTTAGAGACAGTATGAAAATCAAAGACAATACATGCTATTACTCTAAAGGAGGTGGCATGACAGATAATTGGAAATAATATAATCACAAGCATAGGATGTCAAAATTATTCACAAGGAGGAAAAATAGTTTACAAGAGAAAGCTAGCTAAAAATGTAAAGAATGAAAGTATATATATATATATATGTATTGACACTTAAATTATAAAACAGTTAACAAAGTTTGTGTTGGTCCATTATATATTTGCGCCTGGCAAATTAATAATCTGAAGTAGCGACTTGGCTGATGAATTAAAGAGGAATTTAGCATCGGTCATCAACACAAAGGATCGGAATTACATCCCAGATTTAGACACAAATTAGGAAAAGGAAGGGAGGGAGGAGCTTGTGAAGTTAACAATCACTAGGCAATTGGCACTCTGCAAACTGTTAGTGCTGCGGGTGACAAACCTCCAGGTTCAGATGGACTTCATCCTATTATTGTGTAGCACGTGGCTAATGAGATACTTCATGCATTGGATTAAATTTCAAAAATTCCCTAAATTGGGTAGGGTTCCATTGGATTGGAAAATAGTGGATTGAACTCCCGAATTGAAACAGGGCGGGAGACAGTTTGCAGGAGAGTACAGGCCATATAAACTAACATCTGTAACAGAGCAAATGCCAGAATCTATCATTAAATATGTTATTGCAGGGCACTGCGAAGAAATTAGTGCAATCAGTCTGAATGAACGTGGATTTGTGAAAGGGAAATAATGTTTAACCAATTCATAGCAGTTATTTTAAGGAGGCACATGTTCTTTGGATAATGGCAAATTGTGGATGTCCTGCACTTTGATCTCCAGAAGGCATCGGATAAATTTATAGCGGAAAATAAACGTTAATGGAATAGGAGTTAAAATATTTGCATGAACAAAGCATTGCCTTCCAATCTGAAGCAGAGAGAAGTTATTATTTTTATATATTATTTTGCTTCTGGCTGGCCGGATATGATATGTAGTTTGCCAGAGGGATCCGTGCTGGGGCCTCAACAGTTTTTATTTTTTGTAATTGATTGGATGAAGGAAGCAAAGGAATGGTTGTTAATTTTGCTGACGGCACAACGACAGTTAGGAATGATACATGGGAAAGGGGCATAACAAGGCTCCAAAAAATATGTAAAGTGAGTAGGCAACCATCTAGCATGTGGCGTAATGTAAAAATATTCGTATCTGCAGGAGGAGGAAAAAATGAAGCTTCTCATTAAAGGTTAAGAGATTGCAAAGCTGTGATGTGCAGAAGGATCTGCGTTTCCTAGTACATAATTCACAACTGTTGTGGATGCAGGTACACGAAGTCATAAAGAAAGTAAATAGAATGCAATTATTTACTGTCAGATCATTAACTACAAATACGAGGAGATTATGTTTCAGTTCAACATCGTTCTGGTGAGACAACATCTGGGGAACTGTGAAAAAAGAGAAAAGAAAAGCACAGCACAGGAACAGGCCCTTCCATCCTCCTAGACCACGGTGATCATATTGCCCGTAAACTAAAACATTTTGCACCTCCAGTGTCCGTATCCCTCTATTCCCATCTTATTCGTGTTTTTGTCAAGCTGCCTCTTAAACACGACTATTGTACCTGGTTCCAACACCTCCTCTGGCAGCGAATTTCAGACACCCACTACCCTCTGTGTAAAAAAATTGCCCCGCATATCTCCTTTATAGTTTTCTCATCTCACCTTAAATCTATGGCCCCTAGAAATTTACTCTTCCATCCTGGTAAAACACTTCTGACTATCTACTCTGTCCATGCCGCTCATAATTTTGTAAACTTCTATCAACTCGCCCCTCAATCTCCGTCGCTCTAGTGAGAACTATCCGAGCTTCTCCAACGTCTCCTCATAGCTAATAATCTCCAGACCAGGCACCATCCTGGTAAACCTCCTCTGCACCCTCTCCAAAGCCTCCATATCTTTCTGGTAATGTGGCGACTAGAATTACACGCAATATTCCCGGTGTGGACTAACCAAGGTTATATACATCTGCAGCAATGTTTCCTATATTTTATACTCAGTACCCAAGCCAATGAAGGCAAGCATGCCATATGCCAGCCTGACTGCCTTATCCACCTGCGTTGCAACTTTCAGTTACCTGTGGACCTGTACACTCATATCCCTCTGCCCATCAATGCACTTAAGTGCTCCGACATTTACTGTATAATTCCTGCCTGTATTAGATCTTACAAAATGCATTACCTCACATTTGTCCGAATTAAGCTCCATCTGCCATTTCTCCACCTAATTCTCAAACCGATCTATATCCCGTTGTATCCTTCAATAATCCTCTTCTCCTTCTGCAACTCCTCCAAACGTTGTGTCGTCTGCAAACTTACTCATTTGCCCCGTTACATTTTCCTCCAAATCATTTATGTATACTACAAACAGCAAACGTCCCAGCACTGATCCCTGCAGAACTCCACTAGTCATAGCACTCCATTCAGAAAAGCACCCTTCCACTGATACACTCTGTCTTCTGTTGCCAAGCGAATTCTCTATCTATCTTGCCAGCTCAGTTCTGATCCCATGCGAATTAACCTTCTGTACTAGTTTGTCATGAGGGAACTTGTCAAAGGCGTTACTGAAATCCATGTATATAGCATCCAATGACCTTCCCCCGTCGATGATCGTTGTCACTTCCTCGAACAACTCGATCAAGTTAGTGAGTCACGACCTCCCCTTCACAAAACCATGCTGTGTACAATACCGGTTTCATGATTGAATGGAAAATGGAAATGCGTTCGAAAGTTTACCAGACAAATCCCAGGGATGGCAGTTAGTCTGAGGACGAAAGGTTTGACCGGTTAGGCTGTTATGCGATTGTAGATGGTTAACAGGCTTTTCGGATTCAGGAGGTGTATTACTCATCGCAGGTTACTTGGCCTCTCAACTGCTCTTTTTGCCGCAGCATTTGTGTGGCTGAGTCACTTAACTTTCTCGTCAATGGTAACCTCCATGATGTTGATAGTGGGGGATTAATTAATGATAATGCTATTGACCATCAATGGCCGATGACTCGGTTCCCTCTTGCTGAGATGGTCATTCCGGGCGGTGCATTTTTCTGGCATGAATGTGATTTGCCACTTTTTAGCACACACCTGTATATTGTCAGAACTTTCTTCATTTGGGCTAGGACAGGTTTTGTGTCTGTGGAGTCACGAATGTTGCTGCACATTTTACAATCATCAGTGAGCATCGCAACTTCCGAGCTATGATGGAAGGAAGGTCATTGAAGAAGTAACTGAAGATCGTTGGGTTGAGTGTTCTACCCTGAGGAACTCTTTCCGGGATGTCCTGGAGCAGAGGTAACTGACCTCCACAACCACAAACATTTTGGTTTGAGCTACGTAAGATTACAACCAGCGGAAATTTCCCCCTAATCCACACTGAATACAGTTTTACTAGGGTTCCGTGATGCCAAACTTGGTCAGAAGCAGACTTAATGTCAAAGGCAGTCACTGGCGCCATAACTCGGTAGTTCAGCTGTTTTATCCATGGTTGAACCAAGTCTTTAAGGAGGTCAAATTGGGCCTAGTGGAATTCAAGCTGGATGTCAGTGAACAGGTTTTTGCTGTGTAAGTGCCGCGTGATAGCTCTGCTGAAAACACCTTCCATTACTTCACTGATGTTCATGAGCAGACTGGTGGGGGTAGGGTTTTGGGCGGGTAGGGTTTCCCATGCTTTTTGTTTAGAGAACATGCATGAGCAATTTACCAAATAGCTGGTGAGGTGCCAGTTTTGTGGGTGTACTGGGGCAACTTGGCTAGCGCATGGCGAAATCTGGAACACAAGCCTTCTGTTCAATTTTTGGAATATTGTCAGGGCCAATAGCCTTTTTTGTATCCATTGCCTTCAGCTGCCTCCTAGAATCACGTGGAACGAATTGAAGTGGATGAAGGCAGACTGTCATCTGTGATGCCTGGAAACTCTGGAGGATGCCCAGATGAACTCTCTATGATGCATATTTGTCAAAGGTTTCTCCTAATGCTGCAGCCTTATATTTTGCACTCATGTGCTGGGCTGCTCTAGCATTGAAAATAGGGATATTTGTGGGGCTTCTTCCTTCAGTGGGTTGTTTCATTTAACACCACCATTCACGATTACATGTGGCAGGACAGCAGAGTTTAACTCTATCACTTACTACGTATGTTATTTGGCAGTCAAGTAGCTTGTGCTTTTTGGCATCTCCTGGTTGACTCCTATATTTTTGTTCCGCTGCCTGCTGCACCTGGCATGTCCTCCTGCTCTCTTAATTGAACCAGTTTTGATCTCCTGGCTTGTTGGTAATGGGAAAGTGGGGACTATGCCGGGCCATGAGGTTAAAGATGGTGTTTGAGTACAATTCTGCTGCTACTAATAGCCCACAGCGCCCCGCTGAATGCCCCACCATTAGCTGCAAGATCTATTCGAAGCCTATAATATTTATGCCCATGCTGGTGTCACACAACACGATTGAGAATATACTCAACGTAGGGGAAATTCCTCTTCAAAACGACTTTACGGCCACCCCCCTTACCGATACTGTCATGGGCAGATGCACCTGCGGCAAGCAGGTTGGTGAGGATATGGTCAGCTATATGTTTCCCTTTTGTTGTTTCCATCACAACTTGCCAGAAACTCTGTTTAGCACCTATGTTTCTGATGACTCGTCAGCTCCATCAATTATGGTGCGCCTGAGCCACTCTTTGTGTTAATCAATGATGGACAGCCTCAGCACTTGCCCCAGGTGCGTGTTCAAAATGTAGTGCCACTGATTCATCAGCTGACGGGGGGTGTTACGTGGTAATCACAGGATCTTTCACAGCCTATGTTTGCACTGATGAAATGGGGATTTATGCTGTCCGGAGTGATGATAAGGACTCTGAGGGCATCTCTCCCCGGCTGCATACAAATGTGCTGTCCACTTTTCTGGGCCTTTACTGCCCGTGTGACAAGCCATACCTGGTGATGCTGGTGCCTGGAATATTATCTATAAAATATATGCTGCGAATATGTCTATGTCAAGCTGCTGTTTCACTAAACTATGTGACAGCTTTGCTAATTTAGGCACTTTTCCCAGATATTCGTAAGGAGGACGTTGCAGGATCAAGGGCTGAGATTGTGGTTGTATTTGGCCGGTGCCTAGATCGGTGCTCGGTTGTCCACCCGGCTTCATTACATTTTTTATTTTACTTTATAGCGGGTCCATGCAACTGATTGAATTGCTGGTGCTTTGCATGAGGGCATTGAATATCAACCACAATCCATAAGCAGTGCTTTAAATAAATATTATTTAGTTCTTCGCAATCAGCACAATAATTGGGTAAATAATGAAGAATGAATTTCAATTAACAGATTATATAATTAGGCTTTGTTCTATCCAATCAACATAGCAAGTGTGTAATTAATGAATAGTGCACTGGCCGGATTAAATATTGTTTTTTCTTTAATTTTTTGCGGAAAATTAAAAAAATCATTTTTTTTCTTGCCAACAAAATGTTACATGTTATAAAAATGGAAAACAGTGGTGATCTTACTACACAGAGCTCTATTATTTCAATCAAAAACACAGTCAATTTTGACGTGTTTCTCGGCCATTTGCTACCAACCGCATTGCATTGTCTTCAGTTCAATATAAAGCATTGTGATTCTTCTCAATGTTTATTCCAACAAACATATTGGATATTTAAATATCTTCCAGTCGAATTAACACAGTAAATTTCTTAATATTGTTCGTGTGTAGCAATCGCTCATGGCTTCAAGTTATTATTATTAATTAAAAGCATAGAACATATAAAAGCTTTTCCTACAATTACAAGTTATTTTATGACGACATTGTGTGTCCAATAGTTAGAATAAATATCTGCCTGTTGTTTGTTACAGAAAATATTTTTCTAAATAGTTTTAATGTAATATTTGGAGGAAATATTTAATTAATGTCCTTCCAATATAAGACTAAATATTTTTTTAATTGCTTCCAAAATACACTCTACTATGTCATTGCGGTGCATTATAAGGATGACAGTCAATAACCAAAAGCATTAAGTAAGCTGAACATAAGAAACAGCGAATAACTTATGAGCTCGTTAAGCACAGTGCATTTTTTTAAAAATACAGTATTCATAATGAATATCAAATTATTTTGCCGACAGATAATTACAAAGCAGTTTTTAAAATTCATTTCTGAAGAAGTATCAGCTCATTGTTCAGCCTAATAACCATTTTATAATTCCAGTCGATTGTTGACCCAATAATTAGATAGAAAATATAAGGTTTACAAAATAGATTACTTACTGCTTATCAAATAATAACATTTATTGCTTGCTTTGCTCATTGGGGTAGATACCTCATGTTCTTTGGTCAATGGTGATACTGACACTCAAGACAACAGAACATGTTTTAATTATTACATTGAGCATGAAATTCCTCGAATGGCCTCTAATTACGGACAACAGCCCATTATTTTACAGGTGGGTATTCACAAAAAAAATCTCTATTCCCAGGCCATATGCAGTTCCTAGCACCAAGTGCAAACAGTAAATGTGTGTATTATTAAATTTAATTCAGCACATTAAACATATAATTGTTTTTCAACCCCGCAAATACAGTGCAGTTATTCGATGTTTCTTCTGAAGATTGGATCACACAATCATCAGGATTTTTTTTTTTTGCCTTTGTTCACAATTCATTTTTTCTGCCTATTGATCGGGTAAATAATTGATTGCTTGCTCTCTTTATTGCGTTCATAATCAATTCTATATTCACTTTACTTAAGATAATTAGATATTTAATTTGGAAAATGCCTCTATGTCCTATTACTGTTTGAAGGCACTTGTGTTAAAAGGTCGTATTTTATATTTAGGTAGAAATGTAATATTAACCGTATAAGTGTGTTTGATCTTGCTGATATGTAAGCTAGCCGCTTTTGGAGCAGAGTCGGGAGAAACACCAGCAAGTGACGTTGGAATGAATTTAAGAATGCAAAATAACTTTAATGACCGTGGCTCCTGATAACTGTCACAATGTTGGAGTGAGGCTGAATTACAGATGGAGCGGATCTGCAATTTAGTTAGTGATCAATTGACTGGTAGCTTGGAACTGTTTGGTTCCCCACCCACGAACCCACCTCCAATTGTAACACTCGCTGCTTCCGATCTCAATCTAATGGTACGGTGACAGCTCCAGTTTTAATAGTCGTCAGGCTGTATTTTCTAAAATTATGTTTGCGATTTGAATGTTCTTTATTCGTCAATAGCTGTTGATGTGATTTGTTAAACTTTTCATAGTTGAAGCCGGGAGAAAAGGCAGTTCTACAACTCACAACCATCATGGTCGTGTAAAAAGTTTGAAGGTATTCAGTAATCATTTTTTGCTGCAGATTTAGTAATAAATGAGAAGCATTTCAAATTCCGGTGTGGTGGTGGGTGGTTTGCTGCAGGTGGTGGGGAATGGAAGCATGGATGTCAATGGGACTAAACCTGTTGGACTGATGCCTAGACTCTGACAGTTGATAATGCCTTGATCCCTCATCACTTGCAAGAAATTAATTGCCAACTCTGTGTCTAATCTTGACTAAGAGTAATACGTTTCTCCTGGAATTTCTAAGATGTGATTCACTATTTTCAGTAGCTGAAAAGTTTACCATCCTTATTGATTGTGTCATGATAATCAAAATATTATTAGGCCACTGGAATAACGTACAGTCAAAGATCACTAAGGACATATTGGGCTGAATTTTAAAGGGCGCTGTGGTCTCCCCTTGTATAAAAAGTCAGTTCGAGAGAGATCCCACGATGCTGCTTCCTGCCACAAATTTAATTGCTCTTAGATAAGGCTTCTAGCCCTAACTGGGTGGAGTGTCTAGGTTCAGGGAATTGCTGGGCAAGCTGGTTTGGCTCTTAATATAATGGTTGGGATGGAATGAGGCCTGAGGTGGATATTCATTGGCCACTGGAGGGCTTCTATAGGCCCATGGACGAATTGGCCAAGCAGCACATATTCCTCCCCCCTCCGCTCTAAATGTTCAGTTTGGTTGCCGGTGGCTGGAGGGATGTTCCTGTGCTGGCTTTGGCCTCATTCCTAAGCAAAAACCCTCAAGCTCGCAGCTAAAATAGGGTGAAATCTCACTATTTGCCGTCGTTAATTAAAAAAAAATGTAAACGTAGAAAGCAGGTATATTTCAACAGCTGCACATTTTAAAGACTAATGGGTTATTTCACTTTTGGAAACATTAATTATTGATGATATCTCAAGGGCTGCCCTGTGAAAATGTTCAGTTAGAGGATCCTGTTTAATTATAGAGAACAGAATGCTATGTTACGAAGGTGTTTGTCACAACTACCAACAAAAACACAAGAAGTGAAGTAATGTAAGTGAGCATCATTTGCTCAGTGACATATTTACATTTATTCTGGAATATCAAACAATTTTTAAAAATATTTACATTGGACAGGAAATTGATAATGGCCATTAATGTTATAAAGAGGCAGTCCCAATCACTGTCATTAGGAACTAGAATTTCTTGACCAGCTAATTATATGCTCATTGCCCGTCTGCATGCATCTACATGTCCATGTGTATATTACTTGTTCCTGTGTCTACATAAACATGTGCAGTTTCTTTGATTCTGTGTTTACATAAACACTTGCTTATTGTTTGTTCAATGTGTCAAGATAACCACGTGTTTATTCATTATGTGTATGTGTGTGCATAACCACTTGTTTTGCCTTTTCGTGTCTGTGTACATTAGCACATGATTTTTTTTGTGTTTATGTATGTAAATAAAGACTTGTTTAAATATATGATTTTTTCACGGGTGGTGAAGTTTACGAAAATGTGCACCATAAATAGGTGCATTTGTGTTGCTCCATCAGGGAGACAAGGCTGGGATCAGCTTATTTTCCTTCCAGAATTCCCTGCCTCCATCCCTGACCATTTGCGGTGCACCAAGACAAGGATCGTGGGCACGATTCCATTTTTATTACTCTCCTGTGGATAATTTCGCTCTGCCCCGCTAAAGGCATTTTTTATATTAATCGATGGAGATGCTGTGGCACCATTGTCACTGAACACTTAGCTTCCCAAGAGGAAATGTTATCCAGGCTTTGATGCACATGAGCACAGACTGCTTCTGTATCCAAGGAGTTACGAATGAATTTGAATATTGTGCAACATCAGCAAACAAACTGATTCAAAACTTATGCTGGAGAGTAGGTAATGTATGAAAAATGTGAAGAATGCAAGACCTCGGATATTACCCAGTGGATCTCTCGTAATGATATCGCGGGAGTGAGGTCGTTTTCGTCCAACAACGAAAACATTTTCCATTGCATTAGGTATAAATCCAACCAATGGAGGTGTCAGCAACCATCGACAGCGCCTGCACATTTCATTTCATGTTGGTAACAAGTTTACTGGGGCTCCTAATGTCCTACTCGGTCACAAACTGCCTTTCACTTTATCTCTTCAGTTCATCTCCTCTTTCCACCTTTGGGCTACGCTCTAATGAGGTCAGGAAGTAAGTCGCTCTGGTGGAAGCAAAACAGCATCGGTGAGAAGGATATTTTTGAGCAAGTTCCACTTGAAAGCACTGTTTCTAACACCTGCCATCACTCTCGTTATGTGTGACAGCGGGCTGAAGCAGCGGAAATTGTCTGGCTTGAATTGTCCAAGCATTTTATGGAAACCCACAATAGGTACAGAACCGTTTTCTGGCTGTGCAGGGCACGGCTAGGTCAGGAGCAGCCGTCGCTTGCAGAATATTGTCACTCTCCATAGCGTTTGCAGTATTCAGTTCCTTCAGTTACTTCTTGTTATTACATGGAGTTAACCGTCTTGTTTAAAGACTGACATCTGTGATGCAGGGCCTCCGGATGATGCAAAGATAGATCATCCACATGTTGTTTCTTGCTGAAGATTATCGCAAATCTTTCAGCCTTACCTATTGCACTGATATGCTGGGCTCCTGCGCCATTGAGTGTGGGGATATTTGCGGAGGCTCCTCTTCCAGCTAGTTGTTTAATTGTAGACCTTCATTACCAACTTGATGTGGCAGGACTGCAGATCTTCGATCTGACCAGATGGATATGGAAATTCTTTGCTCTGTCAATCAAGTACTGTCTATATTGTTTTTAAAGCAAGTAGCCCTTCGTTGTAGCGTCACTCGGTTTCTAACTTATGATTTGATATGCCTGGTGCTGGTCCAGGCATTCCATCTTGCACATTGCAATGTGCCAGTGTTGACCCCCTTGATGGTAATAGAAAACTTAGCAACATCGAAAATAGGAGCAGCAGTAGGGCAATAAATCATTCCAGGCTGTCCTGCCAGGCGGCATGATCACGGGTTTTCCTTTACCTCAACACCAATCTCGCACGTCCTCCCCATGCGCCGTGATGTCTTTAGTATTCAAAAATCTAGCTATCTATTTATTTACTGTATGTAGTGTATGTTCCTCCCAATTTTCCGTGGTTAATAAAAAGAGCAGAGATTCACTATTGTCTAAGTGAGTTTGTTTCTCCTCATCGTACTGCTAAATGGCCTATGCGTATCCTGAGACTGTGACCCGGTGTCCGAGGCCCAACACCCAGACGAAACATGACCTCTGCATCCAATCTGTCCAGCCCTCTCCGAATTATGTTCGTTTCAGAGGGTTTACTTCGCATTCTTCTGAAATCCAGCAAATACAGTCCTCGTCAGTTCAATCACAACTAATATGACAACTCTGTCTTCCCAGCAATCAGTCTCCTGAGCCTTCAGCTGCACTCCTTCTAAGTTAGATGTATCCATTCTTAGGTAAGAAGATCATAACCTCACATAAATTATCCAGGTGTTGTCTCACAAAGACCCTGTACAGCTGTAGCAAGACATTGTTGCTCTTCTACTCAAGTCCTTTTTTGTAATGAGGGCTATCATACAATGTGCCTTGTTAACTGCTTGCTGCACCTGCATGTTCCCTTTCAGTCATTGTTGTTCAAAAACACCCAGGTCACTTTTCTAACTCAAAATTCATTAACTGATCACCATTTAAATAATACCATGCCATTCTCTTTGTCCTGCAAAAGTGGATAAATTCACAATTTCCCACGTTATACAACATCTCTCCTGTCTTTGCCCACTCTCTGGACTATATGTATATATATATACATATATATATATATATATATATATATATGTATCGTTCTGAAACATTTTAACATCCTCCTCATCGCTTACATTCCCTTACATTCAAGTTTCATGCCGCCAGGAAGCCTGGAGACATTTTATTTGATTCCCTCACCCAAATCATTGATACACATTCTAAATAGCTGGGGGCAAAGCTCAGGAACCAGCGGTACCCCACTGATCGCCTCTGCCACCTTGAAAAAGATATGTTTACTCCTACTTTATTTTTCATTTCAGCTAACCATATCTTTATCCATTCCAGCATGTTAACGGCAATTCCATGTTCTTCAATATTACACACAAACCTCTTATATTGGAATGTCAAGCGAAAATGAAATTGTAATATGTTTCTCGTTTTAACAGCACTGTCATATTTCTCATGAACTGCAGTACAGGCTGTTGTGCTTATAAACATTGTATTCGTAATAAGAGTGATTGCAAGAGTCTAAAGCGAACAGCAAAATGAGGTTTGGATATGTTAATGAACCAAGAGGAGCTTTGGTCAGAGTTTTACAAAACCAGAGGAGCAATTTTAAATGAAGCTTTTTAAGTTCAACGGGCAATATATGCAGCTTTATAAAAAAAAAATGAGTCAGGAAATAAGGTAAAGTTAGAGTCAGTTAAATTTACGAAAAATATAGGTGCTAATGTAAAGAATTGTCTACTCAACACTGCGGATAAAGAATCACTGAAGGAATTGGTTGAGACAATGCTGAAATCAATGGATAGGAACTAATTTAAGGAAATACTGAAGCATAGGTGAGAAGGTAGCTGTTCAGATCTCCCTGGATGCGGCCGGGGTGTAGGGAGGGCGGCGGTCCGTGTTGCAGGGGAGGATGGCTTTTCAGGAATGCTGGAGGACGGTTTGGAAAAGGCTAGACTGGAAGGAGGAGATTCTGTCAGCATCACAGGACACCCCAAGAAAAATTGAAGGGTCTGATAACATTATTGTAATTCTATAGTTTGAAAGTGTACAAGGATGGTTGCCTCTGAGGGATTGTAAGTTGCCATTGTGTGGAACTAATTTAAATCACTGTTTACCATGTGGATTCATTCTTTTGTTAAAATATAATTATGTTTTAATCTTTAGACTTTTAATAATTTTGTCCTTATCTGTAAATATTCAATGTCAATATTCCATGTAGGATTGGGCAGCCAAGCATTACAATCGGTAAGTTGATCAAACCTTCTGAACATCCATTTATATGACAATCTCCAAACGCAAACTGGGCGACCGTTTTGCGGAACACCTGCGGTCTGTCCGCAAGAAAGACCCAAACCTCCCTGTCGCTTTCCATTTTAACACTCCACCCTGTTCTCTTGCCCACATGTCTGTCCTTGGCTTGCTGCATTGTTCCAGTGAAGCCCAACGCAAACTGGAGGAACAGCACCGCATCTTCCGACTAGGCACTTTACAGCCTTCCGGGCTGAATATTGAATTCAACAACTTTAGATCTTAAACTCCCCCTCCCCCCATCCCCACCCCGTTTCTCCCCCCCACCCCCCCGCTTTTTTTTCAATAATTTATATAGATTCTTCTTTCCCCACCTATTTCCATTATTTTTAAATCTAAAACTAAAACTTTGTTAGTCATTCCACCCCACCCCCACTAGAGCTGAAATTTGAATATCCTGTCTTCCATTCTTAATTAGCACTTTTCTTAGACAAATATGTCCACCTTCAACACCTCTTTGACCCTTTTGTCTGTGACATCTTTTGATTATCTGCTCATCTCCACAATCACCACACCCTCAATGTCTCTCTCCCCCCCAACCACCTTAAACCAGTTTATATATCTCCCTTCTTCTAACTATGCTTCAGTTCTGCCGAAAGTCCATGAAGGCTCGAAACGTTAACTGATTTCTTATTCGCCGATGCTGCCAGACCTGCTGAGTTTTTCCAGGTAATTCTGTTTTTGTTTTGGATTTACAGGATCCGCAGTAGCTTTTAGCTTTTTGTTTTTATCTTATTCTCCCTTATCTATTCCTCAAATAGCTTCATTAGTTTTGTAAAACATGATTTTCCTTTCATAAATCCATGTTGACTTTGTCCAATCATAGTACTATTTTCTAAGTTCCCTGCTGTCACATTCTTAAAATCGATACCAGCATATTCCTTTCTACGGATGTTAGACTAACAGGCCTTTAATTTGATGTTTTCTCCCTCGCTTCTTTCTTTAAAACAATAGTAATTGGGTTACATTTGCCACCCTAAAATCTGCCGAGGTTATTCCATAATCTACATATTTTGGAACATGACATCCAACGCGCCCACTAATTTTGTCACCAACTCCTGCAGTAGTTTGGGCTGTTGATTATGAGACCATGTGTATTTATGATCTTTCGATTCGCATAATTTCTCCAGCACTATTGTTAGAATAATACTACTTTCCGTCAATTCCTCCTTCTCACTAGATGCGTTGTTCCCCACAATTTCTGGGAAGTTATTTGTATTTTCCTTCTTGAAGATAGTCCTAAAGGTCAATTGCTCTGCCATTTCCTTGTTTTGTGCAATAAATACTCCAATTTAGAACTGTAAGGACTGACATTTATCTCACTAATCATAGTCTTGTTACGGATGTACAGGAGTTTATAAACTCCGCTTCAATATTCTTTGAATAATTAATCAAGCGCTCTATGTTGCCCCTTAATTAAACTCTTGGTCATCCTTTGCAGAATTCTAAACTGCTCCCAATCCTAGGGTTTGCTACATTTCCCAGAAAATGTATATAGCCCTTCATTGGAATTAATACATAGTGATAAATCTGGAGTGCGGGGTATGCTGAGCCATGAGGTTACAGGTTGTGGTCAAAAAAAATAATGATGCTGATGGCCCATAGAGCCTCATAGATGCTCCTATTTGAGTTGCTAGGTGCGTTTGAAATCTATTTAATTCACTGAGTTGATGGAGTCAAACTGCTAGTTGGGTGGTATCCTCAAATTAAATAAATCATAGTTGGTTTATCAATGACGACACTGGAGTCAACCTTTGTTCAATCTCAAAATAGTTTTTTCTCATGGAATTATTTTTTAAAAAGTCATATCACTATCGGCACCATCGTCGTCATCTTCAAGTTCTTGAAACGAGGATTACGCGGTAAGCGGTTTATGATTTGAGTGTCCACAGGCGTCCCTGCAGACCACTTCTGAACTAAGAGGTCTTCATGGATTGAGGACAGGAATTACCATGAATAATATTCTATCGCTCAAAGTTCTGTTCACTCTCCTTCCACTCTATTCACTTCTCCAGAACAGAGGTAATGTAGTCAAACTCTGTCTGTGTTCAAGGCTATTAGATGAGGTTTGCCAAATGGCATGATTATCGGCAACTTCCTCCGATACAGCGGTGTCAATATTGCCTCCTTTTCAATGTCGCCATCAGAAGGTCATTGAAACATTTTCGCTGACCATCTTGAGATCGCGTGTCATCCTCAAGGAGTGAAATTGACGCTCTTCGGAAGTTGGTTACTTGACATGTGGGCACAGATTCCCCACCAGTGGGGGTGAATTCGCATGGTCAGAGTTGTGATACTGGAGGAACGGTTTTCAGAGGGGATGCTGGATTTTGTTCAACTCTATTCCCACTCTACTTTTAGAATCCTCTGGAGACACTGCTGGTGGAAATTTTTCAGCACCAACAGGTTTCCTTGGTAGGTGGCACAATTCTCACTGCCATAAAGAAGGGTGCTGATCACAGCAGCGTCATTGGTCGCTTCCATCCTTTCTCCAGACAATGTATTCCAGGTTCCAGGCAGCTCTCTATGAATAGTGAAATCTTCATGTTCCTGGAGTTAGTTAACCATTCACTGTAAATGTTGTTGCTGTTCCTTGTTACAGTGGCAACAGTTTCCACTTACTCTCTCTAAACTACAGATTAACTTGGGGAGTTCGAATCAATTCCCGTTTACATTGAGTTATCTGAGGAGAACGGTCCTCATTCTCCAGTCTCCACCTGTAACTGCAGACCCCCACCCCTGACACCATTCTGTTAAATAGACTATGTGATCCCTGCAAGACCCTGAAATCCTTTCTAATATTTGTTGACCAGGGTAAGACACAATTCCTCAGCTGAGGGCTAACTAGATGTATGGATCTTTAACATAATTGCTTGCTTTTGCACCCTCTGCCTCATATTTGAACTCAATCATCACCTGTATATTTTAAACAAACGTATCAATTTGTCCTTCCAGTTATAAGAAAGTTCCTGCACAGTGTTTAAAACTGATCAATTTAGATTATTTTCTTCCTCCGCATTCTACCTCACAAATGTAACTTTCACACGGCACTGAGTTAAATGCCCATTTCTCGTTCCTCTCCATTTCACCAAACTGTGTCCAGCTTCCTGAAGCTCACTGCTATCGTCCTCAATGTTTACATTACCGGCTTCCTGTTTGCTGTAAACACGAACATATGACAGAGGAGCACACGAAGGCCATTGAGCCGCTCGAGCATGCTCCGCTTTTCAATAAGTTAATCAATGATATGTTTGATTAATCATAATTGATCTCCAGAGAGAGGATATGAGGGATCAGAATCTGAAAATAAAAGATATTGGAATGTTGCAAAAATGGATCAGAACCTTTGAAAAATGAATTGTAATGTTCCAACTGTGGGCGAGAGATCCGCAACAATAGTCATGCGTTCATCCGAGGAGTTTTTGATCCTTTAAGCGTATTATGGTCGGTTCCCATTACCTGCTCGAATCCATTTCATGCTTCATTTTATTCAAAAATGTTATTATCACATTCTGCCAATTGTTGATATACCTGGTAAACGTCTTTGTCAAATTCTTTATTACATGAACCAAATTTAACTTCATTAAAGCCCGTTTGATTTGAATTTTGGGAGGTGGAATCTATTCTCTTCACTTTTCGTCAGAATCCGCCTGCTTTTCAATGAACCCTCGAGCCTACCTGGCCATTTTTTGATGAAGAACAAGATTGTTCACACGATGAGAGTTCCATTTGTGCGTGAGGTGGTTAATGACCTCATATCCTTGCAATTGCCAATCGTGCTCTACTCCACCCCTACAGTAGCACTCATCACCAGCCCGGCCTCAGAACAGCTATTGAAAGAACCATGACCTGTGTCACAATGCAGACTCGACTGTTGATGTGCTTTCGTTGTCACACTAGCTTTTACCATCCTTTATAAACTCCAGCTCTTCACAAATTTACCTGCCCATTTCCTAACTCACACTAATATCCGGCCTGTCATCATCTCTGTGCTCACTTACCTGCAATGTTTCCAAGTCTGGTAACACTGCACTTTTGATATTTTCATACTTAAGATGAGAACCCCCATTGTCTCACAACGCAGATAAATCACAATCCCTCTGTAAATCCGCGTAATTGCCTCAAATTGATCTCTTTAATTGTCAGCAAATTCCTTTTTCAAAAATAATATGCTTCAAGCTACATCGCCCATTAACCATGGCCATACCTTTGTAGAGTGTTAGGGCCTCTGCTGCCCGTGTTACGAAGTTCGAACCATGCAATGTTGCGGGTGGTGCGATCAATCACTTTATAATTTCTCCGTTCTCGTGCTCGTCGTTGGTCAGGCGGCTCCACCTGCTTTGAAACATGTCTTTGTAACTTGGTGTGTGCCAGTCCGTTGCTGTCTCAGTCAATACAAGCCGATCATGTGTTTAGCAAACGAGGAGCCCGCTCTAGTGCTTTATGAAAGGACCAAGCATCAAATTTGTCGGTGAGGGGCGTTGACTGACTTCTGTATTTGGAAACATGTTGGAGCGGCTGTGGATGTTTTTCTTTGCAGTTTGTGTTGTGAGCTGCTGCAATACATTCACGGATGACTATTTTGTGACCCAACATTGCACGAGGTTTGGGGATTGTCGTTACAATGCATTTGAGGCTGCAGCATGACCGATTAATGGAAGGGAAGATGAAGAGAGTGGAAGCTCTATAATAGAGAGGAGAAAGGAGCCATGCTTTACATATACCAGGTTTGCTAAAAGCACTTAACCAACCTGTATGTGGATAAGTATTAGAGTGCGTAGCTTATCTATGTCATTGCAATTCTATGGATGCAATACTTTCCAGACAGGAGCGGGAGAAACACACATCATTTTCCAGGCTGCTGAACATCGATGTATCCACTCGATGACGGAAACGATCTATAGTGGGTGAGGTGAATACATCATTTTCTCTCAAAGCATGGTGAAGCATGATGAGATGTCCCATGATTTTCCCAGGGTAACTGCATCCCCGATGATGTCCGTGGTCATGCTGAGCCCCCATGTCAACGGAGAGAGCTACAGGAACTTAAATGTCCCCAACTCCAGGTTCACATTTACGTATTAATTTGTTTATTGATGGGCATTGGTGTCATTGGCTAGTTGCCCTTGAGAACGTTGCGGTCAGGTACCATAATGTACAATAGCTTTCTGACCATGCACAGTCAACATGTTGGAGAATGTCCAATATCCTGACAACAGACACGATACCTTCACTTCGTCTGCCATCCCCACCATCTTCGGACCTCTTTCAGCGCCGGAGGCCCTATTCTTGTAGTACAAGGCAACCCCTAGATATGTGGCTAAAAAAGCCGACTCTGTCACCATCCCCAAAGCCAAAAGCACACGTGAAAATAACACAAATATACGAGGAGCAATGGAGCCACCAGTAACACAGTGTAGCTGCCCGACGGTGTGATGAAGAAACGTTCTGGATTCGTGGACCTGTCGGAGTGAACCCTCCACTTGAATTTGGATCAGGTGTTCGAGTTAGTGGTTTTCTGTTCCAATCGTCATATTGAAAGAAAACCGAGATATTTGAAGTAAGTTATATTTCTGGTTGTTGTTGTTAAGAATGAGTTTTAGCTTTAAAAGTTAAGTTTGAATTTAATTTATTTGTTTGTGTGTTAACAAATTGTGAAGATGAGTTTTGGTTTAACTTCGAAACGTGCCCGCATTTCAAATTAGTTTTAAGACTCTAAGAGAAGTTAAAAGAAAGGGGGGCAGAAAAAAAATAAAAACTGCTGTTGCCGAGGAACAGGGCTTCAAAGAGGCAACCCTCACCAAGACATACACGCACGAACATAGGCACATAATGGAATAGGGAGAGGGAGGGAGACAGAGAGGGAGAGAGAGCGTAGCACTTTGAGTTCATTTTGAAGATAACTACCAAAGGAGACGACAGTCCCCGGACAGAGAACGACGGAGAGAATAAATTTCCCAAAAGAACAGCAATTTCCCAAGTCAAAAAGAGAGAGGAAAAATCAGGAGAAAGTAGCAAGAAGACCGTCGAATCACAGGAAGATCTGCAACCTGGAAAAGGTGTGTTCTGTCAAGGTGAAGTTAAAGAGACGAGTGGAACGATTTAACATTCAAATTCAAATATGCGAAAGCAGCCGGAAGCAAACTTAAATTGATATAAAGGCTTGTGAGAAGTGAGAAGTTCAAAAGGTAGAACTAAATATCTTTAAACCAGGGCTACGGACATGTGAGGCAATAATATTGTTGACGCCTGAGCTGGTGAAGGAAAGTGCATGGAAGACAGCTTCAAGTTATGAAGCGACCAAGAGGAGGGGAACATCAGATTGAGAATTTAAACCCCTGTAAGTGAATCCCTGCAGAATGCAACCTAAATAAAGAGTTAGTGTAGGAGACTATTCTAAATAGAGTTTTTGCAGAGTGGAGAGCGCAAACCATTGTGTGAAAGACGGGGATCAGAGAACTGATTGGCTCACGGTGGGACATACTTCTGGAAGGGATTGACGAGTGATCCATAGCGTCACTTAGGAGTGGGATCTGTCGCTTGGTTTCAGGTTGGTGTGTCTCCCAAAGGTTTCCTCTTTGTGTACATGGATAATGTAGATATTGTGAACATGAGCATTTGCAACTGGTGTTGTACTTAAACATTTTTATGTATTTGTGAAATAATTGTTGTGGGTAAAGGAGCATTGCAGTATGGTTAATATCTTCTTGTTTAATATTTATTTTTCTTAAAATTTCATTAGATTACACTTGTGACTCTGTTCAGTAGCCCCTCTCCACGTCTCTAAACTCACAAGTTAAAGTTAAGATATATTTGGACGGGATCAAACTTGGGATCCGGCTTGTTCAGTTTCAAAGGCAGCGGGGATATTTCCATTAGTTGCACTATAATCAGGACAGAGGCATGTCACCAGGAATGCGGAGGACACATGAGGAGGAGGAGGAGGATGGTAATTCCGGAAACCCCTGGACACTGGCAAGTTATCCAAGAGTGACTGATAAGACTCTGGATCCCATTGGACTACTTACCTTTCCCACCATGGATTTCCCATTCCCAATGTTACATCCAGCTGAGACGCCCCATCACAACTTTATGTTGGCCACCATTCTCTCACAAAAAAGCAGCAAAAAACATTTTTGTTACTATCTTTATCCAACGGTCAATTATACACAAAACCTAAAATTCACCCCCCCCCCCGCCACCCACCTCTGTATATTAACTTAGTTTCTGCCCTTTGGGTTCACTCGACTTGCCTAAACGGTGCTTCCCCAGTGACTGCAGCATGGCTGGTGGAAAACTGCTCACGATCAGAGGGGGAGATTTCAGATGGTCTTGCTGGGTACCGTCGAGCAGCTCTGTGAAATGACGGCTCTGATTCGGAAAGCAACTCCTTGACATTCGCAAAAGCTGTCTGGGCTGGCTGCTGGGTAACAGCAAGGGGACTGGCGGAGATTTATTGAAGGGAGAACAAATGTTGTCATCCTCAGAGATAACAGCAGTATCATGTTCCATGGAGACACTGTCATTCCCGCGGTGCAAACCTCCGGAATACTAGTAATCTGCTGGAGAACAGATTGCTGGACTACTGAAAGAATCTGCAAGTCACTTTGATCATTGAGATCCACAACCATAATGACAGCTGTCTGAGCCTATATGGCAGCAAACATGGGTCTCAGTAGCGCAGCCTGAGCTACCACTGCAGCAGTGAAATGTTTGATCATTCCAGCCTGCTCTTCAGAGGAAGCTGAGACATTGTATACCAGACACTACATCTCAGGTGGGTCCGTTAGTGTTGTCATTGAGTTAGTAACGACTATCGCAGGAACGCATAATGTTTTCATATGAGTAACATACATCATCTTTAGAGATCCACCCTCCGGTGAACTGGCACGCAAACAACCCTTTCCCCTGACACAGATGCAGCCCAATGGTGCTCGGTGTTTCGCCCCGTACAGAATAATACTCTGTACTAGCCTTTCATATATAAAGGCGCAAATATTTGAGCTGTTGGTGGCGAATGTTATACCAAGTGATGTGGGTCCATCTTTAATGATGGGCTGGATCTCACCTCTCTCCATCATCCTCTTCTTATCTCTTCACGCAGCATCATGTTTCTGTCGCCTGTGTTTCTCCACATCCCACACTCGGCTATCACCACACACTCTCTATCCCTCTCCTGGAGGTGCTTGAACTGGGATCCCGGCAGTTTATTGGGTGGCACATATTCAGAAGCAGTTAGCTGGGGAGGCAAGTGAAGTGTTGGTGTGAGGGATAAGAAGTGGGATGGAAAACGAGATATCCATGGCCCTACCATTTGCAGCTTGTACATCATCCTGAGAGCAGGATAAGGGTGAGCTGGGATTTCAGGAGGGGCTTAAGCCAGGAACATATCATCATACCAAATGCTGTCAGTGACACTGCATGCTACAGGCTATGTCACAGCTGCTGTAATGATGCTGGAAACATTTTCCTCCATCAGCATTAGGGGTTGAAGATTTGCCTGACCCCGCTGGTTCTCTGCACCTTCCTGTGATTATGGAAATACCAAGTCCTGCAATATAAATAAGGCAGAATGTCACTATTCTAATTCGTGTCCTCCTGGAGACAGGAATGTTTTTCGCAAATGGAAAAAACATAGTTTGAAAATTCAAGGCACGCGCTTGCCTGCGTGTGTGCATAGTAGCAGATGACGAGAGCTGGGGCTCCTCAGCACATATCAGCCCTCCATTAACAATTTACCCTTATTTCCTTGGGCCTAAAGAGTGTCACCTCTTAAGTAGGTGGATATTTTAGCCAGGAAGCCCATCACGAGCTGGGTAGTGAAATAGCTTTTACTGTGCAGGCAGGTTTTACTTATCCGGCACAGGCTATGCTTTAGAACGGTGGGGCCTGTGCAGCACAGGTGCATCACCCTTTAGGTCATAACCATTTTCTGCCTCTTGCTCGGCCTCTCAAAACTGGCCCTCATCTCTTCTTCAGGTTGCTGGGTTTCATGATTGGGCCTTGTAATTTCCCTGGACTTACCATGTATTCGGATTTCCAGGAATGCTCCACTTCATGGACTAGCTGCTGTTAGTCTTTAACTACTAGAAGAGAACAAAACAACTTTAACGAGAAATCAGCATGTTGGTCTGAACTGGTCTTGTACAGCTCAAATTGAAAGGAGAAACAATTGTAAATTATAGTACTGGGCCAAGCTGTTTTTTTCTCCCTCTGGGCTGCCTGTAGGAGGCGGTAGCATAGTCTTAATGTCACTTCACAAGTAATTCAGAGGCCTAAGCAAATGTTCTGTGGCACAGGTTGAAATTCAGCGAGACCACTGTTAATTTTCGAAAAAAAAACTCACCTCATTTACGAAATTATTTTAGGGAAGACAATCTACTGATGATTTCTTAGTTCTGATGAAGGGCCATACGGAATCGAAACGTCAGATGCATCTATCTCCGCAGCTGTTGTCAGACCTGATGAGGTTTTCCAGGTGCTTTTTGTTTTTGTTCTTCGATCCCAATCTGGTCAGACCTACGCACGGTCTCACAATCCAGCCCACAAAGCAGGATGAGGATCAGTTTTGAGTTCACGTGGAGCATAAGGCAAGAACATAGCCTCATCCTAAATATGTTCAGTGCCTTCAGATGCTACTGATTCTATTACACCCGCTCCCATGATGCGGAGAACCATTTGCTACCTCAGGCTCAGGGGACCCGTCGGTTCCCTGCTGCTTAATGTGATTATGGGTTTTTTGTGTCCTACAATGGGGAGAGGGCTGCATTTCGCTATTTTACTTCGTCTCCCTCTAGGGATGGAATGGATTCATGAATTTGCAGAATGCAGGGTGAAACTTTAGAATCACCAGCCGACATGCGTGTTTAGGTTGTGTTTGTGCACGGGCTACACACCTGCCCGTGACCTTTTACCCATAGAGTGCCAATAGTGCGCCTCACCTCTGCTCTGTGGCTATTTTAGCCAGGGCAACGGGACAGCTTTTACTTTGCAGGCACCTGTTGGTCAATTGGGACTCACCATCAATATCCATCACCAAGGCTGTCTCGATACCACCACTTATGACCATCTTACAGAATCCTCAAGGGCATAAACGTTAGACTGGCATCGGACTGTGGTGAGCGAATTAACAAGCGTGAAAACAGTACTTGACTTGATTCTCACCGAGCTGACACAGCTTCCCACAGATGCATCTGCCCATGACAATAACGGTAAGAATGATTGCAGCACAGAGCATGTGGGGGTGAAATCCTACCTTAACATTGAGGGAAGTTCCAATCATGTTGTGTGGCACTACCACCATGCAAAATTGGATTGAGCTGTAAGATATCCCGTAAATCAATTATTGGCTGTGTGCCATTTTCAAAAACAGAACAATATACAGGCAAAACATGTAAGCGCACGGCCCAGTATAACTCACAACATACCATTCCCATCAAGCCGGGGTATCAACTGGTTCAGAGATGAGTGCAGGAGGCCATTTCAGGACCTGCACCAGACATACCTAAATTTAGGCGTCAACTGGTGAAGCTTCTGGACAAAATGACTTGCGTGACAAATAGTGTAAGGCCTAAGTGATAGACAGAGATAACCGAATGCACAGGCAATGAAACAAATCTAAGCTTGGAATTCCAGCCACATCCAGTCGTGAATGGTGGTGGACAATTTAACAACTCACTGGAGGGGCAAAAGGCTCCACAAATAAGCACATACTCAACCATGGTGGTGCCAAGCACCTGAGTGCAAAATATAATGCTGAAGTACTGGAAGCACCTTCGTTCAGACGTGCCAAGCGGATTATCCATCTTGGCAGCACCTTGATTTACCCAGCATCACAGATGTCAGAAACACAGCGTCGATATTCCGCAGAGCATCTGAAAACCTGTGCTCTACAATCAGATGCGCATGAGCGAAGCTAGTGGGTGGTGGTGTAGTGATGATGTTGCTGGATTCGTCTTTCAGCGGAACATACAAATGCACTTGGGAGGTACTTTTAAAACCCCATCACAACAATTTTTGGAATGGGGATGCATTTAACAAATCCAGAATCGAAATATAGGCTTAGTAAATGTGACCAAGCAACTAAAATCGAAGTATGCAAAAGCCAACTGGTTCACTACTCGCCTTGAGTGAAGGATATCTGCCATCCTGTTTGGAGTGAATGTGACTCCACACGCACAGCACTATTGTTATCTATGAAATTTCCTTTGAAATGGACTGGCAAGGGCAACTATGGAAGTTTGCACAAGGCGTTTCCAGAAAATATCTCATTGCAAGGACACATTAAAAATAAGATATGCTCAAATGCATCTACAACACTGGCATCTAATAAGCAAAGTGGACTATTGCAACGGCTATGATCCTGTACTCAAAAAGCAGGACAAATCCATCCTGACAGACAACTTTCGGTCATCAGTAAAGCGATTGAAATTGCCATTGATCGTATTATCACGGACGTTTGTTTAACAATAAACTGCTTACTGCCAGAGAGTCTGAGTTCCCCCAAGGTCACAGAGATCCTGACGTCATTAGAGACTTGTTTCCAACATGGACACAGGAGCTGAACTCTAGAGCAAAAGTGACATTGGCTGCCAGTGATGTCAAGGCATCAGTTGACCGAATGTGGAATCAAGTAGCCATAAATAAACTGGAAGCAGTGTGGGTCAAGAGGAAAGATCTCGGCTCGCTGGGATCTTACTGAGCACAAAATGAAGGTGGTTGCTTAAGTTGGAGGTCAGTAATCTCAGCTCCAGGTCTTCACTCAGAATAATGTCCTCGGCCTACCCAACTTCAACTGGTTCTTCAATGAACTTTCCTCCATCATGTGGACAGAAGTACGTGTATTCGCTGATGATCGTACAGTGTTTTGAATTATTCGTGACTCTTCAGATACTGAAGAAGCACATATCCAAATGTGGGAAGACCTGGGCAATATCCAGGCTTGGGCTATCAAGTGCGAAATAGCGTGAATGCAAAACAAGAAAGAGGCAACTACCATCTCCAACAACAGACAATCTAAACATCACGCCATTTCATTAAGTGTTAGGAAAATAGCTGAATCCTCCACTATGAACATCCTTATGTTTAACATTGCCCCTGACCTAACCTGGACTCGCCATATATTTATGCAGCTGAGCATTGGGAATAACTCAAAAATGAAGTAGCGAGAGTGCATAGCCAAAAAAAATACTGTTAAGTTGAAGGGTTAGACCAACATGTGCATAGAACACTGGATGTCGAGGAATTTAAACAGATGGATTAAGACAATTTGGAAATCCTTTAAGAGATACCGAGTGTTCCAAACGGATGAAGGCCTAGAGAAGTGTAAGCAGCGGAATGGATTACTAAAATATAAATTAGAAGAAAGTGCATAAAATAAACAATGGCTGGCAAATTAATGGAAATTTACCAGATTTCGTATAAGCATGATCGGGAAAAGAGGGGAACCATGGTAAGAGTAGGGCCCATTAGCGACCAAAGTGGCATCTGTGTGAGTAGCTTGAAGGCGTAGGTGAGGTTATTGATGAATACTGCGTGTCTGTATTCAATATCGAAAAGGATGATGTAGGTATGAAAATAAGGTAGGGGAGCAGTGATATAGTTGAACAAATTAGCATTGAGAGGTTAGGACGTGTTAGAAGTTTAATACTCTTTTTAAGTGGATGCATCCCCAGGCACAGGTAAGTTGTCTCCCAGGAGGGAGGCGATTGCAGGGGGCCTGACATTTATTTCGAAATTCTCTCTGGGAACAGGGGAGGTGCCAGTGGTCTGGAGGACAGCGAATGCGGTGCCATTATTCTGGGATGGCGGTAGAGATATACCAGTCAACAATCATCCAGTGATCCTAAATGAGCGGTAGGGAAACGTTTGCATAAAATCTGACAGGCGGAATTAATCTCAACCTGGAGAGGCAAAGATCAATAAAGGTTAGTCAGAATGACGTTGTCAGTGTAGCTCATGCCAATCAAATTTGACTGAAGTTTTCCAGGAGGTGATAAGATGTGTCCACAGCCCCCGATGGTTTCCATGGCCCTCATTGTCCCAAAGGATGGTCTGACCTGGTTAACCAACATGTGCCTCCACACTAAAAGTTGTCTGTCTAACCAGCTGGCACGGGACTCCCGGTGTCCTGCGAAAAGTAGCCACAGAGCTGAGATGGGGCGCAGCATGGGCCCAAGGTGAGATGGGTTAAAGATATGTGTGGAATGTTCACACCAACCCCAAAGCTACACAGTAGTATATTCGAAGATAATGGCGTCTTCTGAGATGTTGACGTTCACACCTGCCAGTCATACTTAGACAGTGAAAGAAATTCTGGAAAATGTCAACCTGGGATTCAAAAATACATCCTACGTCAATATGAGACCTGTAATTACTTTTCAACGAGCTTTTAAGTGACAGTGGACAGCACAGCCGAATACAACATGCTCTCAAAAAACAGAAAACAGAGTAATGAATCACCTGCCACTCTGTGTCAAACTTTAAAAATGAAGAACTATACACGTGCCAGAACAAAAAGGCAGTATATTTTAAACAATGTGTTTCTATCACCAGGCAAATCATTACCTTAATCACAGAATTGGCAAATTTAAAACAATAAAGTTTTTATCCTAATGATGGCACCCTTTGATCTTTGTAAATGTTTACATTAAATTTGGAATTGCATCTTAAAACATATAATAGATTGTATTATACACATATCTATTTTATTTCCCAAAATACGTTACCCATAAAAGTACGCAATTAAACACATCACAGTTAACATTACAGAAGGTGAAGTAGAATTTAAAGTTTCTCCATGCAATCTGTTACACTCTGAGTTGCTTCAATACAATCACAATATTCTTAATATTTACAATATGCGTTCCGTGTGAAGCATAAAAATCGACGTGTTCTGCGCATTTTCCATCCCCTTAGTGTACTCTGACTGAAATGTCCTGGACTTCCATATTCATGCAGTGCTCCTCTGCGGAGTGTATCCCAAGCTTTCGTGTGTCCCTCAGTACGTGGTCCTGGACCTTGGAATGTGCCAGTCTGCAACGTTCGGCCATTGATAACGTTCTGATTTGGGAGACCAAGTTTCGGGCACACCAAATAGCGTTTTCCAGTCCGTTGATAATCCCCCAGCAGCTGTTGATGTTTAATTCACTGTATGTTCCTGAGAAATGACCGAAGAGCACAGATCCCAGTGTCACGTAGCTGCTCTGGTGTAAACTCGAAAAAAAAAGATTTCATGGCTCTCGAGACGTTCTTTTAAACAACACATTCCACAAGGAGGTGGTGAATGTCTCTACCCCACCACAGCCGCCTCGGTGACAACATGCAGAGGATGCAATTTCTGTATAAGCATCAAAGCTCTGACGGGGAGGGGCTTTGACACGATCAGACAAACAATGTTTTCCTGCTTGTTTGGAAGTTATGGCATTGAGTCATTCTGTCAAACGGCTACGACATTCTGATCAGGGCACCATCCGACAGAGTCCATCAGCCTCAGTTCCCGCAGGGTCTCGAGGATGCTGCCCTCAGGCAACTGCCTGAATGGCTTTTGGTCAAAGTCATTTTTTGATCCAATTAATTACTCGGAGGAATGGCGCTATGGTACGGTACAACTACTTGGAGCGTTCTGAAGCAACGTGACCAGACCAACCTTGGTAACACCGGAGACAGGAAGAACATGACGGACAGGGTAATTTATTGGACTGAAAGAATTTGGTCGTCAACCATGAATTGACAAGATTCTCATCACGTTAAAGAGGATTAGTCTTCGTTGATTCCAAAAGGGGTAAAAAAAATACGTTTCCTCCACCACATGTTTTAACTCCGGGCGTTAATCAGAAGAATAGATGTATTCCCTCTAAAAAAAAAAAGTATCGACTGATCTGCCTTAAAAAAAGCAGAAGTGATCACTCCGGAAATTGACTCAAGGCTGCAGAATATTTCATGTGTAGTTTAAACAGAATCACATCAATTTAACATATTCGGACATTATCCCCTGTACATTATTTCTTTATTCAGCCTGCAACTTAAAATTCGTCAGCTTAGAAGTTAGAAGAAATAACATTGTACAGCCATAACTTTCTACACAAACACATGTCTCCATCAGTGATACGAAAATGCTGGAGAGAATCTGCAGATTTGGCAGCATCTATGCAGAGAAAAAGAGAGTTAATGTTTCAAGTCCGTACAACTCTCTCGCAGAGCGAATGAGAAGGAGGAATGTGTTGGAGATTATACGACTACGAGGGTGTGGAGCAGGTCGGTCAAAATAGTAGGCGCTGGTGGGGAGGGAGGTCAAGGTTTTCGACCTAGTGACATTGAAGGGCCAGGAGGTATATTTCCGAGTCAGGATGGTGCGTGGCTTGGAAGGGAACTTCCAGATGGTGTTGTTCCTATGTATCCTCTGCCCTTGCCCTTCTTTATGGCATGCTGTTTGGAACTAGAATATGCTACCTAAAGTGCAATGATAATAACTGCAGTTCATATTTTAGATAGCACACTGCTGCTACTGTGTGCCGATGGTGGAGGGACTGAATTTTTGTGCATTTGGTGCAAATCAAGCTGGCTGATTTGTCCTGGACGGTGTGAAGTTTGTTGTTGGTTGTTAGAGCTGCATTCATCCAGCGAAGTTGATAGTATTCAATCACAGTACTGACTTGTGCCTCGTCGATGGTAGAAAGGCTTTGAGGGATCAGAAGTTGAGTTTCTCTACTCAAGAATCCAAGTCTCTGCCACGTTACTAATATTAATGTCATAGTATTTCCATGGTTGTTGCAGTTCAGATTCCGATCAGTGGCAACTACCACGATATTGAAACTCTTTGATTAAGTGCTGGTAATGCATTTGAATGTCAAGGGGAATGTTAGTTGTTTGAGTCACTGAGAATGCATGTGTGTGTGTGTGTGCGTGTGTCTGTCTCTGTGTGTCTTTGTGTGTGTCTGTGTTTGCATGTGCTACTGACTTTATAAGAACCTAATAACCTAAGAAGTTGAAGTGGAGTAGGGAATTAAGCACTCGAGCCTGCCCTGCCATTCGATACAAACATGGCTGACCTCATTACGTCCTCAAATACAATTTCCCGCTCTCTCCACAATAACCATTCAACACATTACTAGGTAAAGTCTGTCTATCTCATCCTTAAATTTATTCAGCGTCCCAGCAACCTCTGCACTTTGAGGTAGTGAATTCCACAGATTCCCGACCCTTTGAGCAAAGTAATTCCTGCTCATCTCTGATTGATATCTAAGACCCCTTACCCGAAATCTATTGCCTCTCATCCTAGAATGCCCAACATGGGGAAACATCCGCTCCCCGTCTACTTTGTCTATCCCATTTAGAGCCTTATTGCCTCAATTATATCTCCCCTCATCCTTCTAAACTCCAACAAGCGTAGGCATAATTTAGCAATCTCTCCTCACAAGACAAGCCTCCCATCTGTGGGATGAATCTAGTGAACTTCCTCTGAAACGGCTCCAATGCAGCTACATGCTACTTCAAAAGTGAGGGCGAAGGCTGTCTACAGTACTTCAGGTGCGGCCTCACCAATGCCGGGTACAGTTGCAATAACATTTAATATTTGTATAGTCTATTCCTTTCGCAGTAAATGCCAAAATGCCTGTTGCCTTCGTTGTTACATTCTCTAACTGCATACTAGCTTTCAGGGATTCTTGCAGGGGGACACCCGATTCTTTATGCACTGAAGCATTCTGAAGTTCCTCTGCATTTAAGTAAGAAGTCGCCTTTTTTATTCCTCTGAAACAAAATGGATAACCTCGCACCTATCCACGTTAAACTCCATCTGCCAAATTTTGGCCGATTCACCCAACCTGACCATATCCATTTGTAAATGTAATATTTCTTCATTGCAAATTACCTTGCTACCTATTTTGGTGCCATTTGTAAATTTACCTAACGTACCTTCTACTCCTGCGTTTAATTGATTAAAAATATTATACTTAGATTGAGCCGAAGGACGGAACCCTGTGGCACCCCAGTAGCAACAGCTTGCCATCCATGAAAATAATCCAGACTCTCTGCTTTCTGTTGCTTAGCCAATCCTTTATCTAAGCTAATACATTACTACTTAATACGTCCGAACTTAACTGGTGGATTAATCTATCGTGTGGCACCTTCTCAAAGGCCTTCTGGAAGTCCAGATACGCGGCATCAACAGGATCCCAAAAATCAACTTTGCTTTCCACATTTTCATTGGCGGGGTGGTTACCAGCGAGCTTGACTGTCTTGTACTACAGGAAGGTATAGAGAGAGATGGAGAGATAGAGACAAAGAGAGAGAGAGAGAGAGAGAGTTTTTCTATGTCTGCATATTTGAACATGTGTGTGAATGTGCTTATTGGTGTGCACGTGAGCATGTGCGCGTGTGTTTGCGTGTCAATGCGTGTGTATGTGTGCGTGAGTGTGTATGTGTGTGTCTGTGCGTGTGTGAACATTTTTTCTTATGAGTGTGTGTTACTGCTTGTGTTTGTCAGAGAGAAACAGCGTTTGTATGACAATAATTACGTGTGGGCTTTCTCCTGGCAATTGCCCTCTCCGCTAGAGGAAACAAATCTTCCCTGCCTGCCCAACGTAAGCTTCATATGATCTTATAGAGCTTAATTTGGTCACTTCTCAGTCTCTCAGCTCCAAGGAAAACCACATCAGCCTATCCAAACATTTCTCATAGCTGCAATTTTCCAGCCCTGGCAACATTCTTATAAAAAATCTATGTACACTCCCCAGTTCAATTATGTCCTTCCTTCGATGTGCTGCCCAGAATTATAAAAATATTTAATCTGTGGCATAACCAGCATTTCTATTTTACAGTTCCAGTATGAAATCCCGTATATTCTCATCAGTACATTTTGCGATTATAGGAAAACATTCCATATGCTTTACTTACGAACTTATCCACCTGTCCTGCAATATTACGGGACTTCTTGCCATGCACTCGAAGGCCACTCAACTCTTCTACCCCTCGCAGCGCCCTGCCAGTTTATTGAGTTCCCATTTACTTATTTTGCCCTCTCCAAATGCACAGTCCATAGTCCACAGTCCTCTCAAACTCCTCAGGCTGCAATGGACAGAATTATTTTTGGCACTTTTCTGCCGAATCGTTCAAACCATTGATACCATCCTTTACACACTATGTCAGGAATTCAGCCGCCCCCCACCCCCACACCCCCACCACCCACCCCCCCCCCCCCCCCCCCCCCCCCAACTCTCCCATCCCTCTCGTTCACTGCACTCAATGTTGTCCGCACTCAGACCAGTCCATGTTGCTGTCCCATTTCCCCGGGCGAATCTTGATTCAACAATAATCTGAAGAGCTCTTTATCTCACAGTTTTAAATAAAAATACACATGACTGTGGCGAAGTTTTCTTTATTTGGCCAATGATTATGTAGGGAGGCGTGGATGTGGAGGGAAATTGAGGGAAGAGGCTGTGGTACGAAAATAGAAACAATCCACAACCGGGTCTTCAGGAAAAGCCACATTGGGCAGAATCGCCAAGTTTACAGTTTAGGGGAGGCTGCAGGTATGTTGCGCTGACCAAGCTCCCACAAGCAGCAATGTTTCATTAGCCAGGGGCCCATCCCCTATCACCTCTCTACAGTTAGAGTTCTCTAATTTTCCCCTTTAAAATTCGAGTAGGGGATGAAACTTCTGACGGCTTTAAAAACCCCGCCTACCACGTCATCTGCCCCTTCAACACAATTCATCTGCCCAATGTGTCATTGGGCCTAAAATTCAGAAAATTTTGTGGATGGCAAGACGACTTTACAGAGCCCTGCCCCATTTCCAAATTTGATTACAGGCCCTCTGGAACATTCCACAGTCGATTAATTAATGTGCTTTTATACTTTTAGTGCATAAATCGCCACAGCAAATTGCACACAGCAAGATCCCACATTTACATTCAATGACCCAACAGTGACATTGACACATTTGATAACTTTTTCACCTACCCATCACGTACACCAGACACTATTTGTCCAAGCAAACTCTCTCCTCCATTTGTTCCCCCCTCTGCTTTTCTCTCTCGCTGTTTCGTTAATTTTCCCTCTCTCCCGCTGCCTGTCTTCACGTCTCCCTGTCCCTCTCACTGTTTTGGAATCTATCCTCTCCTTCTCTCACTGCCTCTGTGTCTCCTCGTCCCCAACTGTCTCGTAATCTATTTCCCTCACTGAATCAATAGTCTCTCTCTCCGTCCCTGTCTCTTTCTCTTTCTATTTGTCAACAATCCATCCTCTCCCTATCTCTCTATCCCTCCCTCAATCTCTTTGTGTGTCTGTCGTTGTGTCTCTCGCTATCGCATCCATCATGCCTCTGTCAGGTACAGTATGGAGTTCGATGAAGTGAAAAATATTTCTGTATACGGCCGCCTCCAAACAGTTGTAGTACAGGCAAAGCAGACGTTTAGGTGGAAAATTAATCTCCCTCTTCAATGTTCCCAACAAGGACCTCCAGATGTATAACACATTCTTAGATAGAAGGTAATGCTTTTTCGGCAGAGTCCCATTCAATAACTTCCAGATTAAAAACAACTTGTGTTAGAAAGGGACTTAAGCATTCTGTTCAATGCACACAGCAAGCACTCCATGTCCAATTACAGGAAGTGGTTCGATGCAGACTAAATCTCCCTCCTCGCAGTCCCAATTTAACATTCACAAGACAGGTACAACACAGAACCATATACAGTGAACGCCCCTCTACAATATCCCCATTAAGCATACCTAAGGTAAGCGCAGCACTGTTTTAGATACAGCTCCAACTTACTCTGTACTGTCCTTAGCAAGTTGAATTCAACCTGGAGAAGTGGAGTTCATGCAGGTCGTGAAAGGAAACAAAGAAACGAATGTAAAATTTACGGGAGGAAGTGAGGGTCCTTGGAGCCATTGTCCCCAGACTGCTGAAGGTAGCAGGACAGCTGGATAAGGTGGCTAGGGAGGCATAAGGATTGCTTCCCTTCATGAGCCGATGTATGGGGTATTAACGCATGGAGGTTAAGGTGGGAATTTTTAACAAGTTAGTTAGCCAAGGATTTGAGTTATTCTTGCAGTTGTGCTCACCTCATTCCAGAAACGATGTAATTGCACTAGAAGGGACACAAAGTACATTAACGAAGTTGTTGCCAGGGCTGGAAAAGTGCAGCGGTGAAGAAAGAGTGGGTAGTATGTGGGTAATCTCTTTATAATACAGGAGTCTGAGAGGATATTTGATTGAGATGTACATAATTTTAAGTGGCCTGGATAATGTGAATTTGAATGGCCTATTTACCTTAGCAAATAGTTCCGTGATGAGGGGCACCAATTAAAAGTGAATGATAACAAGATTACAGGGAGGTGAGAATCTATTTGCTTTCACCTATGGAGTGATATGGATCTGGAAATCACTGCCTCAAAGGATAGGAGAGGCAGCAACTGTCCAGTCACAAACCACTCTGCACGTGCAGCTCAAGTGCCTTAACCCACAACACAACTGGTCTAATTCTACAAAGCAGGATTTGGCTTTTCATCTTGTTTATTCTCCGTCTCTGACACAATGGAACAAGTGGCCTCTTTCTGTGCTGTGAGGTTTCTACAATTGTATAGCTCTAAAAACTAACACTTCAGGTACAGCTTGTGGTTAGATAGACAGTAAACAATCAATCTTCAGAGTCTCATTACATAATTCCAGGATTGGATGTATGTGGAGTAGGAAGATATTTAACCTCCCTCCATATGGCCCCCATGAAAATCCCTCAGAGCAGGTATAACATAGGGTTAGATAGAGCGTAAAGCTCCAACTACACGCTCCCCAATAAATACTCCCAGGGCAGGCACAGCAGAGGGTTAGATAGAGAATAATGCCTCTTTTGCAAGGTCCGCATGAAATACTCCCATTGCGGGTATAGCACAGGGTATTTACAGAGCTTATCTCCCACAACAAAGAATCCATCAAACATTCCAAGGGCAGTTCCAGCACATGGTTACATAGAGTAAATATCCCTGAACATTGACCCCATCAATTTCATGCAGTTGAAGCTCAGGGTCACATACAAATTAAATGTCCCTTTATACAGCAGTTGCTCAGCAATAACCTGGTTCTTATTTTTATTTCTGATACCTCCAGTCAGCTCCTGATCGCAATAATTCCATGGTCCAAACCTGGACAAAAGGGCAGGGGTTATTTCCTCTTCCGATGTCGTATGAAACCAGCGGAAATATTTTAAAAATAAGACGGCTACCTTGTTTTAAAGAGAAAAAAAATGCACCAAAATTGTCATTGATGTGCAGAATTCTTTTCCCCACAAAGCACTAGAGGGTTGATCATTGAATTTATTCATGGCTAAGTGAAGCAAGTTGTTCTTTTTCAAGCGCTTTGAGGCCAGGCAGGAGCTGAGTTACAAACAGGTCAGAAATAATTTCATTAGCCTACTGATGCCCCTCGATCCATTTATATCTAACCAATGTCATAATTGTCATGTGACTATTTGATTGGATTGTGTGGATGTATATTTACTCCGTGACAAACCCGAAGCTTTACCTGGTGTACCACCGATTCATTGGACTGTTCAGAATGCACTTTACTCTGTAGCTAACATCAATTTGTAACAGACTCTGACCTAACGATGAGTCAGTTTAGAGTGAAATGCACTGTTCCATCCCCACTTCTAACGCCTTTGGGAGCTTTTAGGATGTAGTTCAGAGGGAAAATGACTCTGTGTCTAACAGCGTGGCTGTGCCTGCCCAGGGAGGGTTTGGCGGTTACATTGTCAAGGGGACTTGACCCTATGCCAAACCCTGGGCTCTGCCAGCACAGATAGCTTTTGGTTGGGACTCTGTAACCATATATTTAATCTATATCCAAAGGCGTTCTGTACCTGTCCTCGGAGCGTTTGATGGAAAGTGCAGCGGGAGGTTTACGTTGGATATAACCCAGTGCTTTCCAGTGAAGATATGGTAGATACGGCTTCTTCCAATAGGAACGCTGGTAGGACGGAGAGGATTGTTCTATTACTATCCATCCTGAAAGTCAGCTTGACCTTGTCAATCTGGTCAAAATCCCGAAGGCGTGTTTGACCTCAGTGCAGTTCCCAAATTTGTTAACACACCTGGTGAAGAAGGTGAGCGCATCGGAGACGCAGACATGGGATCTGCAGACGTGCACAGTCAGCACATGGTCCCGTTGTAATGGCAGAATCTATAGTGGCTTCGCCATGAGGATTCTCCTGCAGACAGTAAATTTCCATAGCTACAGTCCACATGGGCTACAAAAGGAATGCCTGAATGAAGGAAGCACGGTCGACAGGTATACCTCCTTCCCCGTCTTTCTCTGCTTCCCTCACGGTGCTAGGTACCCCTCTGTTATAGGCTGGATTGATTGCAGCAATTTAATCTTTATGTTCCTGATCTTAGGCATTGAAGCCTATACATGCAGAAGCAACGGATAAGAGCTGATACTACAATTTATCTTAGTCGAACATTGTGTAAATACGAAAATATTATCACTGCGTGTCAGCTCAGAGGTTTAATGCAGGCATATTCTGTTTTCATTGACTGTAAGAAAGGAAGAGTAAAGTAACAGGGCTTGGTACTTTACTTTCCGGTGGACACCACTTCCGATATATCAGGTGGAGAATATAGATGTTAGAAAGGGGGATAACCATATACAGTATCAACGTAATTTGCCCTGTGAAGTCAATTTGCGAAATTATATAATAGGATCCCGTCTGGAGTTTTGTAACACTGCAAGTGGTAAACCGTTGTGTCCCCATGGAATGGAAAAGTCGGGTGAGTTGACCTTTTGGTTTAACATCACAAAAGCGGCTTGTACGAGAGAATTAGTGAAGACAATGCTAACGTTTACTCTCGTAGTGTATGGAGATGATTGTGTTACCTCAAGCAGGAAATGTTATCACTATTGGTTTATTGGGAAATGCCCAGTCACCGCAACTTCATTGTGGTTTACTCCTGAGAGACCAGTATGCTTTATGGAGAGGGAATTGGTCAATATTCATTGTCAACACATCTCTGAGGTTGACATCGAGGACACAAATAACTGGACGCTGCAGGAATGTGTGGAATGCCTTTGCCATGACATTCCCACACTAACAGAAATCTGGTGGACGTGCGAGAAGGGAGTGCTGAATCCGAGAAAATATAATATCAGTTACAGGAGAAAGATCAGGGGATCCTCCATGATCTCCAGTCCATTAATCAACTGTGCTATTGGAACATGTTGTGGGTTTGGTGAATTAATATCGAAGTCCACTCGTAGGTTAGAATAACATCTTATGAGTTAGTTGTGCTGCTGTTGATAATTGTCATAGAACAATAGTATGATTTGTCTCGCCGATATCTAGAGCTGGAGCAATGGTGTAAAAGCCTACATGCTGAGCAAGAAAAGTTGCTGTGAGTGTCGTTGCATTCTCAGGAATAAAAAATGTTCACTTTATGCGTGGATTTTGAAGGGCGGTGCATTATTTAAATTGTATTTTATTCATTGCTTTTAATTATCTAACTGTGTTTTTACTTCTCTCACATTGATGAAAGTAAGCTGGTTGTGGTGGAGTGCTCTGGGCAGTGTTTGTCTGAAAGTGGTCTGAAGATGACGCTTTGGAAAACAATTTTTTCGGAAGGCATCGTCGAGTTTCAAATTGAACTTTTAAAGCTATTGAGAGTTTCATCCAAACAAACACACACAGACAAACACAAACACACAGACACAGACACACAAACACACAGACACACATAAAAGCACACACAGACATTTCAGGGCTAGTCCACGATGTGTGATTTGCAACAGACACTTCGTGGACAGAAACTGAAGGAGAAACTGACTGTTCGGGAATACATGAATGTCTTTCGCACTGCGACAGGACACTTTCATCACACCCATTGTTGGCATGAAGCTGAAGTCAAAGTTGAGGTCGGGATATGAACATTTGGGCCATGAATGGCCATTGTGGTGCTAATAATCCAATTGGACGTTCTGATTTAAGATATTGTCTTATCAGGCAAGGGCCCGGATCAGGAAGTTAAATAGAGAAACAACCCAAAGGGTCATTGTTACTGCTGTCAGTAGAAAGGTTTGGGCAGCCATTGGGTTGTTGGGCAGGGAGACCTGTTGAAGGATCTAACACCTGAGCCGGAACTGAGCTCGTGGGATTCCTAAGAACATTGAGGCATTGGGAGTATGTGCTATTGCTTAGAGATTTAATAAATGAGCTTCAGATTTATTAAAACAGTATCCAATAAGTTGATTGCCAACGATGTCAAGAGTGGAGTATAGAGCCTTTATACAGAGAGAGGGGAATTTCACAGCCGTGAAATGAAAATCAGATGCCTCATTTTAATTTAGTTTTAGGAAGGGGTCGATACAAAGTTTGAAAAGTTAAGGCG